>NC_142066.1:104970848-105281248 GCF_059756535.1 Pantherophis guttatus
CATAGGGGAGTGTGCGCAATGCAGGGTGCATGCATGGGGGAGCGTGCGCAATGCAGGGCGCCTGCACGGGGAGCATGTGCAGTGGAGGGTGCATGTGCCAGGAGTGTGGGGGGGTCGTGTGCACATGCACATGGGGGATTCGCATTGCATTATGGGTGCTGGCATGCTCACGCACTATCGCGCACGCACAGACACACTTCCAGCACGCAACGAGAAAGGTTCGCTATCACTGACCTAGATGTTGCTGCTGGAATTGCTGTTCTCCTTTAATGGCTTATCACTCTTTATTTTTGTTTTTTGTGACGTCTTTATCATGTAGGGAGTAATATAGGGAATTAAATATTCCTCAGGCAAGAATATTTAAGACGAGATAGTCCTTCAGATACTCAGGCCTTAAAATAACTTTTGGGTTAACATCAGCTGATTATACCACATTCATAACCCTAACTTGAATCAGTACCCAAGCAATGGCATTTTGTATTAAGCTTTTGTGCAAACTAGTTTTGTTCAAATTTGAGGTTTGAAGGCATAGACAACTATTGGATATGCATGTTAGTTCTATAATTATTCTTTAGCACACAATTCTTATTTTCAGGACTCTGAATTATTTCACTATTATAAGAGATGTAAACCAAATCTAAATATCAAAGAAACATTTAAATTAAGAACATTTAGTAGTGCAGACTTCTTCTTTTGTGGTCTGTATAGTTTATATATAATGTGGTTTATTCTAATGAACTCCATCACTGAGATGATTGGCAACCTAAAAATTCATTCTAAATTCCTTTTATTTTCCTATGTAGTTCCAAAGATCTTCTATCATTTGCATCTACATTATACCCTTTGAAAACTCATAAAGCATTTCTAAGTTGTCCAATTTCTGAAAAAAATCAATAATTAATCCTTAAGTAATTGAACAATAAATTTACTATTATATATTTGAATGTCACCATAGCACCTAGCTAACCAATTGTTCAGATCTTATTACTCGTTTGATTGACCTCCAAGAAATCTCAAGATTATAGATTAAATTGGGAAGTAAAACTTGTAGGAGGGCAAAAGAAACCTGTGTGTTTGTGTATCACCATAGACACTTAGGAAAGCTGTGTTGGACTGTAGTGCCCCAAAATCAGGGGCTTTGTTGTATCTTTTCAGATTAACACGTTTCATCAAAAGGCCTTAACTGCATCCTGAACTGCATTTTCTCCATCACAGTTGATAAAATGAACGTCAGCTCAGGAAACCTGATGCCTTTAAATAAAATGCACTTTACAAGTGCTACTAGAATTCTGATCCCTATAGCTGCTACTGGTCAAGGCCAACTGGAGAAGATTTAATAAGATAACTGCACACAGTGACTTAATGTTTGTGCAGTAGCTCCAATAGTTGGTTGGGAAGTTCATTCTTTATGCAGCAAAGATGGTCGGCCACTTATGATGTATCTACTCTGAAGTCTAGAATGAATGAACGATAAACGCTTTCAGGGAATGTGCCCGCCAGCCGGTTGAGCGCTGGCCCTTGTACATGCGCTCCACGAATCCCTCGAATAAAGACAAGGCTGAGGAGCTGTATGCCAGTTCCAATTAAAAGAATCGACGCTTTTCAACTGACGTTATAAAGGGACTCGATGCAGCTAAATTCATCTGCTAGGCGACGCGCCCTCCTAAAACGGCAGCGGCGCAGAATTGTGAGCGGTGCCGCTCCGCCTTTCAAAACGCGGGGGGGGGGACGGGGGGAGGGCGAGGGTTGTGACGTTGAGGGGGCGGCAGAAATACGTTGGCGTTGCTTGGCGGGCGGAGGCGCCTCCTACACCTCAAAAGGTCTTCTTGGGCGGAGGAGGTTCCTTGTGGAGGGAGTGTATCAGGCCGTGTGCACCTTAGGGCCTTTCCGTGTGAAGCCATGATACCCCGGTTCCTTGAAGAAACAGCTGAGGCGGGGAGCGGCAGCAGACGGAGCGGTTACTGTGACGGGAAACTGTTGGTGTAACACCCCAAACGCCTAATGACTGGGTTGTAAGAACAAGGGTTTGTTTTCAGTGCTTTAATAATTTCAGGTTTGAATACCTATTGGGCATTTGTCTGGGTCGTTGTACGACTTCCTCCACTGATGCCCTTCGCGTAAGCCTTTAAAGTCTTGAATTCAAGTTGGCCTTTCGTGTGTGTGTCTCTGTGTGTTAAATACCGATCCAGGCACTCCCAAAGAAGCTAAGAAATAAATGGATTTTGGAATGGCATGCAGCTTAATGTATCTACTAACCACTTTCTGTTATATAATAAGTGTATTTTGTCTGTATTTTAAGTACATGAAGTTAATTGCCTTATATAAGCTTCTTAAAAACTTTTACAATGTTAATAATTAAGAATCTGATGAATATCGTAACTATACCGGTATACATGTTTAAATAAAATAGCACCTAGATAGCATTTGCTATTCTTGAAAAATTAAACATGTTTAGATCTGATCAGTCCTTCTATAGGAGGCTTCCAGAAAATCCCAGTGCTGTAAATTAGATTGGAAAATCAAACATATTGAAAGAAGGCATTAGCTAACAATTTCTGTGTTGTTGAAAGAAAAAG
Organism: Pantherophis guttatus; assembly: GCF_059756535.1. Classification (NCBI taxonomy): domain Eukaryota; kingdom Metazoa; phylum Chordata; class Lepidosauria; order Squamata; family Colubridae; genus Pantherophis; species Pantherophis guttatus. The sequence continues at coordinate 104,973,425 of NC_142066.1, forward strand.
ACAAGTTCAATTTTTAGTAGCCTTACATTTTTTTTAAGTACACAAAAATTTAAATAATGGAGAAGAGAGTTATCATTTCATCAGCAATAATTCTGATTCAATACCATTTATCCTTCTGGTCCATTTCATCTTAACTTTGAATTGCATGCCAAGGGAAGTAGCTGTAATATTTTTGTATCAGAATGATTGAGATTTATTGTTTTGAGGACACATCTTCCTTTCAACAATTTGTAACCTATCAAGTTTTTGTTCCACAATGTTAAGCAGACAGTAATTTCCATTACTTAAAATAATTTAGTGTAATATCAAATATTAATTTTTCAGTTATATTTTGTAACTTGAAATATAAGTAGCACTAGAAAATACGCATTAATGGTTTTTTTCTTTGTTTATAGAAATTTAGAATCAGTTTGGAATCCAGATTAAACAGAGATGTTTTGCCATTGGTTGATAGTAAGGAGGTAAAGTGGTTTTTTGTAGTTTTTAACATACCATTTTAAATGGTTATATTCCTTTGAATAAAAAGTGAATTGAATTCATAGAATTCTTAACTTGATTCAATAATTTAATCTATAAATTACATTTTTTTAATGTCAGGCAAGTACTTTTTGTCAGAAAATATAGGTAGTTCTTGACTTATGATCACAATTGAATCCAAAATTTCCATTGCTGAGTGAGATAATTCTAAAGTGAATCACTGCAGTTATTAAGTTAGTAACATGCTTGTTAAATGAAACTGGCTTCTAAATTGACTTTGTTTCTCAGAAGGTCGCAAAAGATGATCACATGATCACAGGAACTGCAACTGCCATAAGTATGAGCTAGTTGCCAAGCATCTGAATTTTGATCATGTGACCGTGAGGATGTTGAAATTTTCATAAGTATGAAAAATAATTACGTCACTTGTTTCTATGCTGTTGTAACCTAGAATGATCAAATCTAATTTTATTGGCTTATCCATTCTTAATGTAACGTGTTATTACCCTGAGCAAAACTTTGTGTTCTCTTTGGTTGGCTAACAATGTTTGTTTGTTTGTTTAAGGTTATGTTTCAAGAAACTACAATTGCAGGCAAGAGCATTATCTGGGGCTGATGCTATAAATGCTCTGCGACCATTCTATTTTGCAGTACATCCAGATTTTTTTGGTCAGCATCCCAGAGAAAGGGTAAAAAACTTCTATTTTTTGAGATACAATTCTATGTATTTAAACAAATTTGAATTTTGAACTTACTTAAGACTGCACTATTTAATACTTCTAGATTAACTGAAGTGTGTACTAGTAGCTTGTTAATCTGACATTACTATTGTAATGTAGTATTTTCCACACAAAACATGTGCAAATTGTTTACTATTAAACTATGGTCTATCTGTTTAAAGAGACATCCTTCTATAAAAAATAAAGATTATTCATTTATCATGCTTTTGCAACATATATATGTACTTATAGATCAGACAGAATGGATAAATCAGATTGGTGTAAAAATGAAAGCACCAGGCTACAAACTGGGAGAAACTGGGATACCATGAGTTCTGATCCTGATTTATGAATGAAGCCAGATGGGTTAGATTGAGCCAGTCACTTCCTCTCAGCCTTAGGAAGAAGAAATGGCCCTGAAAATACCAAAAGCACACACTCAGAAAGAACTTGGATATGAGAAAAATATTGCTTACTTACAATAAAGAAATTAAAATGTGTGCAGTTAACTGGAGCCTACTGTAAAACAATGTTCACCTGGAATTTGGCTAATCCCAACCTTCTTAGATTTAGAAAAGCCATTAAAACTTGATATATATTTTTGGCAGACTTGGAAAATGGAAATTACAACATTGGTTGTTGTTTTTTGGCAATTTGGATAACTTATTTATTTGATTGGTGCTGCCCAGACACATAATAGCTATATGGTTTTTGTTAGATATATGTAGTTTGAATTCTGTATATTTATTTAGGTATACGATCTCCTCATAGCATATAATTCTAGTTAGTTTACTTTATTGATTAGTTCTTGGGCCATATCAAAGTGCAGAGTTCCAGACACAAATTATTACTAAAATCTGATAAAAACAATTTAAAATAAAATTGGATAAAATACAATTTAAAATGAAATTGGAATAAAATACAGTTTAATATGAAACTGGAATGAAATAAAATATATTTCGGTATCACCCCAGTGGTGGGTTGCTCCCGGTTCGGACCGGTTCTTGCGAACCGGTAGTAACGGCAGCAGGAGGCTCCGCTCACTCAGCCAGACGTCATCACAAACAATCTGTACATGTGCAGAAACGCGCGCACGTGCTCCCATTGCAAACCGGTAGCAGAGGTAAGTAGAACCCACCCCTGTATCCCCCTATAATCTACCCCAAGCATATGCCGATTTCAACGGAACCATTTTGCTTAAGTACTGTGCTGTGTTAAATGTTATTTTCAGATTCTGGCCGCACATAAGGTAAGTTGTTTTGATATGGGGATATAATTCTACTAAAATAAACATGTAAACAACCTTTCATTAATTGAATGATTTCTGGGATTCTTTGGCAAAGACAATGGCACAGGTGAATTTTTTTCATTTACCATTGAAACAATCATAATGTGTTGCTTAATAGAAATTCTGCAATATTCTAAACAACGCACCATATAATCTTTCATATAACTGAAAAAATCCAGTTAAAGAAAAATATTTCATCATCTGGAATATATTTTATTAATCAAGGTGGTTGTAATCTATTTCTTGGAATACATCTGCTTTAATGTAATCAGCATCTGCATTTTAGTATTTTGTTATTTTCAGGAAATCAATGAAAATTCTCTGAAAAGATTAAATGGTTATTTAGAAAATCTCCAGAAACCAGGCTTCAGATCATTTAAACCAACTCAACTCACTTTTTATGTACGAGAGAGAGAACAAAGCCCTTCCAGTGTCCAAGAACCATTTGGTGCTGCAGGTATTTTTAACATTTGGAATTTTACTAAATCATTGACAGGTTTTGGATAACTGACATTCCTCTTGTGTTTGAAAAATTTTTACATTATGTGCCAGGAAATCTTCAATATATCTCCTTGAAATGATCCCAAATTTCCTTCTGTATCCATAGTGACTTTACTATTCCTTTTGTCAGTATATAAACGCAATATGTACCGATAGTCCTTGAATTATATTCATCCAATGACTGTTAGAAGTTACAATGGTGCTGAATGTACAATGGTTACTGTTAGTTCTTGGAGATATACTTGTCTAAGCACTTGCACCACCATGATCATATGATTTCAGTCTGGGTCTTTGGGTACCCATTTGTACATATGTTGCCAAGCATCTGCAATCACATGATTGCCATTTGCCATCTTCTCTGCTGTTTTACCCAGAAAGATATTGGGGAAGCCAACAGGGAAAGTTGCAAGTTGCTTGGATGGCACTATACACCCTTCTTAAACACATGCAGGGCTCTCATGAACCCCTGCATGCTATACCTGACCTGCTTAGTGCCCCTTGTCTATCTTATACACCCCCCTAACTTCTGAATCAACTCTTTACGCATCCCTGTACACCCTCCCTGATCAGCATGGCACCTCTCATGCAGCTACATGCACCCTTCCTGACCACCTCCACATCCCCTCGCTCTCTTCCTTACCTAGAAGCAGCTACTTGCCTGCTGGGCTGGAATCTGCAACTTTGTGCAGGCTTCACCACTGACTTTGTGGAAAGCCAGCAAGAAGTTGCCTTGCTTAACTGCTTAGGGATTCAGTTGATGATGTCAGCCAGACTTGTGGGGATTGCAATTGCTAAGCTATGCAGTCAGACTTTACATACTTTAATGATAGAAGTTTTAGTCCCAATTGTGGATGTAAGTCAAGGACTAACTGTAAACTGCATAATATCTTGCCTGATTTAGTGGTAGGATATTCATTTGAAACTAAAAGTTACATGCAGCCTTGCACTTCCAAATAGTATATCGGGGCTTAGCTTTTTTCTGTTACTAATATTTTCCTTGTGAGGGGCAGTTTGGTATAGTGGTCAAGGTAGCTAGCAGGCTAGAAACTAGAAGACCATGAGTTCCACCTTCATCACAAAGCAAAATGCATAACCTTGGACTTTTTCTCAATTCTAGGAAAGAGGCCATGTGAAATCACTTAAAAACTTTGTCAGGAAAATTGCAGGGATTTATCCAGGCGGTATTTGAGAATCAGACATGATTAAACAGAAAAAAAAAATCCCTGAGAATGTTATTGTGGAAATAATTGCATAATTAAAAATCATCTCCAGGGGGGAAAAATAGGATATTCTTCTCCAATCTGGTGTCCTTCATGCTGGCTGTTTTAGCTTAATATAACTGGAATGCACCAGGTTGTGAGATTGCTGTAAATGATTAATGTCTATTTTGTTCATTCGTTTTATTCCATTAGTATACTACAGAATTACAGAAGATTATGAAATATAGTAATGGATAAATTATGCATAAAATTGATAATTATTTTGAAATCTCAGTATAATTATGTTTCTATACAGATAGTAGATTTATTTATTTAGAAAGTTTGTATGTTGTCACGCTCTTATTATACTGTGGTTTATATAAAAATAGTATCCATTTATATATTTTTATCAAGCTCTTGCAGATCAAATATCTGACCAAATATAGTGATAATCAAAAATAAGATTAGTAAAGCTCTTTATAGGAAAATATACTGCTATCAATCTTGATACAAGTTCTGCTGAATTCATGCAGCAGAACTTGTATCAAGTATTCTCAATAAAAACCAGATCTTTATAACAATCTCAGACTTAGCATGCTTAACGTTTAGTCTTCAGCTCTGATTTGCATTGTCTTTTAAAGCAAGTATAGAAACTATATAAATGCATTCATTTAAATACAGCTTTGTTCTGTGCATTTCATAGGATTTCGAGCAGTGAGTTTTACTTTGCGCACCAAAGACTTGTTAAGCACAGTGTTAGATATCTTGAACTCCTGCAGTTTATCTACGGATCATGTCCAAAGCTTGAATGGCAGTGTAAATAATCAGTCTACTCAGGAAACCAAAAGAATGTTTCCCAGGCCTATTAAATGGGACAAGACATACTATTCTTTTACTGGATTCAAAGATCCTGAGGAAGAACTGGAGCAAGCCCAGAGGATGGAAACTACCCTGAGGTAGTGATGTAAAAACATGCTCAGTTTACTTCTTTACGAACTATTCTGTTTGAGGCAGAGATCTTTCCCAGCCAATGAGCCCATTGTCTTTCTTTGACCATGCACTTTTATATTTTAAACTTGATATCAGCAAACTACAAGATTTCTGCCTAGAAAACGTCTTCACTTTCATTTTATATCCTCCAATTTTCACTGAATATTGAAGTGAAAGTACTGTATTTGCTTTTTAGATTTAAATTTCTGAAAAACATATTCATTAAACAGGAATGTGTTTTCATTTAACATCTCATGAACAGAGAAGCGTCTATAAGAAAATTCTGTAAAGAAATATAATCCCTCTATGTGCAATAAGTTAGATAGCATTAGAATCTTAAATGCATGTTTACAGCTACAGCGGGACTAGAGAATCTTGGAGGGACGGGTCAGGGGGTTGCTGACTTGTATGCTCAAAAAACCCACTTCCAGTTCAATATTACATAAAATTAGACTATAGCTAATTGTAAATTATGCATAAAATGGATTTTGTACTGGGTCTTTGTATTAGTTATATATTGTTAGTGCTAATAGCCATTAGATATTTTTCTGTTCTCTCATGATTTTTAATTTTTAACTGAGAATAGCAGACTCCCAACAATGTTTTGCTTATTTATTGTGCTGCTAATTTTTAAATGCAGTGGTAATCTGTATTTGTTTCTTACCACCTCTTACCCATGTAGCTCCTGGTTAGATAATAATGAAAAAAGTGCCACGAAGAAGTTGAAGGACAGCTTACCACTCAGAAAAGAATTAGATCGTTTGAAAAATGAACTGTGTCAGCAGTTGCAGCTCTCTGATATTAGGTAATATATTAACTTTTTGGAGAAAAACAAACTTTTTATAGAAGTTTCAAGATAAATAGAAAAATAGATCTAAAATAAATGGACCCTAGCATACATTTTAAATTATGCTAAAACATGTGCTCTGATGAAGATGATTATATATAAAGTATGAGAAAGATAGTGCCATGCCTGGAAACCATAATACTTGTGTGCCTTGAGGATCCAGGCCTGCCACAATCATACCGTGGGAAGTTGGGAGGGGGGATTGCATGAGTGAAGTAGAGATAGCCATAACAAACTTCTCTATGAGAAATTCAAGGCCATGGTGTCCGGCTGCTGTGCAAAAAAAAAATTGGAGGATTTCTTCTGTACGGGAAAGAACTGATTGGAGCTGTATGGACATGTAGGAGATGTGAGCAAGGTCTTGAACTTTCTTGTGGGTAGGAAAATCAGGAAGCTTTCAGATTCAGTTTTTCCCAGATGTGCCAATATGACATCCCTAATAAAAGTTAGCTTTGAGGAACTTCAAGCCTCAGAGTTTGATTTTGTTGGGGGTGTTACTTGGAACCCTGACAGATAGTTTTTACTTTCAAAAAATGCCCTATTTGTATCACAATTGCTTTTCCAAGAAATAATTGCTTGCTTAGTTTTTCTATCAAAGTAGTGGTTACATTTTATGTAAGGCTTATAATGCTCCTCCAAGCATTTTAAGTATTGTTTCTCTTTATTTTTTTTAATTTTATGTAGTACATAAAAAGTTTAGTATTTAGTAGTATATTTTAGTAAAAATATTAAAACATAAGAATATTCTTGTCTACAAACTACCAATTCAATGGTTTCTAAAGGAAGTTATTTCAAAAATCCAATATTTCTTTTTGTAATTTGTAATTAGCCTGTGACCTGATTTTTCTGTGAGTTCACAGGATTTGCTGAAAGACATAATGCAAATGTAACTCTTATATTTGAGGGGTTTATTAAGAAAATTCATTAAGGTAAAAAAACTCACTGCAGAACATCTTACCATAAATCATCATTAATTTATGAGAAATCCGTTGCATTGAGTAAAAAAAAAAATCCGTGGTGTATCTTCTGTAAAGCATTTTCTGAATCTTACCAAACAACTTTCTTCAATCTTTTGTGAAATTGCACAAACCAACCAGTTTTTAGTACTACTCAGACCAATTTAGGTTGGGCACTCTTCCATAAATCTATAAGTTTTTAACAGCCATTACTGTTGTCTTAGAATTTAAAATAACTTTATTGTCACTTTGAATGTACACTAATTGGCATACATTAAAATGAAATTTTGTTGCATACATCTCTCAAAGGGTCACCACCTCCAATATACACTACATAAACATGACAACATACATACATACATACATACATAGTTGTCTGCACCCCCAGATACTTAATACTGTTGACCACCTCTACAGTTTCATCCTTGATACTAAATGGAGTATGACAATCCTGGCTCTTTCTAAAATCTACAGTTATCGCCTTTGTTTTATTAACATTTAGAACCAAGTTACTTTTATTGCACCAGTCCACCAGGGCCTTCACCTCTTCCCTATAAGCATCTTCAGTGTCATCCTGGATAAGACCCACCACTGCTGTGTCATCCGCATACTTCACAATATGATTTGTAGCAGATTTGGCACAGCAATCGTGGATCATCAAGGTGAAAAGTAGCGGACCCAAGACACAGCCCTATGGGGTGCCTGTACTCAAGGAGATGGAGTTGGAAACAAACTGAGGCCTATCAATAAGGAAATCTATATCTATTCTTAGATTCTGCTTGCCATTATATCTCTTCTATCAAAGTTCTGCTAATTCTTGCCAGTCCTCTATCCTTACTTTTTAAGTAAGTAATGTCAATCCAACAGGAATATTCCTTTTTCTACAGAAACATTTTCAACAGGAAATCTGTTCTATATTCAGTTTCTACTTACCTGGTAATGTAAAAAATGTTTGACTGTCTGGGAAGGTGCAGGAATAGCCAGCAGAAGCCAACACTGAAAAAAAGTGTTTATATTTACAGATATTGTTTTCCAGATATGTTTTCTTTTAAAAAATAGCCTTTGTTATTATTTTTAACAAATAAATTTATTTTTGAAATGGGAAAATTTAGGCTGAATCATTAAATCCTTTTGGTACCTATGAACAATTAGTATTTTTAAAGTAATTGAAGATTTTTAGAAGATAAAATGAGATTTCCCATTTTACTGAGAAGGCAATTTCAACTGAGAATTATTACAAGAGAAGGCCCCTTATTATATATATCTATCAGTATTAGACAAAATCAAGTTTCCTCATTTCTTCCTATTCCCCATCTATCACTAAGTAAACATCCAAGTATAATGTATTTTCTTGCACTGGTGCACTTAAGAAAAACCTCCAGTCTTTAATAACGAAATGCTTTTAGCCAAATCCTATACATTTCTATTTAGATAGTGAGCACCACTGCATTCCATTAGTTTACTTTTTCAATTTTTCAATAATTAGTTCAATACAAAAGGCTTTTTAGCTCTATATTCTATTCTCAACAAGGCTACCAATTATAATTTAGAAGGTGGCAAGATTTTACTTTGTGAAAGGTCATCTATCTGTAAACTTAAATTATAGTATAAATAGATACCCATGTTTTTCCCAAAAATAAGACCCAGTCTTATTTCTTTTGGCCTGCAAAAATAAGCCCTAGTGCTTATTTTTGGGGAGGTCTTATTTCTTTTGAGTGCCACCACCGCAAGGCAGAGGATGGAGCTGGCCCACACGCCCAACACCAACTTCCCTCAGGGTCCCTGCAGCCAGGGCATCCATGCCCCAATACCTGCCTCACCACTGGCACGACACCAGAGTAGGAGGCCGATTGATGTGTTGATTTTACAGTCGTGAGGTGAGGCAGTTGTCGGGGCATGTATGACCTGGCTATGGGAGCCCTGAGGTAAGCCAGTGCAGGGCATGTAGGGCAGCTTCACCTCACTGCCTCACCTCATGTCTGTGGCACTGGCATGTTGCTCGGCCTCCTGCTTCGGTGCCACACTGATGCCGGAAGAAAAATTGCTGGCTGCTACATGGGATCCTCCTGCACATGGCTATTGGTGCTGCCGCCATGAGGCAGTTGTAGTGTGGATGGCCTGGCTGTGGGATCCCTGAGGTAAGCCAGTGTACATGTGTGGCAGCTCCACCCCCCCACCTACACACACACCTCACCTCATGTCGGTACCGTGAGCAACTAGACAGAATGGGTGGCTGAGTGGCCACACAGGTGCTTAAGTAGGGCTTATTTTAGGGGTAGGGCTTAGGGTTATATTGGGCTCACATGCAGAAAACATGCTAGGGCTTATTTTTGGGATAGGTCTTATTTTCAGGAAAACGGAGTAGTATCAGTAACTATACTGATGCTGAAGGTTGTAGCTATAGTCTAATTCATCGTTACTATTTAAATAGAAGAAAACTGTTCCTAAACCATCACTTAACTTATTTTTTCTCATCGCTTAAGCTTTCTCTTTAATATTTAAATCTGATAAAGTGAAAGTGCATGATATTATGAAATTGAAATTATTTACATTGCAGTAACATTTAAAGTACTGTTTTTTCAATCAACTATCAATATTATGTATGGCTGACTTCTGGTTGGCACCGCAGGCTCCGTGGACGGTCTTTCAAGACCGCCAGCCCTGCGTCTCCGTAAAAGCCGCTTTGACAGCGCAAATTGGCTGTCTAGCGGCTGAAAAACTCTCCTTTGGGAAAAGAAGGAGAGGAGAGCCGGTGGGCGAGAGTAGAGCTCCCCGAAAGCCCTCTGGAACATTTCCAGAGGCTTGGAGGGTGAGAGCTCCCCAGCCAGTCTGCCAAGAAGCTCCGGAGCCAGGACGACTCTGCAAAGGCAGAGCGAGAAGCCGCGATCCGATCCTGCTTTTAAAAGTGAGTTTGATTGATTGCAAGCGCAGGCAGAGCGGAAAACAGGAGAACAAGCCTTAAAAGTAGAGAGCTTAACTCCGAAATTACTTTGTTTCAACTTGAATCTTATTGAGCTGGAGGCGGAAGATGGCGTCTTTGTTATGGTTTTGAAAGTGAAAGCCAGAAACGAAAGTGCTTGAGAACTTTGCGCTGGGAGAGTAGATTAGCTGCCTATTAACTGCTGGGAACTGAGAGTTTGTGGAGGAAAGAGAAAAAAAAACCTACCCTGTTTGGCAAATTAGAGACTATAAATTACAAACATCTTTAAAGACTTTGTGGCTTTTAAAGAAAAGAGTGGGGGGGAAGGAAAAAAATGGCTTCTAGACAAGTGAAACCAGGAGTTGTTAAAGGAGGGGGAGGTTCTCCAGTTGGTGACACAGAAAGCACAACTTCCGGCTGATTCACAGAGCCAGACTCAGAGTCAAGATGCAGCACTTAATGATTTTAAAGAAGTTATGAAAGAAGCCATGAATAATCAAGCAACAGCAATGAGAGTGTCAGGGCATTTATTAATCCCATGTTTGGCTCTGGGACTAATTACCCTGGTTTAGAGGAGGAGATGAATCGAGGCTTATTCCAAGTTGCAATAATCTGAAAAGAAACACGAGGAAGGTTTCTAATAAAACTCATTTATTTGTTATAAAGAAAATAAAACACCTCACTAACTAAGAAAAGTTAATTGTTACATTTTTGAAAGTAATTCTTGCCGGCTATCTGAGCCGGACCTCTGGCAACAGAACAAAGGAAAGAGTGAGAGAGCAAGTGAAGGAATGTGGGTGGATACGGAAACACGTAGTTTACTGATAAGAAGTTGGCAAAGCTACGGAGAGTCTGACAGTCCAGAAATGATGAGTTCAGCTGGCAAATAAAATAACGCAGTGACATTCCCCTTCTTTTGCCAGTTGAGCGAATATCAGTACATCATCAAATAAGGCACATCTTCTCACGCAGATACTCATGTTGAGCTGCTGGAAGTGGTTTGTTGAGCATATCAGCAATTTGATCATGTGTAGATACATATTGCATTTTGACAAAACCTTTTTTCACTAAATGCTTTATGTTTTGGTAACGGATGTCAATGTGTCTGGACCTAGAACCTGTGAAATGAGATTCAGAAATATAAATCACCGATTCATTGTCTTCCATCACGGTGATCGGTCGGATCGGGTGTGTCCAGATATCTGTGACTAAAGCATCAAACCAAGTTAGAGAATTACATGCATCTGAAACACAAGCATATTCAGCTTCAGTAGATGAACAAGAAACAAAATTCTGCTTACGTACTTGCCAATAAACAGGACATCCATTTAAGAACATCATATAACCTGAAGTACTTTTACGTGATTTCTTATCACTTGCCCAATCAGAATCTGCATAACAACATAATTCTGCATAATCAGTATATGTTGGTTCTAACAATAACTTCATGTGTTTAGTGTATTTTAGGTATCTCAATAATTTCTTAATACATGTCCAATGAAACTGTTTTGCCTTACCTACGTGTCGAGATAAGAGATTAACACTAAGTGCAGTGTCGGGTCTGGTCCAACTACTAATGTACAATAGTGACCCAATGACTGAACGATAAAGTGTTTGATCCTCGAACTCAGGACTTTCTTCTTGTGTCAAGTTATGAAAATCTGTTTGCATGGGTGTCTTTGTTGTGTTAGCATCCTTCATGTTGCAATGATGCAAAACTTGTTCAATTTTATCTTCTTGTAAAAGACTAAACCCCTTCTGTGTCTTTTCAATCTGAACACCTAAATAAGTGCTAATGTGACCTAATGATTTCAATGTGAAGTATCTCTGCAAAGCTTTGGCAAAAATTTCACTCATTTTCTTATTTGGACCAATATAAACAATATCATCAACATAAACAAGAACTATCTCATATGCATTGTTAGATCTTTTTGTGAACACGCACTCATCAGTTTCGGACTTAATAAAGCCCATTGAATTTAGTTTGTCAGTAAGACATAAATACCACATTAAACCAGATTGTTTCAGACCATAGAGACTTTTGTTTAGGAACCAGGTATCCCCTTCTTGCTGTCGGAATCCTGGAGGACTTCTCACGTAGATCTCTTCGTCTAGGCCTGCATGTAGATAAGCCGTGTCAACATCAAACTGGAAAACTTCTAAACCAAGGATAGTTGCAGTTGCTAAAGCAATTTTTACACTCTCAGTTCTGACTGTCGGTGAGTAAGTATTTGTGTAGTCCTCAGGATAACGTTGAGCGAAACCCTGAGCTACAAGTCTGGCTTTGTACAATGACTCACCATTTGGTTTCTTTTTGATTCTGTAGACCCATCGAGTGCCAATGACCTTTTTGTTTGCTGGAGGTTTTGCAGGTGTAAATACTTTAAGTTTCTTTAGACTGTCCATTTCAACCTGCATTGCATCATACCACTTGTCTTGCTCTGAATCAGGGAGCTGCTTGATTTGTGTGAAATTATCAGGTGGAAGTGTAACATTGCAAATCAAAGGCAAGGGTGCTTTTGTCAGTTGCCAAGAATATCATTGTGGAGGGATCCCTTTTGTGACCCTCTTGGAACGTCTCGGGACAACTGTCCAATCTTCTTCTGCTTTGTCCTTGTCCTCACTTTCGTCGCTAGCGTCAGCATCCGCGGCTTGCGAAGACGGAACATCGGGTTGAGAAGAATCAGTGGAATCTTGATCATCAATCTGCGTGGCATCAGCAGTATCATCTCTAGGAAAATAAACTCCAGGATCATTGGAATGAATCCTGGACCAGTCAATATCTTCTTCAAAATTAGCAGATTGGGAAATCACAATTGCATGTTTAGAGTCAATAAATTTGCTCCACTTTGAATTATCATCAATACCCATAAATCTCAGTCTCTTTGCTGCTGGACTTCCTTTTCTTCTTTGAGCTAAGGGAATGTTCACCATAGCATATGAACCAAAAATATGGATGTTTTTAAGATCAGGCTTGTAGCCATACAACATGAAGAAAGGAGTCTGATTTGTTACACTGCTCCAAGTATGGTTGACAATGTAATTTGCGTACTTGATAGCTTCACCCCAGTATATCTTACCAAGGTTGGCATCTTCTAGGAGACAACGCATCATGGTTTGCAGTACCCCTTGTCTTCGTTCTGCGACTCCATTATGAGCCGGTGTGTAAGGCGCCGACGTCTGATGAATAATTCCATTCTTACGCATCCAGTCCTGGAAACGCTGAGACATGAACTCGGCACCACGATCACTCTGGATTCTGGCGATGCGAACTTGGTGTTGGGTAGAAACAAGGGTTGCAAAGTCTTTAAAGATCTGAAAGGTCTCTGATTTTTCTTTCATAGGATATACATATCCATATCTAGAGTAATTATCAACAATTGTTAGAAAATATTTTCTACCACCAAATGATGGCGGGAAAGGACCAACTATGTCAATGTGAACCAAATCAAAAATGCGTGTTGACAGGCATGTAGCGTGTTTGGGAATGGCTGCTGCTTTGGATTTGGCCTTTTTGCATACAGCGCAATCCAAAAACACCTTACACCCCTTTAGATCCAAACCTTTTGCGAACTCCGGCATCTTCCTAAGAACACGGAAACTGGCATGCCCCAATCTTCTATGCCATTTGTGGATACACCTGGAATGCAAAGGTTTACCTGTTAGTGAATTCTCAACATTAACATTTTTATGCGGAACCTCAGGCTTGCTCTGAGCAACCTGTTTACCAATTCTATTTTTGTTGGCTTTAGGAGCCTTTGGAATAGCAACAGGATCTCTCTCTGGAGCATCTCTATCTGGGCCTGTGCGTTCCCTTTTTGGAGTTTGCATACTTGCCTGTGTTTGTGTTTTAGGCTTTGGCTTTAAGTAATAAACACCACCAATTAATATGGTTTCAGCAACAATATCGCCATCTTTAACTATGTAACTTGCTTTTTCAAGGTGGTGAACCTGGAACTTTAACATTCTAGACAAGTGACACTGACTAAGCAAATTACTGGTTGCTGTTGGTATGTAATAAACATCAGGAATGAATGCATCGAGCTCTTCAACATAAACAGTTCCTTTTCCTTTGACCTGGCAAGAATGATTTGAAAAAGAATAAAGTTCACGTAGTTCTGGTTCTGGCTCGTGCATCTCTGTGAAAAGTTCCTTTCTGTAGGTAACATGCAATGCTGCACCACTGTCCAAAGTCCACAGGAGTCGTCTGTCGTACTCCGGTTGAGGTTGTGGATCATTGGTTAAAGCCAATGTGGCGAGTGGAGTTTGTGGATCACGCCGGGGACCACGACGACCTTGTCTTCCGCCTCTGCCTCTGCCTCTGGAATCTGTTCCTCTGGGCTGGTACGTGACAGGAGCTGGAACTCGTTGGGGACAATCCCGGGTGGCATGTCCCACACGATTGCAGGTGTAGCATCTTGGCGTCCTTGGAGTGTAGGTCCTTCCTCGGAAGGGGCGCCTAGCTGGAGCTCTTGATGCGGGTGGTCCTCTCAAGTGTGGCGTGGCCAACATGAATGCCTCTTCTTCAATTAAAAGTCTACAGACATTGTCCACTGTGCGTTGAGCAATTGGGACTTGGTTAATTTTTGTAACAGCATCTTTCCATTCATAATTCAAAGAGTTAATAATGATGCTGATCATTTGAATATCCTCAATGTTATGGCCTCTTTCTCTCAATTCTGTTCTCAGACCTTTCAGTTTGGTCAAGTGTCCTCCAATTTGTTCACCGGGTTTCAATCTCGAACCGTGGAGTTCAGACATGAGTAAACATGAAGATTCAATTGAGATAGGCCTGTAGCAATTTTCCAGTTCAGCCCAAATTTGTTGGGCTGTTGTATTTGGTGGAAAAGTGACCTGCAGTTCAGTATCCATGGACATCAATAATGTTGTGCGAGCTCTTATCTCTAGATCTCGTATTGCAAAGTCCCATGGTTGTGCAGGAGGGTTAAAAACCATAAAATGAGTGCCTTCTCTAAGAAGCAATAGTGTAATCTCACTGACCCAGGCTTTGTAATTGTGTCCTGACATTTTTAGTTTTGACTCACCAGTTAGTGGAGAGACAGAAAATGCCTGGTAAGGAGCCTGCACTTGGTATGCTGGCTGTGCTGGCAGGAATGCCTGTGGTATTTGCTGTGCCTGTTGTGGACCTAAAAATGGTCTTGGTTGTGCCATTGGTGGTGGGCCAGGAGGTGGCCCTATTTGCACTTGTGGCTGGGGCACATATGCAGGCATTTGTAGCTACTGTGGCTGATGCACTGGAATCTGTGTATTCCAGTTGCCATTTGTGCTTGAGCTGCAATATTGGCATGACCTGCTGGAGATGCAGTCATTTGCCTTTGCTGTGTTCCATCTAAAAAGGCACCATCACCACCAGGGGGTGTTGGAGTTTGAGCCCGTGGAGACACTTGTGGCGTTTCAGCTTGAATCTCTGAGTGAGTTAGAGACAGGTTTGCCAGGGTCTGCTGTAGTAATTTAAAATGTTCATCTAAGCTCCTTTCTCTTTCAGCTTCCTGTAGTAAATTACTTTTGCCAGCAGATGGTGCTGCACCTTTAGCTTCAGGCAGCTCAGTTTCAAGAAATGATTGCGTGGCAGGTTTATATGTAACTTGATCAGGGAGACTTTCATGTGACGTATGCAGTGCTCTCTGGTCTGATTGGCCTGACACAAAATCCACCCGGGGGAGTGTCTTTGGCTCTGAGGAAGAAGACAAGATGGCCTCTTTTGAAAATCTTAAGTCACGGGACTCTGTCTTTTCTTGTTCCAGCATAAACAAATCTCTCTTAAATCGAGACAGTTCATTTTCATAATATTTTACATGCTCACGATAGGATTTGATGGCCATCTCACGCTGGGTGAGCTCAGGGCTTTGAGAAGAGTAATGAATTACTTCTCTCTCTGCGTGGGGGTGAAAAAGCTTTGCCGTTTGTGGAAACTTTCTTGGCCTGGCACCAAGCACATCGTAATCTGTGGGCTCTGGTAGAATAGATTCATAGCATGCAAATTGAGAAGAAAAAGCTACCGACCTCAGTCGCAGTTCATTATCTTCAAAAGCAGCTGTTCTGATATCTGTCCTTTGATGTGTTTCCGAAAGCATTTTCAGATCTTCTTCACCCATGGCACCTTCTTGTTCCAATTGCGTAGCCGTAGCAAGAGGCTGGAATCTTGAGGGCGTTACTATCTCCTGTTCTTCTTCCAAAGAGGATAAAGCTCTGTGCTTCATTTTTCCTTTTTTCTTCTTCTGTTTCGGCATCTTAGCAAAATAATTAGCGTACCTCAGTAGCTAAAAACTAATTGCCTATGCACTCTTATCAGAAGTAACAAAAACAAGGAAAAAGCCATAAATCAAACCGTCCTCGTGCTACCAGATTGTCAGGGCATTTATTAATCCCATGTTTGGCTCTGGGACTAATTACCCTGGTTTAGAGGAGGAGATGAATCGAGGCTTATTCCAAGTTGCAATAATCTGAAAAGAAACGCGAGGAAGGTTTCTAATAAAACTCATTTATTTGTTATAAAGAAAATAAAACACCTCACTAACTAAGAAAAGTTAATTGTTACATTTTTGAAAGTAATTCTTGCCGGCTATCTGAGCTGGACCTCTGGCAACAGAACAAAGGAAAGAGTGAGAGAGCAAGTGAAGGAATGTGGGTGGATACGGAAACACGTAGTTTACTGATAAGAAGTTGGCAAAGCTACGGAGAGTCTGACAGTCCAGAAATGATGAGTTCAGCTGGCAAATAAAATAACGCAGTGACAGAGAGAAGCTATGAATAACCAAGCCACAGCAATGAATAATTTAACACTACTGGTGGAAGAGAAATTTAAGAAAATTGAGGAAGATATAAGTTCGATCAAGGAAGCGGTTGCAGAGGAACACGATAAAATAAGAGATGATATTGTTTTTGCTGTATCAGGATTGTCAAACCTTCTTATCCAGCTTGATGGGAAAGTTGAAGAAATTAATGAAGCCAACTTAAATTTGGAAAGCAAAATGGGTGATGTCATGACCAGAACAGAAAAAGCGGATGATGAATTGGTAATGTTACAATACAGATCCATGGAGTTTGCTCTGAGATTGAGAGGCCTGAAGGAAAATAGTAAAGAAAATTTAAAAGACATTTGTGCTGACGCTATGGCAGAGATAATTAAAAAAAGATCAGAAGATGTGGCAATCCAAATTGATAAAATTTACAGGGTTAATTCCTGGTTGGCAAAACAAAGACAGCTGCCAAGAGATGTGGTGATTTATTTTACAACTAGGAGGATCAGAAATGAAATCCTACAAGCCTCTTACAAGAATAAAGTTCAGGTGGCTGGGCAAGAGGTGGTGGTTTTGAAAGAGATTCCTCCAAAGATGTTGAGAAGTAGAAAAGACTTTGGCTTCCTGGTAAATGAGCTGAGAAATCAACAAGTGGCATACAGATGGGATGTCCCAATTGGTCTAATATTGACTTATAATGGAGAAAGATATCGGTTAAACACAGTTTGGAAGGCAAAAGATTTTTATGTAAATGTTTTACAGGCTGGATACCCACCCTCACCTGGGGCGGGGAGAAAGAAAATGGAAATGGTACAACAAGAAAAAGATGGAAAACAGATAGAAACATATGCTGAAGTTGCAGCTGGAGGAATTATCATGGAAGAAGATTTGGATCTTGGGGGCTTACCCCCAACTTTGGAACCACCTAAGAAGGGAGAGCCGAAAGTACAACGACTGACCCGATCAACTTATAAATTGCAACAACAACAATCAAAAAGGCAACAATCTCAAGATTTATCTCAAGAAGTCCAAAAAACAGAAACAGTGCGGGGGGGCTAGGCCGAAGAGTAAGGTGGAGGAGGAGCTTCAGCTGATGCTCACAAGGCTTTGAAAGGCCAAAGATGGCAACTAAATTCTTATCTTGGAATGTCAATGGCTTAAATTCACCACAAAAAAGAAAGAAAGTATTTCACTACTTGAAACAATTTAACAATGATGTTATTTGCTTGCAAGAAACACATATCAGATTATCAGACCAAAAATATTTGATAAATTCAAGATTAGGTACAAATTTTGTGGCATCAGCGTCAGAGAAGAAAAATGGACTAATCATATATGTAAGGAAAGGACTATCAGCTAACTTAATTGAGGCAGATGATCAAGGAAGATATATTGCAATTGAATTACTAACACAGACTGGAAAAATGCTTTTTATTGGAATATATGCCCCTAATCAGCAACAAGACAAGTTTTATAAATTTTTACATACTAAAATAATACAATGGAACTATAAATCTTTTATATTAATGGGTGATTGGAATGGAGTAATTGACACGCAGAAAGATAAAAAAAGCTTATCAAAGATCTCAACACGTGCAAAACTACCTAAATCTTTTTTTGATATGATGGAAGATATAGAACTGAGAGATATCTGGAGAGAACGTAACCTGGAGGAAAAAGATTTTACTTTTTTTTCTGATAGACATCAATCCTTCTCCAGGATTGATTTTATACTAACCACAAATGATTTTATTTCCAGGGTGAAGAAGACGAAGATATGTCCAAGAACTTTAACTGATCATAATCCGGTTTGGGTGGAATTTGAACAGGAGAGGAGAGAAAGGAGGTCTTGGAGGTTAAATGAAAACTTATTTAGATATGAAAAAAATGTAAAAGAGCTTAAAAAACAAATGAAAGAATTTTTTGTTATTAATATGAATAAGGGTAGTCCTATGGAAATGGTCTGGGATGCTAGCAAGGCTTATATGAGGGATATCTTAATACATATGAACAATAAATATAGACTAAAACAACAAAAGAAGCGTAAAGAGATAGAGGAAGAAAGAAAGAAAGAACAATTACTTATATCTAATCTAGGAGATAAGAAAGTAAAAGAAACAATAAATATACTACGAGGGCAATTTAATATGTTAATGGCTGATCAGGTGGCAACTAGCTTACAATATGCTAAACATAATACATTTTGTAATTCCAATAAACCTGGTAGGTGGTTGGCCTACATGCTGAGGAAAAAACAGAAATCACGAGTCATTAGTAAGATAGAATATAGAGGTAAGGAAGTTTACCAACAGAATATGATTAAAAAGGCTTTTTTGGAATTTTATACAAAGTTATACGCTAGTGACTCAATACAAGGTATAGACATAGATATTTAAAGGAAGGGAATATTTTGGAATTAACGTTGGAACAGAGGGAAGGATTGAATCAACCAATAACTTCTGAGGAGATCGTTGTGGCAATTAAGCAGTTAAAAACAGGGAAAGCTCCAGGAACAGATGGATTAACAGCTGTTTATTATAAGAATTTACAGCTTGAAATGGTAGAGCCGCTTAGAGCTCTATTTTGTAAAATTCAATTAGGGGGAGGGGTTCCACCCTCTTGGAGAACATCTTTTGTTTCACTGATTCCGAAGGAAGATCAAAACTATATCAAACCTGAAAACTTTAGGCCAATTTCACTTTTGAATACGGATTATAAAATTTTTGCTAAGATATTAGCGAATAGATTAATGCCAGTTATGCAACAAGTTATTCACAATAACCAATCAGGTTTTATAAAAGGGAGGCAGATGAAATATAATGTTAGACAAATTATAAACTTATTGGAATATTTGGAAAAAAATAACCAGGTCCCTGCAGCGTTCATATTCTTGGATGCAGAGAAAGCATTTGATCGATTGAACTGGCAATTCCTGTTTAAAATAATAGAAAAAATGCCCTTTGGGGAGTATTTCATACATTCAATTAGAGCAATATATCAGGAACAAACAGCACAAATAATAATTAATGGAGGTTTAACAGATATGTTTAAAATTGAGAAAGGTACGAGGCAGGGCTGTCCCTTGTCGCCATTGTTGTTTATTTTAACTTTAGAAGTTTTGTTGAATAAGTTATGTGATTCTGATAAAATAAAAGGGATTGTAATTAGACAGCAGGATTATAGACTAAGAGCGTTTGTTCTTACTTTATCTCAACCTATAGAAGCGGCTCCCTATATGTTGGACATAGTAGCTCAATATGGCAAAGTATCTGGATTTAAAGTAAATCTTCACAAGACAAAGATGATAACTAAAAATATGTCCATAACTCAAAGAGAAGATTTAGGGAGAATAACGGGGTTTAAAGTAGTTAAAAAGTATCTAGGAGTATATATTGCAGTCTCAAACACGAAATTGTTTAAAAATAATTATGAAACTCTTTGGCAAAAAGTACAGAAAGAAATGGAAAATTGGAAAAAGTTACAATTATCACTACTGGGAAGGATAGCAGCAATAAAAATGAATGTACTACCTAGGTTTTTATTTTTGTTCCAAATGATACCAGTGCTTAAAAAAGGTGGAAATCTCATGGAATGGCAGAAAGGGGTTAATACTTTCATTTGGGCTGGGAAGAAACCAAGAGTGAAACTGAAAATTATACAGGATATACGTGAGAGAGGAGGTCTTAAAATGCCTAACTTAAGATTGTATTATGAAGCAGCAGCTTTATCGCAAATTAGTGATTGGTTTAACTTAACTGAAGAAAGAATGTTAAACATAGAAGGTTATGATTTGTTATATGGATGGCATGCTTATTTGTTATATGAAAAAAAAGTGGATAAAGTGTTTAAGGGTCATATACTCAGAAATGCATTGTTGAGGGTTTGGAAAAAGTACCAATACAAGCTGAACTATAAGATACCTATATGGGCAAATCCCAGACATGCAATAGAAAATATAAGTATAGAGCAAAGAATAGAGGTGATTACTTATAAAGAGCTTCTTCTTTTGGAAAGGGGTAAGTTGCAACTGAAATCCCTAGATGAATTAAAAGAAGAAGGGATAATTTATACTTGGTTTCAGTATGGTCAGCTTCAAGCTAGATGGAGGGAGGATCAAAAAATTGGTGTTATGCAAAATGAGGAAAATCTGGTGAAACAGATTAGAGATCAAAGTCAGATGCATATTAAAAGGTTGTATAATGCATTATTGGGAATAGATTCAGAAACAGAATTGGTTAAGGATTGTATGATAAAATGGGCACAAAATTTTCAGGAACCAGTGATGATGGAAACGGAAAAGATTTGGGTCAGAAATGTTAAATTTACGCAAGCACAAAATTTGAGAATTTTTATAAAATGTTTTATAGATGGCACTTAGATCCTAAAAAATTATCATGTATGTACTCGAATTTGCAAGCTAAATGTTGGAGATGTGAATGTAATGATGCAACCTATTATCATATATGGTGGACCTGTAAGAAAATCAAGGCATTTTGGATAAAAAATTGGTGGGTGATGCAGAACATTTTGAAAAGAAGGTTGAAATTTACTCCTCAATTGTTTCTATTGGGTATAACTACGGACTGTACAGTATCAGAGACTAAATTGATTTTGAACTTAATATCAGCAGCTAGGCTGTTGGTAGCTAAATATTGGAAGAAGGACTTTTTGCCTACTATTGAAAAGTGGATATTGAAAGTAACAAACCTAGCAGAAATGGTAAAAATCTCAGCGTACTTGAAGGACCACACGCAAGAAAGATATGTATCGGAATGGAGAAGATGGATTGATTATATTCAAAATAAGTATCAGACAAGAAAATATCAAATAGCTTATGAATGAATGTTAGTATTAGAAGTATTAGGTTATCTATAGTGGAGTTAAGGTTTCAGGGGGGGAGTTAGTACTTTGAGGATAAGTAGATTAATCTAGTTTATGACTGATTAAATGAAATACCTTGTATTTTGCTCTGGGAAGTCTGGGGGGAGGGGGGATGAGGGGGGGAAAGAGTGGAGGGAATATGGGGGGGAAGAAAATTTTTGTATTTTTTTTTTTTTTGTAAAACTTTTCAATAAAAAAAAAATTATGTATGGCTGTAAAATTTTCAAATAAATAAAAATTTGAATTGTTTTTTTAGATGGCAGAGGAGTTGGGGTATTGCTCATCGATGTAGCCAGTTACATAGCCTAAGTCGCTTAGCACACCAGAGTCCAGAAGCACCTAAGAATGCTAAAGGTACATTTTCCTATTACAGTTTTCTTTAGTTGTAATTTCATTAACCAAAAGAATTCAGAACATTAAGCTTAATACAAAGCATATTAACACAGATCTAGTAAAGTTGCCTCTTTTTTTTCAAGATAGAAATTATAGTAATATATTTGTCCTAAAGAAACTCCATCTCTTTACACCTGTAAGCACAGTTTTCCTCAACAATTTATCTTGAATTCCAATAACTAAGTATATTTACCTTTGTTGTATTCTGCTCTCCAAGGTGATTTGAACTGTTGAAAACACAACTCGTAGGCAAAGAACGAGGTTGTAAACGGGTTTACTTTTCATTTCTTGGAGCAGTCACACACGAACGTTATTGACAAACTTAAAGTCGGTGTTGGGAGCGGCTGCCTCCCAACGCTCTTTATACAAACTCAAAATAAGCCGGGTGCACTATTAGCCAATCGGCGTTGCTTCCGGGTACCGCCCTTTTTTGGGACGGCGGCCGGTGACAGCTCCCTACGCTGCTCCGGCTGCGGGGTGACCATCTGCCTTCGAGTATGGGACTAACACCAGCCACCTGCCCTTCACCAACGTGCACAGCTAAGGTTATTAGTCACATCCCCCCACTACCACCAGACATCATTGCAGCAGCCTGCTTCTTGGATTCCTTCGTTTGTCAGGGTGTCCCCATTTCAGCAACGAATCTGCAGAGACTCCCCTCCCCACACTATGTCGAGACAGCTTGACTCTTGACAGGCGGCCCCCTCTACCAGGAGTCCACCTGTAAAACACGAAAGAGATAGGTTAGATTGTGGGACCCGGTTTGTGGGGGGTTGTTTTTGTGATAATGCTTCAATAGCTTAGGAGCTTTTAGGTCCATGTCTGCCACCCAGGAGGCCTCAGCTAAAGGATATCCCTTCCACTTCACCAGATATTGAAGCTCACCCTTACGGATCTGGGAATCAAGAATGCCATCTAATTCGTAGTGATCGTTCACTACAGGACCTGGACCCTGTGTACCCCCTCCGTTTGCTATAGGTTTCAAAAAACTACAGTGAAAAGTGGGGTGAATTTTTCCCAAATGTGGTAATTTCAGGATTACCGTAACTGGATTGATTACCCTTTGGATCCTGAATGGGCCCAGATATTGGGGTCCAAGTTTTTTACACGGGGTTTTCAACTTTATATACTTAGTAGACAGGTAAATGAGATCCCCTATTTGAAATGGTTTATGGTCAGCTCGTTTCTTGTCCGCTTGCACTTTATACTCATTAGTCGCCTTGTTTAGGGCTGCTTTTATCTGCGGCCACACTACTTATATTGGTGCTCCATTCAGCTGGAGCTGGGGTTATTTGTCCCGGAATCGGATCATTTAATTCGGGAATAGCATTGAACTCCTTTCCAGTGACAATTTTGAAGGGAGATGCTCCGGTACTTTGATGCAGGGTGTTGTTGTATGCTACTTCAGCAAACGATAACAGGTCTGACCAATCGTATTGTTGATAGGACACGTAGCACTGTAAGTAACGCTCTACCATTGCGTTTGCTCGTTCTGCTGCGCCATTAGTACTGGGATGGTAGGCTATACTCAGTCCTTGAGAAAAGCCAATCAGGGTTATGAAGTTACGCCAGAACCGTGCCGTAAATTGAACCCCCCTATCCTAGATGATACATTGTGGAACCCCATGTAGCCAATACATGTGTTGGACAAACATCTTTGAGAGTTTCTGGGCTGAAGGTAATCCTTTACATGGAACAAAGTGCGCTTGCTTGGAAAAAAGATCGTCAGTGGTCCAAATTACGGTATTTCCATCACTCTCCGGAAGCTCCACGATAAAATCCATAGCGATTTCCTCCCAAGGGCCTGTAGGATTGGCTACAGGCTGTAAGAGACCCAAGGGTCGACCGGGCTTTGGTTTAGTCATTGCACATATAGAACACTCTCTAACATTGTTTAATATCCTTGTGCATTTGAGGCCACCAGAATTGCCGCCTAGTTAGATGTAGAGTTTTAAGGAACCCGAAATGACCACCCAATTTTGAGTCGTGACAACGCCGTAATATTGATCGGTGTAAAGCCCCCGGCACATAAATCCGAGACCCCATCCAAGCCAACCCATTGCGGTGTGTCAATATGGATTTGTGAGTTTGGGCCCATGAGTCTTTCGCTCTTTCACTACGCAGATCCTCTTGCCATACGTTGTCCTTAGCCTGTAAGGAGGGTTCGGCTGGGGTTTTAGGTATCATCGCTTGGACAATATCCTCTCTTTTGCTATGAAATTGGGGCATACGTGACAAGGCATCTGCTAGGAAGTTTTTCCCTCCTGGTACATATTTCAGGTCGAAGTTGAATCGTTGGAAATACTGTGCCCAGCGCACCTGTTTGGGGGACAGTTTTCTGGGCGTCTGGAGAGCCTGTAGGTTTTTATGGTCCGTCCATACTTCAAATTTGGTGCCACTCCCCTCCAAGAGATGCCGCCACGTAAGTAATGCCCAGCGAACGGCGAAGGCCTCTTTCTCCCAGATCGCCCAAGCTCTTTCACTTGATGTTAGTTTGCGAGACGTGTAGGCACATGGATACAGCACTTCCCCCTCCCCTTTTTGCAGTAATACCGCTCCTACAGCCACGTCGCTGGCGTCCGCCTGCACAATAAACATGAGGGCTGGATTAGGGTGTTTCAAAACCGGCTCCCGAGCAAAGAGACTTTTTAGCTGTTCAAAAGCTTGCTGACACTCGATTGTCCAGTTTAACGTTTGGCTGGGTTTGGCCTTCGTACCAGTATGTTTGGTACGCAATAGATCCGTTAGCGGTAACGCCACTTGGGCGAAGGCTGGAATAAATTGTCTATAAAAGTTGGCAAAGCCAAGGAAACTCTGTAGTTGTTTCCTTGTGGTAGGGGCTTGTCATTCTAGGACTGTTTTTACTTTGTTCGGATCCATTTCCACCCCAGTTCCCGAAATGCGATATCCTAAATAATCTAGCTGGGTGCGATGGAAGTCGCATTTGGACAACTTTACAAAGAGGCGTGCAGCCAGCAATTTGTTTAGCACTTGGCGTACCAATCGCATGTGTTCCTCCATTGTTTTAGTGTATATCAGAATATCATCTAGATATATCAGTACTCCGCGGTAAAGATGCTCATGCAATACCTTGTTAATAACCTGCATGAATATGGCCGGTGCACCTTGTAATCCAAACGGCATTACTTTGAACTTATAACTGCCTAATGGGCAATTAAAGGTGGTTTTCCACTCATCGCTTTGCTTTATACGGACATGGTAATATGCTTCACACAGGTCAAGTTTTGTGAAGATCTTTCCCGTAGACAGTACCACCAGGAGATCTTTGATTAACGGTAGAGGGTATAGGTATTCTACGCACACTGCGTTCAAATCTCGAAAGTCCACACAAAGACGGAGACTCCCGTCTTTCTTTTTCCGGAATAATACAGGGGCAGCCATCCGTGACCTGCTGGGCTCGATAAACCCTCTCGCCAAATTCTGATCTTATGTATTTCTGGAGTTCTTCCAACTCAGGTGGTGTCATCCTGTACATTCGAAGTTTTGGTAGTTTGAACCCCGGGAGTAATTCGATAGCACAGTCAGTGGTTCTATGGGGAGGGGTAATACCTCAGCCCCCTCCTCATTAAACACCTCCCTCAAGTCTTCGTACACCTCCGGGAACTTCCCCGACACTTCCCCATGGGCTCTGGCTGGCTCGGCCTGTTCTTCTGACTCTGTCTTTGACCCAAGAACCAGTCGTAATTTCCGATAACCCCCTTCTCACCATATATGGGGTTTCCACTTATCCAGCCAGGCCAACCCCAAAATAAATGGTTCAATCATTCGTTCTATGATCACAAACCTTATAGTTTCTTTGTGCTCCCCTATTTGTAATTCCACAGGTTCGGTAACGTGTTTGGATGGAGACCCGCCTAACACCAACCCATCCATCTGCTCAAAACGTATAGGGGTTTTCAACTGCACTTTGCGTAGTCCCAGGTCATCGACTATTGCTCTGCTCATTAAACATCGAGTGCACCCTGAATCTATCAATGCGCCCCTGTGACTCGCTTGGGAGGTACGCAGGTTCCGTATGACAACTGGTATCACAAAGGGGCAAACGGGTGCACTTACCATGGGATCGTTTGGATCACTGTCCTCTTCATCAATTGTAGTTATGGGGCCTTCCTCCGTTCCCACGGGGCTCTTTACTTCTTGGGGTTTGGAATGTGGACCACCACGTGGACTTTGAGTGGCCAACTGGGATTGATCTGGACTTGTACGAGCTCAGCCCCTGGGTGTGCGACCCACCCCAGTTGTAGTCATCCTGGTCTGGACAGGAGGTAGAGGGCAGTCCAGCGCTTGATGACCTGGTTGGTCGCAGCGGAAACAGCGAAACGTGCCACGGCCTGCCAACTCAGCCGGTTGCACGGGAAAAGAACTGTTCCAACCTGGAGCTCTCGGAATGGGCGGCCTCTCCACCGGGCGTCATTGCTGGGTAATGTCGCCTTCCCCCCCCCAAGGCCTAAACTCCCGTAACCCAACATCCAGGTCTATGGCTGCCTTGAACCACTCCGTTAAACGAGGTGGTAACCCTCTATAAACACATGCTTGTCTAATTTCTTTATCCAACCCCAGCCGAAAATGATGCACTAACAATCGATCTGGCCAGGATCGAAGCTGTCCTGCAAGAGCCCTAAACTCCTTTATATATTCCCTAATGGGATGCCCCCTTTGTTTTAAGGATACTAACTCCCCCTCCACCACCTGGTACGAGTGTCATCCTCAAATTGGCTCCTTAATGCTTCTAAAAATAAGCCAACATCGATTAGTTCCCTTGCGTGGTCGGTAGGGAGGTCCGCAACCCAATCTGCGGCCTCCCCTGATAACATGTTCGTAATAGCGACCACCATAGACCATTGAGAGGGGTATAAGTGTCCATAGAGATCTAGATAACTGAGCACCTGACTCAAAAAGATGGACACACGGTCAGCGCTCCCATCGAATGTGGTTTGTAACGGAGTGGGTCCCCAGACCTGCTGCTGGCCAGATAGGTAGAGGACGGGCCTCCCTTGTATCCCTCCTGTCCTCCCTTCGTGATCCCTCATGCTGCCGGGCCCCGTCATACCCTGTAGTGACTACACCCTGTCGTCTGGGTTCCTCTTGATCTAACCCTCTCAGGGCACCCCCCCATAGATGTGGTGGTTGGTGTCGCTGTCAGTTGATCCGTTTGCTGGGGCCGGCCTTTAGCTAGTCGTAGTTTCGGGCTAGCCAAATGGAAACGGCTGTCCATGCCTCTAGGTCACCCCCCCCCCCGCCAAGCCGCTGAAGCTTCCGTTCCAGCCATCCACGGTTGCCACGAAGGAGCATCCCGAAAGCTCGCTTCTCTGAATCTCTCCCTCAGTATATCAAGCGTTGAGGATCCCAGGCCCGTAGAGTAACTCCATTCTCCGTCATCGTCCTCAATCCAGTGTCGCTCCCGCCAACACCTCCCGGACGGGGTTTTGAAGATGTGGCTATCCCGACACCCTTCAGGGTGGGGCTATGCCACCACTCCGCCGACAACGTCTTCTTCCCATTGGCGCCCGCAGCCTCTGCCAGCGCTTCATGCACCCCCACCCCTTGTTGAGACGACCTATCCTTCGGCCTCACAACAGGCGGGTCAGGTTCGCTGGGTGCGTCTGAAACCACCTCCATGGCCGCGGCTTCGGCCCCATCTCCCAACACCGGGGTTCCAGCCTCCACACTCTCCGCCATCTCGTCCCAGAGAAATGAGAAGGGAAATGGAAACGCCGACTTTCTGTCGTATTTGCTCTCCAAGGTGATTCAAACCGTTGAAAACACAACTATAGTCTTAACCTGTTTGCCTAACTTAGAACACTTCCACATGGCACCATTTATACTTTCTATTTCCACTTCTAATTCCTCATCAATGTTAATTGTTTTTCTCTTCTGCTAACTTTCAAACTTCGGAAATAGCAGAAAACACCATGAGTCAATTAGCTTTACCCTAATAATGGCAGCTCCTAGAATAAAAATGTATCTTTGCTCCTGCTCCATAGAGAAAGAGGATTGAAATACTATTCTGTCTTCCCATCAGCCGATATTATATTTATATATGCTGTACACATCTGATCCATTTTGGAAAAAAAAAAATCTCAGTGTATTCAAGAAAGTTTCATTCTCTAGCATATGTCTTCCTTTTCTGTGAAATGACCATTCCCATATCCACCCTGAACTATGATTTCTCTTTCCAACAGGACAAACAGTGATATTTACAGACCGCTCAGGAATGAATGCAACAGGCTATGTTATGCTAGGAACAATGGACGTTCATCACCATTGGACCAAAGTAGGATTTCTTTTAGTACTCAGCATATGGGTCGGTCAGTCTGTCTGTCAGTCTGTCTGTCTGTCTGTCTGTCTATCCTAATCTAATCTAATCTAATCTAATCTAATCTAATCTAATCTGTCTATCATCTAATTTATTTATTACCTGAGATTGTGTTCATTATACACTCTAGATGGCTTTTATCCACCACGGTAATACATAAAAAATAGTCACATAGTCAAATAATCATTAAAACATAATCTCACCTCTAAACAACCATTTCCAACTTGATAACTGTTCCATTCCAATGGCATTCCCTGCACAGAATGCTCTCTGAAATATTTGTTTATTTATAGAAAGCAAGAAAAATCAGACCAAGTAGATGCAAAAAATTGTCACTAAGAAATCTTAATAATAGTTTGATAAATTAGTGTCTATATATTTACCATTTAATATGTTAAAAAAATAATTTGTTTGGAATTAGTTTCAATGTGTCTCTTAACACTGGTAAAGGGGGCAATGTTGGGATGCATTTATTCTCTGATTGGCTTTTGAACTCTTCCCTTGCTTCAGAGGAAAGCTGACATATGCATCAGCACTTTAGTTAATTGCAAGTATGACTTCTCATGTTTCTGCACATTAATATTTTGGGGAGCACAAATAATATAAACTAAAATAGCAAGTAGAGTATTGTATATAGTAATACTAGTGTCCCCTGTGTATATTATTTCTTTTGAAAAATTACACCAGCTTTTTCCAACAAGTTTGTAGAAGTGAAAATTGTACAAAAATATCTGGGCAAATTGTGTTGAATATATAACAATGTTCATTATAGTAACAACTAGAAACTGGTGTGTACCTTTTTAAAAATTAGTTTAATGCTGACGTATTTTCTAAAACTGCTTATTTTGGCGAATTGGAGGAGTGTTTAATTCTGTCATGAACTTTTAAGAAAATCTTTCATTTTGTGCAGATTTTTGAGAGGTTGCCAAGTTACTCTACACTGCAAAAAAAAGTGCTGTTTCTAGAGGAGCGCATTAGCCAACTTTTGGGAGGCATACAAATAACTTATGTTGAAGAGCTTCAGCCAATGTTGACAATTGAAGAGTATTATTCTATTCTTGACAACTTTTATGATCAAGTGCATAATAAGAGACTTCCATTTCACCCTAATAGTCTGCGTGGATTGCAAATGATTCTAGAAAGGTGTGTATCTAAAGAAGTAGATATTGTTTCCTAGGTTTATCTTTAATGATAGTTATATTGTAGTCAGTTTTTCAGAAATACCTATTTTGGCTAAGATCAGAGCACATATGGGGGTGGGGAAATGGGGGGAAAGTGCTTGGACATAAAGACATTTTAGTTCCTGCTGTTGGATATAGTTGCTGAAAAGGAGACCTGTGTAGGAAGCCACCTAATTTATTTCAAGGGCTGAATCTCATGCTTTGAGAATAGTCCACCTTCCCAGGCTGCTCTAGTGATAGTGTGTTCTAATTTATTTCCAGTCCTGAATTATAATTTAAGGAAAAAACAATAACAATGTTCTGTTTTCCTTCAGGAGATTACCCCAAAAATTGTGCTTAGTCATCTGTTTTTCTTTTTTCCAATTGATGTAGTTGCACCCTGACTCTTGGTGACAAGTTCCTGCAATACCCTTGATAATTTTTTTGAAAATGACTTTGCTATAACTTCTTCCTAGGGCCTCTTAGTACCCAGGGATAAAAACACATAGCCAAAGTCACCTGGCTGATTTACATGCTTAACATGGGATTATAATCTACTATAATCTCTATACTAAACTGTTACTCCTTTGACTGCATGCATTATAGTCCTGTTGTTCCAGTTCTGTAGAGTGGGAATGAACTGATCATTTGCACAAGGAGAAACCATTTCAATCCAAATCACTTTCTTGAATTTCTTGCCATTCCTTTTGATAGTAACAACTTCAGTATCTCCCTAACTGATCAAAACCCTTTTCTTGAATCTGACATCATATCATAGATCTATCATGCTACACAGTTCAGGCAGTAACCACCAGGACATAATTCCACTCCCTGTGCAAAATATATCAGAATATCTTGATATTTTATGTAACAACAGTTTTTTTAAAGACTGGGTTATCTTTACTTTTGTAAAAGTGTTGACAAATGAATATTCCTGGCTTTTTTAGGTGTTTTTGTATCCAAAATTTATTACTTGCTTCCAAAGTGTTTCCAGAATTTCCAGTATCATTAATAGACCTGTCATTTTCCTATTATTACTCAGTGTCTTCAGCTGGCAGAGCAGTCTCTTTCTTTGCCTCTCATGATTTTGTCACCCATCCTTCATGCTGTGACTGTGGTTACTGAATGTGGTCTGATTACAAAGATCTCTCTGAATGAAGATGGACCTTTCGATCACTGAACCAATTGTTCTTCTTTCTTCCCTGCCCAACATATCATTTTACATAGGCAGCAAAAGTTTTTGTTCTGTTTGATGTAGCTATTTGCAATAAAATGAAGCTTCAGAACTTAACATCAGTGCAAACTTAATGGAGTTTTGAATCAGGACAAGATTGGTTACTATCATATCTTTCACCCTCTTTAAATGGTAGCCTAATCATGACATAGCTCCACTGGAAAATATTCCTGGGCCATCTATTAGAGTGTTTTATGTGAAAATCTATAGCTATAATTGGAAGGAAATTTCTTTCCTAATTTTCTCTCTTTTTCTCTCTCACTCTCACTTTCTATCACACACACAACACATACCTGCATGCATGCACATACTATTACTTCAGTGCTGTGCTAAACTAACTTTGAAATTTTGCATTCATTGGAAATAACCAATAACTAATAAATAAGACCTGCTGTTATTGCCATTTTACCTAATACTTTATGTAAAGCTTTTTAATTCATGAATAAGGTCAGTCTTAATCTGGAACATCATATATGTTACCCAATTCACTACATCTGTTTCCATTGCTTCATTTTCTACAAATGCATATCCATTATATTATTTCAGTTTAATTCTTTATGTTGGTTCTCTGCTTCAGAACTCTATGTACATATCAAAATATTTTTAAAGTGATATATTTTGGAAAATACTTAAATAGCAAGAAGTTTTAAAAGGAATACTTAGTATATGATCCACAGAAATTAATTTAAGCCAACTTTCCCATTTTCAAAAAGAAATCCCTATTTTGTAGAACAAACAAATTGTATGTTAGCAGGCAGTTTTGTAGTTGAGGATAAATAGAGAGACTAATATTATTAACAAGTTTGAAGACATACAATGTTAAAGGCATGGCTATACCACAAGATACATTTTGAAAAATATATATATGTTGAAAATTGGCAGAGTTCTAGTTATGTTAAGTTTTAGGAAATTATTATTAATTTTTGGGGTATCACAAAACTATTATTATTGATGGGATATCTGTGACCATGTTTCATTTGGTTTTAGGCACATCATCAGAATATTAGAAACCTGAAGCTTTTTAAATAATAAATGTGTATGTTTCTATTCTTTTCTATGTTTGTTTAGATCATTTATCAGACTATAGTAAAGTGTATTTAATGAATGTCACTGGCTAATCAGTGTGCATTTGTGACTGAATTTAGAAAAAGTCTTCAATAAAGCTACAGATTTCTTAATAAGGATTTCTATTGCAGAGCTTCTGAAAAAGGATCATTTCAAAACATTCTGGCATTTTATGTGTTGAACAATTATTTTAATTAAAGTCTTTCCTGCTTCAGATCTTTCCTTAAAAAATAGAGCAATAAAAAAGCAGTCACTTAAAATGAAGGAAGAACAGGCTACAAATAAAAATCATTATAAATCATTTTAAAGTAATGCATTTCCAACTTCTCTCTTGTACAACACTCTTCAAACCACATTCCACAGACTGGAATAGCTAGCAATACAAAAACCTTTCCTCAAGATCTCCATATTCCACATGTTCTCAGGGCACTGAGGAGGCTCTGAGGCACTGAGGAGGCTCTGAGCTTTAAATCAGCCATAAAATTTTCCTAGCATAATTATTTTCTCTTATTCCAGAAATAAACTGGAAGAAGATAATTCTTTCCCTTAGGGTTACAGAATTACCAAAACAATAACAATTTTCTGCATGTCCTAAAATACACATCCTCCATCTTATAGTCTTCTAGTATGCAAAGCAGACTTGGAAGTCAGAAAGATTAAATGATAAATACAAAAGTCTGCTAATTATGAAATCAAAGCTGCTAAAGTACTAGGGGTGTAACTTGTTTAATATATTTAATTGGGTGGAGATTATATTGTGGTATTCTGTTAAATCACTGCATATTTCCCAAAATTTATACAGCTTATTTTCTTTTTAATTATGCTTGTTTGATATGAAGATCACATAATTTTGTCTACAAATAACAAGATCAACTTGTTTGTTCTTTTCTTTATGCAGTGACAGATATGCACCAAGTCTTCATGAACTTGGTTACTTTATCATCCCAGTAGTCTGTGATCTAGTAACTCTTCAGTGGTTTATCATGGACAAAACTCACCAAGCAAGAGAAAAACTGAAAAGAAAGGAAGAGTAAGTATTATTGAAAAGACACATTCTAGTCTGTATTTAATAACTTGAGAAGTTCCAAGACAACACTCCACAGCATGTGTAAATAAAAATGAATATTAGTCTACAAGATTCTCTTGTACCCAGAAGTTTCTTATGCTCTTGAGTCTTAATTTATAGAGTAGTGTACATATATGTATATTTAAATTATTAAGTAATAAATAATTAAATTAATAAGTATTTACTTATTATGTAGATACATACATATAAACCAGATTTTAAGGGAATAATAAACTTGTAGTAATGTAGTAATTGTAATCAGTGTTAGCCAGTTGTTAAGCAAACCTTTCAAATTAATTATAACATTGAATTTGAAATTGAATTTGAAAAAATGTGGAATAGGAGACACTTGAGAAAGTACTTGAGAAGATAATTGAGAAATACTTCAACTACTATATATTTTCATATTTTTTAAACTCATCTTTGAAAGAATGTTGCAGATTATTTGCAGTTTGAGAAAGGGAAACTAATTATGATTTTTTTAGTAATTCCAAAAATGCAGTCATTTTAAAGCCAAGAACTGATTTGCTGACTTCACTTGTGTTTTATAATATTAAGGTGTGCATGGGATGTTTACAATTTCAGGTCCATACTACTAGAAAAGAAGCTGATCAAGACTGCCACAGATAAATTTTGTCTTCAACAGCTATATAAAGAACCCAGTGTTTCCAGTGCACAGATGATTCATTCATGCAGCAATCTATTGGAAGAACCATTGCCATATTTGCAAGGTATGCATCTCTGCATTTCCCACTTCTTTTCTGTTCTGCAAGATGGAGACCTCTGTATCCCTTGGAACTGGAAAAACTGAAAGTAAATGCTGCTATATTCAATGTAAAAGAGAACAAATGTCATTTATGCATTGGTATAAATTACTAAATTGAATATTTTCCAAACTAAATTATGAATAAAAATTTCATGCCAGTATTAGGAAGCAAGGCAGAGCATTTCTCTGGATTTTTCTGTTTTCTGTTGTTCAGAAAATTGCAAAGTATTATGTCTGCGTTTTTTGTTGTTGTTGTTTTGCAAGACTATATATTTAAGGGGAGTTGAATCTCTCCATTAAGTTGCATATGACTGGGTTTCAAGACTGTAATGAAACTATATAGTGGGGAATGAGGTACACAAACTTTGAATGTAATCCAGGTAGCACACAAATGTGAATCTTACATGTTAAAGTATATATATTCCCATGTAATACATGAACATGTGGATTTCAGTAAGCACAAATTGTGTTTGGAGAAGCCTTCTTAGAATGAAAAATGGTCATTGAAATTATTCTGTGGTGGAAATGTTCTTGAAAATAAATATTTCTGCAGCAGCCTAGTGGTAAATATTACTGATATACTGTATTTATTTTGCAGAATTATTGTACACCTTGTTTGAGAAAATTTTATAAAGGTCTGTTGAAATGTTTTGTCTGTTAGATCTTGCACTTTATATTTTTCATGTAAATAAAAGTAGCTCTATATATGGTCAATTCTTTCTGAGCATGAATTTTAAGCATTTCTGCTTTTGATTAAGATAGTAATATGTGCTTCTTTGAAGGCACTTCAGTAGATATTCCTTGAGACTTTTAGGTCAGTTTACCTCATGCCTTTACAGAATGCAGCTACTGAGGACCTATTAGCTTTGCTGCCATTCAGTCATATGTTTTTCATATCTGATCCAGGTTGATTAGGCCTGAGAAGCCTTCTGGGCAGCCCTGATATACTTACATGCTACTTCATCAGTAATGTAGACTACACTATGTCCTTACAGAATCGACCTGCATATATGATTGGGTCAGTGGTGAAATGTAAAATTTGTTACTACCGGTTCTGTGGACATGGCTTTGGGGGGCGGGGGGGGGGGGAAATGTGACTGGGTGGGCATGACTAACTTTTTTTTTTTTTACTTTTAAAAGCATTTTTTCTACAACCTTAAGAGGTTGTAGAAAAAAATGCTTTTAGAAGCCTCTGATGATCAGGCAACTCAGCTGGGATTGCCAGAGGCTTTTAAAGGCATTTTTTTTTCTACAACCTCTTTGTCCAAAGAGGTTGCAGAAATAAAATGCTTTTAAAAGCCTCTGACAATCCCAGCTGAGCCATGCGATCATCAGAGGCTTTTCTTTTTACTTTTAAAAGCATTTTTCGTCTGAAGAGGTTGTAGAAAAAATGCTTTTAAAAGTAAAAAAAAAAAAGCCTCTGATGATTGCGCGGCTCAGCTGGGCATGCAGGGGGCCAGGGATTTTTGCTACCAGTTCTCCAAACCACCGGCCGCCATCGCTACCGGATCGGGTGATCCGGTCCGCACCGGGAGCATTTCACCCCTGGATTGGATGCTGTATAAAAGATACTTGAAGAAAAATATTTTAGGATCCACTATGGCAGAGGAGAAAGCCTCTGCCTAATTTATGCTAATTAGGGTCTCTTCCTGCTAGGCATGCAAACTAGTGAGGAGGATCACCTTACATGGAACTTCCCAGTGTTTGAGACTGGGATGGACCTGTGGGAAGCTAAAAGCATGCTGAGCACATGTTTTACAATGTTTAGATAGATTACTGTTTCCCAATTGAGTACTGTACCTTTCAGACACGTTGAGCCATGATTAACATCCTGACTGAGGTTGGCAGAAATTGTAGGCCACTCAGTTTTGCACTAGGTTGGGAAAAGCTGACATACATGAATAATTCACAGGTTAACCCAATTATGGCTCTACAGATTTTTGCATTCCAATTCCCATCAACCTCAATGTACAAATACATTGATTAGGACAGTGATGGCAAACCTTTTTGGCATCGTGTGCCAAAAGCAGGGGGAGCACAGCAGGATCATGTGCGTGCTCACATCCATAATGCAATGCACCCCCTGTGCGCGTAGGTCCAGAGAAGAGAAAGAAGTGGGGGGCTGTTTTCTGGAAAGAGGGGAGGGGGACAACGGCCATCGCTCCTTCGCCCCTCTCTCCATGCCACCTTTTCCCTTCCTGGATACACATCTGCCTCCTAAGCGCTTTTGGCTTGAAAAATTGCAACAGGCAAGTTCTCTCCAAGATAGTTTTTTTTTTTTTTTTAATTTGATTTATATGCCGCCCTTCTCTGGAGACTCAGGGCGGCTTACAATGCGTTAAGCGATAGCCTTCATACTTTTGTATATTTATACAAAGTCAGCTTATTGCCCCCACAAACTGGGTCCTCATTTCACCTACCTTAGAAAGGATGGAAGGCTGAGTCAACCTTGAGCCTTGGAGAGATTCGAACCAGCAGTAAATTGCAGGCAGCTGTGTTAATTAACATTGAGTTCCACTGGCTGCTTCCGAGTAGTTTTTGCCTGTACTGCTGCTGCTTTGCAGAGGCAGCGGTGGCTCCTCCTCCCAGCCTCACTATAAATCTCGGGGTTTGCCTTACGGGGGGGGGGAGAGAAAGGTCCTGATTGGGGAGGAATCCTCTTTGCAGAGGCAGCAGCAGCTCCTCCTCCCCCTGCCAGCCTCACCGTAAATCTTGGCATTTGCCTTATGGGGGGAAAAACGTCCGGGGGGGAACATCCGTTGTGCTAGTGACTGCAGCCACTCTCCAGAGAAGCCCCGTTGGAGCCGGTCAGGCAATTTCCGGCATAGTCTGTGTTGGCAGGGCGCAGGGCTTGCCTACATAACTTTGCCGGCAAAGAGGCAGCGGCGGAACGCCGTTTGTGCCAGCAAAGAGGCAGCAGCGCCAGCAAACTTATGTAGGCAAGCCCCACGCCCTGGCTCCGCAGGGCTGCAGAGCTGAGCATCTGGCATCCCGCTTCTCTTGCACTGGCCACTGCCTTGCACACAGCTGGTCAGCACTCCAACAGGGCTTCTCCGGAGCTTGGCTGCAGTCACTGGCACCATGGACTTTCTCCCCCCCAGGACCTTTCTCCCCCCCCCCCAAGGCAAACCCTGAGATTTACCACGAGGCTGGAAGGGAGAGGAGGAGGAGGAGCCGCCATTGCTTCTGCAAAGAGCATTCCTCTCTTTCTCCCCCCTCCCCATAAGGTAAACCCCAAGCAGAGGCAGCAGCGCAGGCAAAGAGGCAGCGCTGCTTTGCCAGCACGAACAGCCTCCAACATGGATCCCAGGCAGCGGCTGTCAATGGCATGGCCGGTGCCCATGCGGGCTAAGAAAAGCTACTCAGTGGGCATGCGCGTACCAGGAAATAAACTTCCAGTTTCCGGTGCATGCATGCGCATCGGCCACCTAGTCTTCTGGTTACTGGCGAGCATGCGTGTGGAACGTTCAGTTGGCCAGCTGATCTTCTGGTTTCTGGCACAGCCACATGTGTGAAGGCCTGCTGATCGTCGCACATGCATGCGCACCAGGAATCAGACGACTAGCTGGCCAATGCGCATGTGTGTGCCATAAACCCAGAAGAGGAATGGGCACCGCCATACATGCCAGGCAACATGGCTCCGCGTGCCACCTGTGGCATGCGTGCCATAGGTTCGCCATCACAGGGCTAGGTTAATAGAGGCATAAACATCTGCATTACCTAGAGTCCACAGATTGCTCATTCCTGGATAGCCATATGTATCAGATTGATAACAACCTTACCAATTGATTTTGCTAGCATGAAAAGAGAACCAACAGCAATTGTGCTAAGAGATTGTGACATATTTCTTCTTATTTGAGTTAATGTGTGTCTTACCTAAAGAAGAGAGGCTTTGATAAAGGTCTGCATACAAACAGTATTTGAGTAGGCCACACTATTTTGAATATTATTGAACTACAATGTTAAAGTTGTTTTAATTTTAATCTTCTCAATAACTTTCATAAAAATGCATTATAAGTTGTTTAAAATGGATGATTAATTTTAATCTTCTCAATAACTTTCATTAAAATGCATTATAAGTTGTTTAAAATGGATGATTATCATGATGAAAACTCTGAATAAAGATGGAAGAAAGACAGATGTTAGTATTAATTCCTACAAATGATGGAGCGCTTTTGTCCTAAGTAAAGGCTGTTGATCTCACAGATTCTCAAAAAACAATCCTAAACTTCAGGATGTTATAATCGGAATCTTCACTGATCTGTACCAAAATGTTTAAATGATTCATAATGAGATATTTGTGTATTCTAAAAATAAAGCAGAATCTTACAATTATGAGTATGCTACTTTTTTATGACTGAATTGTTTTAGTAAAGGTAGATTATAGAAGTCTTCATTGTGCAGTCTGCCAAACTATGCTTGTTTCCTAGCAGAGGCTGAGTAACTACTTTGTTTGCAATGTTCCAGGCTGGCAACAATAAAAATTGCAGAAAGAGAGAATGGGATTTGTTAGACACCTTTGGGTTGCATTATGGCAAATTATAACTTCATAATGACAGCTCATCTCACAAAACATGCTGTGGTGTATTAGAACAGGAAGATAATAGTATGGACTTCGATCTTCACAAGCTGAGAAAGCTGAAAACCCAACTGGTTTAAGGATTCTGTTATGTTATTACTGACATTATCAGAAGAGGGTGAACTTTCCAAAAGAATCCTGGAAGAAATCCCAGGTAGGACTAACATTGCAAAGTAGAGTCCTGGCTGGGAAAGAGTTATAGGTGGAGTCCAGTCCTCCTTTCTGTATTGTTGTGCCAAGTTTCTTGCTGCCTCATCTTCTGAAAATCAACCTTGATATCAACATCTAATTTTTTTAGAGAACAAAATCGCTGATAGTGCCATTTTCAGGGGGAGGGATTGTTAATTTTACATTAACAATATTTTTTAATTGTTGTGTTCTTAATTCTGCTAAAACTTGATAAGTGTGAATTATTTAAATGCCTATCAATCAGGGGTGAAATGCTTCCGGTTGGTAGCAATGGCAGTGGGTAGTTCGGAGAACCAGTAGCAAAAATCCATCCCCTCCTCTCCCCTCCCCCCCATGCCCAGCTGAGCTGCGCGATCATCAGAGGCTTTTTTTTTCACTTTTAAAAGCATTTTTTCTACAACCTCTTCGGCCGAAAAAATGCTAAAAAAAAAAATCTTCTGATGATCATGCGGCTCAGCTGGGATCGTCAGAGCCTTTTAAAAGCATTTTTTCGGCCGAAGAGGTTGTAGAAAAAATGCTTTTAAAAGTTAATTAAAAAAAAAGTTGGCCACACCCACCCAGTCACATTACCCCCCACCAAGCCACGCCCACAGAACCAACAGTAACAAATTTTACATTTCACCACTGCAATGTAAACTGCAATGTTTACTAAAATGATTTTATCTTACAGCTTCAAATTATCAGAGCTAAAAAGTCAAAACCTAATTTTTTATGGTTTGTAGATTGTATTATGTTGTAGCATTCCAATCATTATGATCATATGGAAAACAATTGTCCAGCGGTGAAATCTGGCCAGATCTATCCGGTTTGCGTGAACCAGTAACGCTGGCAATGGGAGGCCGCCCACCCACTGGAACATCATTATATCCATTTTTTACCCTCTGCGCATGCACAGAAGAGGTACATGTGTGCCCAAGAGGCGTGCGTGCGCATAGCGCGCTCACGCTCCTGTGCGCTCCTATTTCTGAACTGGTAGTGAAGATAAGTGGATTTCACTGCTGTAATTGTCTCAAATAGTCTTTTAGTGATCTCAAAGGTAGAAGAGTTCATACACAATGAAAAGCAAGAATGCAGTAAACAGATACCCTGCTGATTTGGTGATTCTCAGCAAAGCAAATGGAAACTATTACTGGGAGATACTTCTAGAGAGCTTTTATTACAAAGCTGAGCCTAGACGCTCTCTAGGGAAAACAAAATTAGATGTGAGAATATAGGCACTCTCAGTTTGTTTATGTGAATATCCAGAACTTTAGTATATTTGAATTCTTTATTGGCCAAAAGTTTGATTAGACACAGAAGGAATTTGTCTCCGGTGCATAGGCTCTCAGTGTACATACAACAATAGTGATAGTCATTGTAAAAATACATCATAAAACACTAGATACAACACTTAGTGATAGTCATGGATACTAAATAAGCAATCAACATAAATCATACTAGGATACTAACTAAACAATTTAAATCATAAGTTACAAGCAACAAGTTATAGTCATAAGAAGATAAGGTGATATGTAATAGGGAAGATGAGATTAACTATGGTAATACTGACTTTCTAAATAGTTTGACAGTGTTGTGAGAATTAGTTGTTTAGCAGAGTGGTGGCATGGGGGAAAAACTGTCCTTGTGTCTAGTTGTTCTGGCGTGCAATGCTATAGTGTCATTTTGAGGGTAGAAGTTGAAACAGTTTATGTCCAGGATGCAAGGGGTCTGTAGATATTTTCACAGCCCTCTTTCTGGCTCGTGCAGTATATAGGTCCTCAATGTTTTTTTCTGCAGTCTTAATTATCGGTTGAAGTCTTTGTTTGTCAGAGTTTCTTGCAAAAATCAAATCCAGAAACACACACAGATAACTGATTCAGCTGGATTCATTAACTTCTTTATATACATAATAATACATGAAGATAAATGCACAATACCAATATAGAAGATTCTTCCAATGTAGCAGTTACAAGCAAAACACAAGCCAGGGGAGAACAATTAGTTTCATTTCAGCAGAGCAGACAGCGTGCAAGTTCACACTGGTTTCTGTTTCTCTGCACAGACTCAGTTCGATTTCAGCTCCCATTGGCTGACTTAGTTGCTATGCCTATTCAATGGCTGATCTCTTCTCAGTCATGAATTTACCATCTCTTCCCGGTCATGAATATTCTAACATTGTCGTGATTGGTTGCAGTGCCAAACCAGACAGTTATGGAGGTGCAGATGACAAGACTCAATAATTCCTCTCTAGAAGTGAATCAGCAGCTCCTTGGGCAGCCTGAGCTTTCTGAGTTGGTGCAGGAAGAACATTCTTTGATGTGCTTTTTTGATGACGTATTTGATGTTAAGTGTCCATTCTAAATCTTGAGATATTATAGAACCTAGAAACTTGAAGGTCTCTACTGTTGCTACTGTGTTGTCTAGTATTGTGAGTGGTGGTGGTGTAGGAGGGCTTCTCATAAAATATATCATTTCTATAGTTTTAAGTAGTAGTCTTTAAAATCAAAAGAAATTAATCTACTCTATGGCTAATGTGGCTACGTTTAGGAGTTGTGGATCAATTTTAAACTGCCAGAAACAAAATCAATCTTTTTATTTGCTAGAACCCATTTTGTTTACAAAATAATATAGAAATGTTGCACTTGATCATACTTTAACATAATGCTCTATATTTTGGGCTCACAATCAGTGGTGAAGTGTAAAATTTGTTACCACCGGTTCTGTGGGCTTGGCTTGGTGGTGGGGCAATATGACTGAGTGGGCGTGGCCAACTTTTTTTTTTTTAACTTTTAAAACCATTTTTTCTACAACCTCTTCGGCTGAAGAGGTTGTAAAAAAAATGCTTTTAAAAGCCTCTGATGATCCCAGCTGAGTTGCCTGATTGGCAGAGGCTTCCTTTTAAAAAAAAAAAAAAAAGCCTCTGACGATCCCAGCTGACTTGCCTGATCAGCAGAGGCTTTTTTTCCTTTTAAAAACATTTTTTCTATAGCCTCTTTGGCCAAAGAGTTTGTAGAAAAAATGCTTTTAAAAGCCTCTGCCAATCTCAGCTGAGCCGCGTTTTAAAAGCATTTTTTTGACCAAAGAGTTTGTAGAAAAAAATGCTTTTAAAAATTAAAAAAAAAGCCTCTGATGATTGCGCGGCTCAGCTGGGCAATGGGGGGGGGCAGGGGTTTTTGCTACCAGTTCTCCGAACCACCTGCCTCCATCGCTACCGGATTGGGCGATCCGGTCCAAACCGGGAGCATTTCACCCCTGCTCACAATGCAATAAAGTGATACATAACAGTATATATTGTTATAACAGGGAAAAGTAAAAGAAAATTTAAAGAGCACAAATGCATTTATATGGTGCTCAACATTTGTGAATTCTTTTCAATTTTCAATATTTCTTTATAAATACAACCTAAACATGATTTGAAAAAAGCACCATTGTATATCCACAGGCACATGTGCATCAAATACAATATTGCAATTATAGGACAGACTCAACAACAGGGGCCCCCTTGAGTTATTATTGTTTCAGACATATTTATTTACCTAAATTTTCTTCTTTCTTCCCTCCCTGTTCATTTATTCTTTTCTTTCTCCTTTTTTCCTCCATCCTCCTTTTCTTACTATTTCTTATTTCCCTAATTCCCTCTTTCCTTCCTTCTCTCCTCTCTCTTCCTTCATTTTTCATCCTTTCCTGTCTGATTCCATCTTTCCTTCCTTTTGTTCTTCCTCCCTTCCTCTTTCCCTTCCTTTTTCTTCCTCTTCCTTCCCTTTCTATCCCTCTCCTCCTTTCTTCTCTCCCTTCCATTCTCCCTCCCTTTCTTCTTTCTTCCTTCCTCTCTCCCTTTTCATCCTCCTTCCTTCCTCCCTCCCTCCTTCCATGTTTTCTTCCTTGCTTGTGACCCTTCTCTCCCCCTCCCTCTTCCTTTCTCTCCTTTCCCTTCCCAGCAGATAAGTGGCTGATGCTGGATGGGGGAGGAGGCAAAGGATTGCATGAATGGTCAAGAAGCTGTAGGGTAGGGTAACATTGAAACATTGAAACTAAGGACTGTGGCAATGTGGCAGAAACATTGAAGCAGCCATAATTTCCCCAAATTTTATTTCCTCAGGAGTCATGAATTCTCACCACATTTGAGGTACGTTGGTTGAAGGCACCGTTTCACCCAGCTAAAATTTACACAAATATTTTAATAGTATATACAGTGGTATTTTGGTACTCAATTGGTTTGAAGCTCATTGAACTTGGTACTCAATGCATTTTGATGTGAAAATTTTGTCTCAATGTTCATCGTTTGTTTGGTACTCAATGAAAAAGTTAGAATTTGTTGGTGTTGGCTGTCTTGTGACTCACTATATTATTCTTTACAAGAAAAAATTGTTTTGTACTCATTATTTTTGGTACTCATCACACCTCCCAGAATCAATTAACAATAAATACTGAGATACCACTGTTATTAAGACGTTATATGGTCTTTTAAAATGCCACTGTTTAATTATCT
The DNA here is from genome assembly GCF_059756535.1 of Pantherophis guttatus. Taxonomy (NCBI): domain Eukaryota; kingdom Metazoa; phylum Chordata; class Lepidosauria; order Squamata; family Colubridae; genus Pantherophis; species Pantherophis guttatus. Next base: position 105,016,221 of record NC_142066.1, read on the forward strand.
GGTAAATATAAGCATGCAGCTATAAAAATAAGAATATAAACCCATGCAGCTCTTTGAAAATGGATCGAAACTGAAATAAGCTAAAAAACAACGAAATCTGGAATCCATCTAATAACTCCCACTGCAAGGACAAACTGGACAAGTTCAAAAGCATATTATGAACAATAAGCCAATAATTCCATCAAGACTGTATTGAAAAATTGTTATTGTCTAATTTCCTGTTATAAAAAAAATAGTAAACTAATATGTTACAAAAATAATAATGGTAGTTTTGTCCATATGCATAAAATCTGCAAATAGCTTTCATCTCAGTGACAATAGTGCAAGGATCACATGGGTCACTAAGTGAAGCTCTCACATGATTGCAACTTCCAACTCTGCTGGCTTCCCCATTAATTTAGCTTGTGGAAAGCTGGCAGGGAACTCTAGAATAATAATCATATGGGGATGCTGTGACAGCTGTAACTCTAAGGAACTGTCATAAGTACAGTTCATTCAGAACCATTGTAACTTCGAATAGTCATTGAGTGAACGGTTGTAACCCAAGAGCTACCTGTAATAGAAATAATTCTAATTGGTAACAACATACTAATTTTAAATTTTAATTTCAAGACTCTCCAAATGTGAACAAACTTGTTTTCCAACAAGGATCTCCTAGCAATAGGGAGCTTACATGCTGATTATGCTACATATGAACATCTTCCATCTCATAGTCTTATTTCAACTACTTATTGTTTTAAAGGGTTTACAAAATGTTTTCATTCTTTATTTTGTTGTATACCACCAAGAATCACTTTAGATAAGATGGGCTGGCATATAAATTTTACAAATATATAAATGAATAGATGAGAGAGAGGGAAGGAAGGAAGAAAGGAAGGGGAAAAAAAGAAAGGTGATAGATAATAAATAGATATAGATAATATTTATTTAGCATATTGTGATGTTGCATTAGCTAGAAGACTATACTGTTAATACCAAGTAATTTGCTCAGGCACTATCCAGAGTACACAACAGGGGGAGAACTAGCTCCACACTTAGAAAGCTTGACGGTGTTCTGCATCATCATCCATAGCTTTAAGAGAGAGAGAGAGAGATGTAGATATGTATGGATAGATAGATGATAAAATAATTAGTAGCCATTATACTCCTGCCCTACATGAAATAAGACCTTCCAATACTGGGTCTTGCTTTTGAATAACTTGATATTCCTAATCTACCTTTCTCCAACCAAGGCCTTTTTTGGCTTCAACTCTCAAAATTGTCCAGTATGAATGGTCATTGTAAAAGCTAAAATCTCCCTCCCCAGGAGATTTAAGTAATTGATAATGATAGTAATTCAGACATATGCAACATAGGTTACCATAAGTTCTTTCTGAGTAACATAATAGCAGCAGATGCACTTAGGGCAGAATATACTAGGTTGCCTCCACACTAAAAAACGAATGTCTAAGCACTTCTGTTCAAACTGAAAAATGTGTAATAGATCTGCATTTACACATAAAAAGTACATTGACACAAGCAACTGTCACATGACAATGGCAAAAGCATGACAGGAAATTCTGAGTAGGAAAATTTCTTTTCCACATCGTATGTTCAGAGAATGTTCTAAGGGTCTTATACTCTTGTGGTCTAAGAGACTTAGATATTTCCAAGAGGAAGATATAAATATAACCACTGCTTAATTACATAGATGAGAGGATTAAAGGGCACTCATCAAATCTGCCGATGATACCAAGGTGGTGGAAATTGCTAACACTTTGGAAGATAGATTCTAAATCAGTGATGGCAAACTTTTCGGCACCAAGTGCCCAAACTGAAACGAGCGCAAGCACCGCAATGCCTGAAACCCAAAGACCAGCTGGCTGGTGCAAATGCATGTGCCGGCCAGCTGGTCTTCGGATTTCTGGTGCACACATGCACGCCAGCCAGCTGGTCTTCTCACATGCCAGAGCGCCAGAAACACAAAGACCTGCTGGCTAGTGCATGCATGCGCACCAGCCAGCTGGTTTTTGGGTTTCCGGTATTCTGGCGCACATGAAGACCAGCTGGCATGCCGGAAACCAGAAGAACAGCTGGTGACAGCACACATGCCCTCAGAGAGTGCTCTGCATGCCACCTCTGGCACAAGTGCCATAGGTTCACCATCATGGCTCTAGATTCAGAAGAATTTTGACAGACTTCAGCACTGGGCTCTATCTAACAAGATGTAGTTCAGTGGTGAGAAAAGCAAGGACCTGCACCTAGGCAAGAAAAAACAAATGCACAGATACAAAATAGGCAGTTCCTGGCTCAATAACAGTAATTGTAAGAGGGATCTAAGTGTCCTGGTGGGCTACTGCTTAAATATAAACTAGCAATGAGATGCAGCTGCCAAAAAAGTCAATGCAATCCTAGGTTGCATCGGCAGAAGGATAGGATCAAGATCACAAGAAGTGATAGTACCGTTCTAACTGCACTAATAAGATCGCATTTGGAATCCATGATGCAAAAATGATGGTCAGGTCTTAGAAAAAGTGCAGAGAAGGTCAGCAAAGATGATGAGGAGGCTAAATCATAAGATAAATGTTTAAGGGAACTAGGCATGTTTTAGACTAAGAAGCTTAAGGGTAACATGATAGCCATCTTCTAATACTCAAAGGGCTATCACAGGGAAGAGGGCGTCAATTTATTCCTAAAGCACCTGGGGGCAGAAGCCATGGGTAGAAGCTCATCAGAGGTAGATCCAACCTGGAACTAAGGAGAAATTTTCTGACAGTGAGAACAATTAGTCAGTGGAACAACTTGCCTTCCTGAGTTGTGTGTATGCCATCACTGAAGATCTTTAAGAAAAGATTGTCCAGGATATTATAAGGCTTTCTGCCTTGAGCAGAAAGTGTAGTAGGAACCATCTGAATGACTAGTCTTACTTTTCGTGAGAAGTAGGCTATTCATCTTCACTTTTCATGAAAAAAGAACAAATTTCTATGATTCTGTCATAATAAAAATAAATATCCAAAGGGATGTTTTGTTTGTCTAACTTCCACATCTATTACTCAGGAAATGTATTCAAAAATAGCATTCAGGCTTTCATGTGTCAGGGACCTCTTGATCTCTATGTTGTGAAGATTTGTCCTAATTTGACCATTTTTTTCTTTTCTTACAGCTTTGACTTCTGCAGGAAATTTAGGAGTTTAATTCCTAAAGTCATTGGAAAGGGCAAGTTTAGGATCATAACACTAAAAGTATCAAATGTTCAGACTTATTTATTCCTTTATTTTGAACTGCAAAAGATTAGCATAAAGACAGGCTCCAAGGAGCTAACCTATGGCATTAAACTGAGGCTATATGTTCTGCAGCAGCTGGAGCTTGTTTGAAGGAGCCTGGATCACAGTATTCTATGAACAATGGGGTTACAGTGGGCTAGAAAATTTGAGTGAGCCTAGCATACCAGGGTCAGCTGCCCTTGCTTCCTTGCTCCTCCCCCATCCATGTGCCTAAAAATAGAGATAATCGGGTTTCAAAGAGGGAAAGGAATGGAAAGGTCAAATGTCATGACCTCAACTCTATTTCAACACAGCTTTTCTCTCCAACCCTTTTTCCTTAACTGGGCCTCTTCCAGCAGCAGCAATTGCCCTTTGTAGATGCTGAATCCATCTCCATGGCTTATGCTTGGAGCTAATTATTATGATCATTGTCAATTCCTGATTTGCTCCCCACCCATCTTCTCACTTGATGCGCTTGACTCCTTTTTTTATTATTCCAGTTGAGGAATAGTTTTATTTAGCATTATTGAGTGTCTTTGATTAGGCTACAAAATCAGTCAAAAGAGCCACAATTGCTGCTTTCAGAGCTGGATGTGGAATTCAGTCTTTGTGCCAGGCACAGTATTGTAAACCAGAAATTATGCTTGTATGTATGACTTTAGATCTTTGATAGTTGCCATTTTTATACATAAGTAGTTACAAGGGTGAAGGCTCAGTGATTAAAGTCCACCTCAACCCCTTCACAAACATAAAATTTAGTATGTTCAGTGGCAAAAATCATAGCATTTTATGCTATGATTTTGCCACTGAACATACTAAATTTCAGCACTTGATTTTATCCTAACTTCTGCATATGGCTTGAGATAGGGATATTTTAAGGGCCAACTAACTCATGCAAACTGGTATGCTTAGCTTTTGCAATATTGCTCTGAGGAATCTTCTACTTATGGTTATGTAAATCTGTACTAGGATCAGGGTCCATGAATCTAATCTGAGTGGACATTAGGCAACCTGTTTAAGACTGCAATTCTTTGGTCTTTCTGGCATCGAAGTTAAAATCAGGCTATATGCTGGTTCCTTGAAAAGGAACATTTGTTTGTTCCTATTCTGTTTAAGAAATCCTTACTTTTTAAATTTTTATCGTAGTTTAATCATGTACGAAGTCCTTTTAATACTGTGTTTTATTTAATAATTTTATGTTTTGCATTGAATTCTGTAAATTGTATACTTCTATATGGGAAGAAAGAGCCCCTCACTTATTTCCCCAGATTATCAGGAACTGCTGAATGCCTATATAAGCTTTTTTTTTTAATGTAAGGGCTGTTGAATTACTGATTGCAGCTTCTCCATGAATTATAGTCAAGTTCTGAACGTATTTCTATCCACCCAACCTAATCACTTGATCTTCCTGAATAGGATAGTAGAGTATAAGAGCACTTTCTGATCCAGTTACGTCTCATTCAAGTCGCACAATGTAATCCAAGTTTGTGCCTGTATCTTGGTTGTCCTTGATGCTGAAAACAGGCTTCTTCCAAATTTTTAGCTCTGTCAGATCTTTAACCCAACCTTGACACAGAAGTGGGTGTTTAGTGGCATGAACACATGCTGCCTGGCCTAAGTATATGAAACACTTGGATTAACACTAGGGAAAAATACGTATGCAACAATCCAATCACTATGTAATTTCTCCTGCTGAAGTGACTTTTTTTCTTAAATGTTCTATTTAATTGGTTTGAATAGACATACTTATTCATATTTACTGATAATAATATAATCCAATTCTAGGAAAGAAATAAAATAAGGTTTTAAGTTTTGTTGTTAAATTCCCAATTTCCAATCTGTTAGGAAAACAGATGGAGGAAATTAGATCATGCTTCACCTATTTCTGTCCTGAGTTACTAGATAAAATTAAAAACATAATGATCCATGCTGGCTTCTTTTACAATCTTTGTCTTTTTACAAAGATTCCTTGTAACTGAAAACAATTTGAAAACTGTATTCAAACAATTTCTTGTTTCCTGATTCCCATATTATGAACAAGATTTCTCATAAAGTATTTTTGTGACACTTTAAATCTAAGTACAGTAGAACCTCTGGTCACAACCATAATTTGTTCCATAACTTTGGTCGCAAACCGATTTGGTCATGACCCAAACCAAATTTTGGAAATTTGGCACTTACAAAAAAAAAAATGGTGCGGAAGGGAAAATTGGCTGTGGAAAAAAAATGTGAATTTTTTGGCCGGAACCCGATTCAGTTGTGGTCAGAAGTGTTTGTGACCAGAAGTTCTACTGTATCAGGCTTCTTATATACAATAAGGCTGCCAGGCCTGGGCTGGAAAAATCCCTAAGATTTCTTCAACAAGGATATTGAAAAAACTCACGTTTCTACAGTGATCATTTGGATTTTGCAGCCCAGATGTTTTCCCCATACACACGATAAACCACAGCATTATTCTATATTAGAAAATTTATCCTAAAATGTTAAGTACAGAGAGTTCCAAAGAATTTTCAGACGAAGTATTCAGTTTGCTAAAACTTTTATGGAGTTTAACTTTCACATACAGAAATATAGAGACCCGGGAAAGAAGCAATGGAATAATTTAACTGAATGTGAAATCTTTCATGAGATAAAGAGACCAGGACACCTACAATCTCAATAGCGTCCCTAAAAGACTGTGGAATAGCACGAACACTGCTAATTTCACAGCTGCCTCCCCAGTCTTCTTGACTATTCAGTATTCCATTATGTTTTCAATTCTGACATTTGAACTCACTTTGCCCAAAACCACATTTCACCAAAATCAATAGGTACCTACTTTCAAGAAATAATTCCAGACAAATTCACTCTTTCACTTTCCAAATGAAATTGTCAGATGCTTCTGGACATGTAGAAAAGCCTGAAGATTTTAACTAACTATAACTAAAGCAAGAATAGTTCCTTGAGATTTTAGATGGCCTAAAAGAATAGCTCTAAGCAGTAGGTCCAGTTTCATGCATTCCATTTGGCACCTTGTTTTTCAAATGTATATGGAACAGCCAAGAGACTCCTAACAAAAGAGTTGGTTAGAATTATTACAGCAAGTCTGGACCTGCCTACATCCTAAGAAAAAAGCAAGCTGCTGCTTAGCTGGTGGCTGGGCACAACCTATATTCTCACCCCCACCCTGCACATCCTCACATACACCAAACACATTTCTCTCTGTAAAGAGTTTATCATGTGATCTTCACTCATGAAGAGAGTAGAATAGGGTAAGGGTTAGCACCAATTATTAACCATGTAAAACTATTGTTAAAATGAGAATCCCAGTTTTTTATGTCTTTGTATATCCTGAAAGGAAGATCCTGTCAATATCATCTCAACTTGCAGCAAACCTTTCCCTCCCCCCCCCACTTTTTAGCAGTTGCTAGGCAACATTAAACTAGATGCCTGCACTACTTCGGTGGTTCCCTTAGTAACAGTCCTTTGTCACCCATGAATGTTGTAGGGTTACAGGGTTACATTCCTTTCTCAGCCACAAAGGATCATTAGATATTGTATAGGTCAAAGCTAGTACCCTTCCTGCAAGGCCTATCCCTTGACTATAATGTTTATCTACAGGCTTGGATCCAATTAAATGAGGTGATGACAAGTAATAATTGGAAGCAAGGATGAGGAAGCAAAATTGTACATTTCCCAGATAAGTTCATTCAAGGGGTGTCAGATGTTCTCAGTGTTTCAAAGCAGAAGTTTCCTGAATTTCCTTCAGTCACTGGATGCTAGTGATTTCATCTTAACAGCCTTCAAACCAACACTCAAAAAATCAACAAGCTGTTATGCTATCTTTTGCAGATGGAATGCAGAAAAGGGTTGAATATTGCATTAAAAATAACTTTGGCAAGCTAAATGGCACCATTGGCCACAATTTTCCATTGCTTTGTTGCTTACAGCAATGTTGAATTGGATGGCCAGATTACCATTATATATTTTTAAAAAATTGAATATAAAGCATATTTTTCCTCATCTACTTAAGGATGCAGGAAGGAATCTTGTCTTTTGCTATACCTTGCTTCCCATCTGTGCCTCCCAGTTCTGATAAACTACATTATCATATAGACTATATGTTATTTCTCCTTTCTTCAATAAGCATGTGTTTTTGTGATTATGCAAACAACTTGTGTCCCTGCATAAACAAATCTGTAACCATCTGCTTTTTCATAAGAACTCTATGGAAGTTTGAGAATATTCAACCAATAAACCAGTGGTGAAATTTGAACCGGTTTATTACCAGTTTGCTGGCTGCGCATGCGTGCTGTGCACCGTGCGCCAAACACACACTCCATGCATGCATGCACAGTGTGCACTATGCACCAAATGTGAGGCGTGTGCATGCACATGCAGTGCACGCCAAAAGAAGGCATGGGGTAAGTAGAACCGCGCATGGGGAGGATCAGCTGTGGCGTGCAATCTTTTTTTTTACTTTTAAAAGCATTTTTTTACAACCTATTTGGCCAAATAGGTTGTAAAAAAAGGTTTAAAAAAGGCTCTGCCGACCGCGAGGCAAAGCTGTGATTGTCAGAGCCTTTTTTTTACTTTTAAAACTATTTTTTTTACAACATATTCGGCTGAATAGGTTGTAAAAAAATGCTTTTAAAAGGTAAAAAGAAGGCTCTGATGATCGCGCAGCTCAGCTGTGATTGTCAGAGCCTTTTTTTTTACTTCTAAAAGCAAAAAAGCAAAACTTTCTGCACATGCGCAGAGGGTACAAAACACATTACTTCCTGGTTAAAATCAGGAAGTAACGACAACTGGGCAGATGGGCAGAGCCTTGTACTGCAATCACTACCGGTTCTCTGAACCACCCGCCACGATCGCTACTGGATCAGGTGATCCAATCTGAACCGGGAGCATTTCACCCCTGCAATAAACCAATTATAATTACTAAAGGTTCATAGTTTGTGTAACTGGGAAAGTCCAATAAAAATTCTCTTTTGTAACTATAGATGACACTGAAGCCATGTCGTCATCATCATCATCATTATTATCATCATTATTGGCATCTTTGACCAGCAGACATCATGATGCAAGTATCCAATTATAGCATTTGTCTGAGGAGGCCATATATGAGTCATTATTTGACCTTAGAACAGTTTATTACAGATGCTATCAGTGATGATGTGCTGGTGATGGTACATTTATATGACCACCCATTAATACAAGTAATAAGCAATCTTAAACTCAACAACAGCAACAATAATAATGATAATAATAAAAATAAAAATTAAAGGCAATATTGCAAACCAAATTTATGGATATCTAGAAAACAAGGATTTGCTGCCTTTATAACAGAAGGGGTGCTGCAAAAGTTCAAGAGGAACCAAAGACCAACCGATGATTGATAAACTGGTTTTGAAGAATTCAAAGAAAAGACAAACAAATTTGTTCTTGGCCTGGATTATTTATAAGAAAGCATCTGATTCTGTTCCACACAGCTGAATTGAGAAATGCTTAGACATTTTTGGAATTAGCAGCAACATCCAGAAATTCCTGAAGATTTCCATGAAGCTATGGCACACTAAGTTGATGGCCTGTGGAAAAGAACTTGATGAAGTTGAAATCAAACAAGGGATCTTCCAAGGAGACTCATTATCACTTCTGTTATTTTCACTTTCAATGGCGCCACTAACAAGCATTTTGAACAAGACAAACTGTGGCTATTAACTGGCTTAAAAAGAGTTGAAAATTTCTCATTTGCTCTACATGAATTATTTAAAATTGTTTGGAAAAACAAAAGCTGAATTCAGCTCACTGCTGAAAAGCATTAAGGAGTTTAGTAGAGACATTAAGATGCCATTTGGCATTGACAAATGTGCACCAATTGTGGTAAAGGCAGCAAAAATTGTTGAAGATGACAGATTCTAACTTGACAATGAAGAGTTGATAAAAGCAATAACATTAGAAGAAGAATACAAGTACTTAGGAGTCTTGGAAGCCTCTATTGCACTAATCAAGTCAAAGAAGCTACTTCAACAAAATACATAAAACGAGTCTGGAAAATCTTTAGATCAAAGCTAAGTGGAGGAAATATCATAAAGGCAATTAACACCTGGGCAATGTATATAATATGATACTCGGCTGGAATAATTGATTGTACTCAGCTAGAACTTGATAACTTGGATCAAAAGACAAGAAAACTAATGATAATGTACCCTGCTCTGCACCCAAAAAATGATATTGATTGATTATACTTAACTAGATCTCAGGGTGGCAGAGGGGTCTTACAGGTGAAACAAAATGGAACAAAAAAAAATATGGCTTAAATGATTACATTAAAAAAGTGTAAGAGCTTCTGCTGAAAGAGGTGAACAAGGGAAACCTCTTGAAAACAATGAGATTGAAAGCAGAATATAGAAAAGAAACAACTGAGCATCGAGTTTCTAACTGGAAAAGAAGCTTATGCACAGTCAATTCCTGAAGGACACTGAAGGAAAAGTAGAAACAAAGCTAACATGGAGATAGTTGAGATCAAGGGTGCTGAAGAAAGAAACTGAAGGCTTTATTTTGGCTGCCCAAGAACAAGTCCTGCAGACCAATTCCATGAAAGAAAAATTCAATATGTCAGTAACAATAGCAAATACCGCTTATGCAATGAGAAAGATGAAACAGTGGATCACCTTATCAGTGACTGCAGCAAAATCGCACAAACTGATTATCTACAATGTCATGACTGAGTTGCCAAAATAATACATTGGAAACTTTGCCAGAAGTTTGGGTTCAAATGCAGCAAAAATTACTGGAAACACCAAATTGAGTGTTCTTGAAAATGAACAAGTCAAGATCTTATGGAATTTTTGAATCCAAATAGACAGACATCTGGCCCACAACATATCTGACATCACTATTGTGGAAAAGAAAAGTCTGGTTCATTGATATTGCAATACTAGGTGAATTGAAGAGAAACAACTAGAAAAAAAATAACAAAATACAGCAATCGGCAAGTTGAAAATGAGCTATTGTGGAGGAAAAAATCAATAGTTGTACCAATAGTAATAGGAGCCCTTGGAACAATACCCAAAGGTTTGCCTAGATACATGGAAATTTTGAATTTATCAGATCTGAATATTCTGACTTTACAACGAACCATCTTATTCAGAACTGCCTATATACTCAGACGTTACCTTGACAGCTCTTAGGTCTTTGTTTAGGACTTGAACTGTTAAGTTTTCACCAGTCCCAGACTATGAATCAAATTGAAGATTAAATAATGATGATGATGATGATGATTCTGCCACCCAACAGGCAATTAGGCCTCTTTCCTTCCCCCCATTCCTGATTATGCCACCCAACAGGCAAGTAGGCCTCTTTCCTTCCCTCCCCACCAGTCCTGATTCTGGCACCCAACAGGCAGGTAGGCCTATTTCCTCCCCCACACAATTCCTGATTCTGCCACTCAACAGACAGTTAGGCCTCTTTCCTCCCTCCCCCTCCCCCGCATTCCTGATTCTGCCACCCAACAGATAGTTAGGCCTCTTTCCTCCCCCCATTCCTTATCCTGCCTTTCTGCCACTAAACAAACAGTTTGGTTGCCATGGCTGATCTTGGACAGCTATTTGGTGCAGTTCCTACACCGAAGGATTATGGGATTATCATTTTTGGATCAGTAGTGGCTTAGCTACCCTGAACCAACCAAGCACCTACCATCACTAATGATGAGAAGGAATCAACAAAATTCCACACTGGATCCATCATCGCCCGGGTCAATAAGGTCCGCATCAGATGCTATGGCTCCTGGACATCTGTTGAAAAAGGGGCTACAGAGTTCAGTTGTTACTGCTAGAGAACCAGGGTGTGCAACCTCAAAGCGACTAAAACAAAAGTTCAAAACTTGGACAACTGAAGAAAATTGAGAAATCATCAAATATTATTACAAGGTAGAACCAATAGCCAGAGGATTTCAAAAAAGAATGATGCAGCTGTGGAAGGAAAAACACCCAGAAAGTGATGTAACTGAACAAAGTTTAATGGATCAAAGACGCTTCATCATCCATAATAAAATTTTCACAGATGTGGAAATGCAACATCTAGAAATATTGGCTAAAAGGAAAGCAATAAGTAATGATGAACAGGCTGAAGAAACTGTTCCAACACCTGAACAAACTGACCAACCAGTGGAAGAAACCAACATACAGGATGAAAATCCTCCTGTGCAACAGCTTGGAAGTGTAGAGCTAAGTGATCTAGCAAAAATGCTGAAAGAAAAGATTGAAAACCACATCAAAGAAAACATAGAAAGAAAAAGACTACCTACCATTTGCGAAGTGCATAGCAAACGAGTGAAAGATCTACTAACTGCCATGAACAGCATTTTAGCATCCATCCCATCCAGCACACCATATGAAACCAACCAACTAATGTATAGCACAGCTGCCATTATAACTGCAGAACTGGGTTATAAAATGCCAAAAAAGAAACCCACTGGAACGCCAAAGTGGAAAATTCGACTTGAAAATAAAATTAAAAAACTATGAGGGGATGTCAGCAATCTGAAGTACTTGAAAGAAAGAAAACTAAATAACAAAAAGCTGAAAAATAGTTTACACAATAAATACAACCTGGAAGAAAAAACAATAATGGAAATCATGGAAGAACTAAAACAACGTGTAATAGCAACAGCAAAGAAAATTGAAAGATACGAAGGACGAATTAAATATTATTGTGAAAATGTCCAGTTCAGAAGAAACCAACACCTCTTTACCAGTCCTTTGATGAAAATTGAGTCCAAACTAATGTTCACTCATGTAAAAAAAAAACTTTAAACTTTTGGAAAGAACTGTGGGAAAACCAGTGGAACACAACAAAACTGCCTCCTGGATCAAAAATATTCAACAACAAAAAACACAAAACAAAATGAAAAATATTGTAATAACAACTGACATGGTTTCAAAACAAGCAAAGAAGGTCAATAAGTGGAGTGCACCTGGCCTGGATGAACTGCATGGATACTGGCTAAAACACCTGACCAGCCTCCATCATCGCATGGCCACTCAATTTGATCAAATGCTTCAAAATGCAACAAGCGAAGAATGGTTAACAGCTGGTCGAACATACTTGATAATGAAAGATCCAGAATAGGGCACAGAGCCAAACAACCATTACCCAATTATTGTCTGCCAACAACATTCAAACTTTTTACAAGAATACTGGCTAATTCCGTATTCAATCATCTGATGGAAACAGTTTGTATCCAATAGAACAAAAAGGAAATTATAAAAAATCAAGAGGAACAAAAGATCAGCTGCTCATTGACAAAATGGTACAAACAAATACAAAATGAAGAAAAACGAATTTAAATATTGCATGGATTAATTACAAGAAGGCATTTGACTCATTACCCTACAGCTGGATTAACACCTGTCTGGAAAACTTTGGAATCAGCAAAAATATTTGTACATTTTTGAAAGCAAATATGCAAAAATGGAAAAGAGTTCTAACAGCAAATGGGGAGAACATTGGTGAAGTCAACATCAGACAAGGAATTTTCCAGGGGGACTCACTTTCACCACTACTGTTCAACATCACATTAATTCCATTGACAATAAACCTACAAAGCATGAAACTGGGATACCAAATCTCAAGCCAACATGGCAAGATAAACCATCTACTATACATGGATGACTTTAAAATGTTTGCGAAAAGCCCCACTGAACTTAAATCAATATTCAACACAGTTCAACTGTTCAGCAGCAACATCAAATACATCAGGAGGGTCCGCAAAATATTAAAATCAAAGCAGAATGCTGGAAACATAATTAGAAGCATTAATACATGGGCAGTTCCAGTGATATGCTACTCAGCTGGAATTATCAACTGGACTTTGGCTGAACTGGAAAACTTGGATCGGAAAACATGCAAACTTTTGAATATGTACCATGCTTTACATCCACGAAGTGACATCGACAGGTTGTACCTGCCAAGGAAAATAGGGGGCAGAGGACTACTGCAAATCCATCAAACTGTAGAAGAAGAAAAAAGAAGTTTGAATGATTATGTGAACCAAAGTACAGAAAAATTGCTGTAGGCTGTGAAAATGGAGAACATTATTAAAACAACAGAAACAAAGGCAGAATATAAGGAAAAACAGCTAGATGACAGATTCAATAGATGGAAAACCAAAATTTTGCATGGACAGCACTTGAAAAACATTGAAGGAAAATGTGATAACAATTTTACATGGGCATGGCTTCAGATGGGAACCATCAAGAAAGAAATGGATGGTTTAATACTCGCTGCTCAAGAACAAGCACTACAAATTAATGCCATGAAAGCAAAGATACAAAAATCCACCGACAATCCAAACTGCTGACTTTGCAACAACAAAGTTGAAACTGTTTCACATTTAATGTGAAATGTGGCTTGATCCCACAGTTTTTGTTTAAATTTAATTGATTTTAATTGGGGTCTGTTTTTAAATTGCGGCCAAAAATATTTAATTATTTTAAAGTGTTTTAAATTTTGTATGTTTTATTTTTATTCTGGCTGTTCACCGCCCTGAGTCCTGCTGGAGAAGGGCGGTATACAAATTAAAACAAATAAAAAATAAAAAAATAAAATAATATGTGAATGCAGCAAAATCGCACAAACTGATTACAAAGCTAGACACAACCAAGTTGTTAAATTAATCCACTGGTCATTATGTAAAAAATCCGACTTTCCTGTATCCAAAAAGTCATGGGAACATAAAGTGGAAAAAGTTATAGAAAATGAGAAGGTGAAGATCTTGTGGGACTTTTGAATACAGACAGATCGTCACTTGGAACACAACAGATATCACAGTTGTCGAAAACCGAAATGTTCAATTTATTGACATTGCGGTACCAGGAGATGCCAGAGTTGAAGAAAAAGAACTGGAAAAAATCATGAAATATCATAACCTGGCCATTGAAACTACAAGGCTATGGATGAAACATGTAACAGTGATACCCATAGTCATCGGGGCACTTGGTACCATGTCCAAGAATTTTACAAAACACATCAACAAATTGCACCTTCTTGCAATAACACCAAGGGAACTGCAACAAACTGCTACTCGGAACATCATATATTTTAAGAAGTTACTTGGTTGATACATGGGACGCTGGCAGCAACCCGTATCAATCATTAGCACCAATCAATAGTACTTGTGATGCATTTTTTAATGTTCAGTTGACTGAGTTTCATGTTTAATGAAAGAAGAAGAAGAAGAAGAAGAAGAAGAAGAAGAAGAAGAAGAAGAAGAAGAAGAAGAAGAAGAAGAAGAAGAAGAAGAAGAAGAAGAAGAAGAAGAAGAAGAAGAAGAAGAAGAAGAAGAGAAGGAGCAGGAGCAGGAGGAGGAGGAGGAAGAAGATTCAAATGCAGAGTCAGACTGATTTATAGAGAGAGATGAGCTTTATTTAGGTAGCAATATCAATGCTGGGACTAATTCAACAATGCAATCTGGTTAGATGGGATCAGGGAAAAACAGAAGTATGTGTGGGTGATGCAGGAAGCTTTAAAAAGTATTAGCCTTCTGGAGAGGCACCATTTGGACCTCTCTTCAGGCAGCAAAATGTCTCAAGCTAATGCTAATTATCTTTGTATAGCACTTTACAAAGCATGCAGGCATCATTAATCCCTGCCCCAAGCTATTTACAATTTGAATTTTAGCAAAGCAGGTGCAATAGAAAAACAATGTGAGGGTTATGTCTCCATCTCCTATTCCTGAGTATCTGAAAAGCATCTGGTTGGCTACTGTGAAAAATAAAATGCTGAACAAAAATGAGCAGTGATTGGCCTAATCCATCAGAGCTGTTGTATATAACAGCAAGAGGGACTTAAAAAGAACAGTTAATAGCTTGCTCCTTATGATGACGCCTCAGAAATAACTCCCACTGAATTCAACAGTTTACTTGGAGTTAACATCTGTTCAGAATTTCAATTTAAACCTTCTTTAATAGGGGTGCTTTTAATAACAATATTCTTTACTAGCAGGTGATAAACTATAGATGTTGCAAATAAATAACAAGCAAGCAACTTCATGTCAGTTAGGGATAAGTCCAATTAAAAAAATTATAATCACTGCGCAGTAAAATACTAAAATATGATCTTTTTTTGTGAATACAAGATTAAAATAATTTGGGTGCAACTGTGTTTCAATGAATCACTGAACTTTAGTTGTGCGCTCTGCCCTGTAAGAAGTTGCATAATAACAAATATCCTCATATGTTAAAATTGGCATAACTTTAGAATATGGCTCTTTAGTAAAATCTCCTCTGAATGTAGTTTCTTATTTTTAAATAGTATTTATTCACTTATACCTTTAGACATTTTCCACAAAATATTAGTTATGTGTTCAGATTCTGATAGATAAATGTGGATTTGAATTTTAATCTTTCTCAAAATGTGCAACAACTTCTAACCAGAACTTTTTGTTCCCATCCAATTATCTCTCTGTTCATCCATTTTTACTGCAAAGAAAAAAAACATTAATTTGTAACAGAAGAAAAAGAACTGTGCATTTTCAACTGAGTTTCAAGATGTAGGATGCAGATGTTTCTATGGCAACTGGACTTGAGCATGATCTATCACTTAGACTTACATTTCAGGTTTTCATTAGTAACTTGTGGATAAAATGTGTAGTATAGGAGGTAGTATTATGAATCTGCTTACTTTCTTTGTGTACCAGGAACAATTTTTCCTGGGAACAAAGGAGAGTCCAACAACACTTCAGATATTTTGTCCATCATTTGTTGACTATCTAATAATAGCAACCTTCCCTTATTTGCTGCCCATTTGTTCTGTTGGAATGCAACTGTTTAAATGAAGTGATTTCTATATCATAAGAATAAATTGTTAAGCAACATCTTACAAGATCCAGAACATGAATTAGCCAACAAAAAATGTGAAATGTAACAAATCGCTTTGTGTTATCCATACTGGTTTTTTTTCCTTTTTAATAATAGCAAGAATAAATAAAATAATTTTAAAAGCCACAATGACTAGTTCAAATTTAATGTCATAGCATTTCCTGACATCTTCCTGGCAGAATGTTTGTTTATTCCAAATTATTTTTATCTAAATTGGGGCTGTAAAAGATGGGAGAGTTCACTTTATCCATAGTATCCTACTACAAGAATAAGAACTGCAATGATTCCTTCTTTTGGATACATGATAACTTTGAGTGGGTGGGTGGGTGGGTGGCGATACTTATATTCTCATTTGATTTGAACAGCTGCTGGAAGCTTTAATGAAAATGTCCTATATTTGTCTCTGATAAATCATCCTTGCCACAAACTGCATTAACAAACATGAGCTTGTAAAAAAAATGTAGAAATGGGTATTTATTCTCCTAGATCAGAGGTCAGCAACCCACAGCTCTGGAGCCACATGTGGCTCTTTCATCCTTCTGCTGCGGTTCCCTGTTGCCAGTGGGCTCCACAATTGATAGGGCTTTCGGTTAGGACAGGTAGAGGAAAAAGGATGCTGTGCTAGGAGGAGACTCTATGGTGGGGAATCGGACTTCCGGTTGGCTCCAGAATTGAATGGGGAGCTCCCAGTTAGGACCTTTGTGGCTTTTTGAGTGTTTAAGGTTGCTGATCCCTGTCCTAGATGGAATTTATTTATTTATTTATTTATTTATTATATTTCTATACCGCCTTTCTCCCGTAGGACTCAAGGCAGTGTACAGTCAAGAAAAATATAGACACACAAACATCATAAAATTGCTAATTAAAATTATTACTTAGTTTGGTCAATTAAATAAAACCCAGAATTAGATAACATTTAAAAAATCATTCACATGTTCGTATGTTTAGCCCCGCCTGTTGGAACATCAGGGTCTTGAGTGCACGGCGGAAAGCATGGAGATCAGGGATATTCCGTATCTCCAGGGGCAGTTCATTCCAAAGGGTTGGAGCCCCCACAGAGAAGGCCCTCCCCCTGGGAGTCGCCAGTCGACATAATTTGACTGACGGTACCCTGAGTAGTCCCTCCCTGTGAGAACGAACTGGTCGGTGGGATGCTATTGGTGGCAAAAGACAGTCTCGTAGGTACCCAGGTCCTAAGCCATGGAGCGCTTTAAAGGTGATAACTAACACCTTGAATCGCACCCGGAAGACCACCGGGAGCCAGTGCAGCTTGCGTAGGAGAGGTGTTACATGGGCGTAACGAGCTGCGCCCATAATCACCCGCGCAGCTACGTTCTGGACCAGTTGGAGCCTCCGGGTGCTTTTCAAGGGGAGCCCCATGTAGAGAGCATTACAGTAGTCCATACAGGAGGTAACTAGGGCATGAGTGACCGTGCGCAAGATGTCCCGATCCAGAAAGGGACACAACTGGCGGATCAGGCGAACCTGATAAAAGGCACCCCTGGCCACGGCCGTCAAATGATCTTCTAAAGATAACCGTGAATCCAGGAGGACACCCAAGTTGCGGGCCTTCTCTGTGGGGAGCAAGATCTCATCCCCTATTGTCAGTGATGGTACCAGCTGACTATACCGGGACGCCGGAAGCCACAGCAACTCGGTCTTGGAGGGGTTGAGTCTGAACTTGTTTCTCCCCATCCAGATCCGCATGGCCTCCAGGCAACGGGACATCACAGCAAGGGCATCATTGGGGTGGTCTGGGGTGGAGATGTATAGCTGTGTGTCATCAGCATACTGATGAACACTCACCCCAAAACCACGGATGATCTCGCCTAGCGGTTTTACATAAATGTTGAACAGAAGGGGTGAGAGGACTGACCCTTGCGGCACCCCACAAATAAGGTGCCTCGAGGTCGACCTCTGCCCCCCTGCCAACACAAACTGCGAACGGTCAGAGAGGAAGGAGGAGAACCACCGAAGCACTGTGCCCCCTATTCCTAACCCCTCCAGCCGGTGCAGTAAGATATCATGGTCGATGGTATCAAAAGCCGCTGAGAGATCTAATAGGACCAGGATAGAGGAGCAACCTCTGTCCCAAGCCCTCCAGAGATCATCCACCAATGCGACCAATGCCGTTTCCGTGCTGTATCGTGACCTGAAGCCTGACTGGAACGGATCCAGATAGACAACTTCATCCAGGTATCGGGGTAGTTGTGGCGCCACCACACTCTCAACAACCTTCGCAACAAAGCGAAGATTGGAGACTGGACGATAATTTGATAATATAGCCGGGTCCAGGGAAGGCTTCTTGAGGAGGGGCTTCACAACCGCCTCTTTCAAGGCAGCGGGAAAGACACCCTCACTCAGAGAAGCATTTATAATCCCCTGGAGCCAGCCTCGTGTAACCTCCCGGGAGGCCAGTACCAACCAGGAGGGACACGGGTCCAATAAACATGTGGCAGCGTTAAGCTTGCCCAGAATCCTGTCCACGTCCTCAGGAGCCACAGAGTCAAACACTTCCCAGATAACGCTCTCAAGACCTGCCCCCTCCGTCTCCTCCCCTGGATCTACCCAATCAGAGTCCAGGCCTTCCCGAATCTGAGCGACTTTATCATGCAGGAATTGTACAAAATCCTCAGCTCGACCCTTTAAGGGATCTTCCCATACCCCCACCTGAAGTAGGGAGCGGGTCACCCTAAACAGCGCAGCTGGGCGGTTCTCTGCAGATGCAATAAGAGCGGAGAAGTAGCTAGACTTCGCCACTCTTATCGCCACTAGGTAGATCTTAATATAAGATCTCACCTGTGTTCGGTCAGATTCAGATCGGCTTGTCCTCCAATTGCTCTCCAGGCGTCTTTTCCGACGCTTCATCTCTCTCAGCTCCTCGGAAAACCAAGGAGCTAGACGAGATCGACATCGGGTCAGAGGCCGCAAAGGCACAGTCCAAGGCCCCAGTAGCCACCCTGTCCCAGGCGACCACCAGGT
Organism: Pantherophis guttatus; assembly: GCF_059756535.1. NCBI lineage: Eukaryota > Metazoa > Chordata > Lepidosauria > Squamata > Colubridae > Pantherophis > Pantherophis guttatus. Next base: position 105,035,305 of record NC_142066.1, read on the forward strand.
CCTCAGTCGAGTTGTGAGCCAGACTCTCAGGAAATGGCCCAAGCTCCATCAGGAACTTTTCGGGGTCCATCAGGCGCTTGGGACGGAACCATTTGGTTGGTTCCGTCTCCCTGCGGTGGGTGGAAGTGACTTGAAAGTCCATGTGAAGGAGAGAATGATCAGACCATGACAAGGGCTTGATGTCTATATCCCCTATTCTTAGATCATTCAGCCACTGATCAGAGACAAAAATCAAGTCCAGAGTGTGATTTCCCAAGTGGGTGGGGCCTTGAACTACCTGGGTCAGGTCCATGGCCATCATGGAAGCCATGAACTCCCGAGCCGTCTCCGACATCTCACCAGCGGATGGCAGGTTAAAATCCCCCATAACAATAAGTCTGGGGGTTTCCACCACCACCCCTGCTATAATGTCGAGCAGCTCAGGCAGGACCGCTGTTATGTGGCAGGGAGCCAGGTACGCAATCAGTAGGCCCATCTGAATCCCCCGATCCCACTTCACAAGGAGGGACTCACATCCAGCTATCTGAGGAACAGTGGCCTCCCTCGGGCAAAGACTTTCTCTAATGATTGCTGCCACTCCCCCACCCCTTCCCTGAGTCCTTGGCTGATGGAATGCACGGAAACCTGGCAGGCACATTTCCACAAGGGGAACTCCTCCCTCCTGGCCTAACCAGGTCTCCGTAATCACTGCCAGGTCAGCAACCCCCTCTGAAATAAGATCATGTATGAGGGGGGCTTTATTTACCACTGACCTGGCATTACATAACATCAGCCGTAGACCCAGGGTCTGAGACTCTGAACAACCCGGGAAACGAGCAGTGCTTTGGGGGTCGGAGTGGGCAATCGCTCGTAAACAACGAGTGCGCACTCCCGAAACATAATATGGCCCCCTGCAGCCGTCATATCTGCCCCTCCCACTTACTATACTAATGCCCATCGCTTCATCCCCCTGCATACTTGTCAGATTTCTGTCCCCATCCTCCCCACCATGATTATCAGACCCATTACCCCTTTCAGTGGATTTATGGATCCCCCCAGATCCATTCCCACAATCCCTCCCAGAACCCCTTAAAATAGAATTTAAAGATTTATCTAAAAAACCCCCAAAGCCGTCAGTTTTTTGCAAACCACCTCTCAGGGTTCCAAAACCCGTCCTCAAGGGCGGCCCTTGATAACTGAGAGGGCCAGACATGCGAGAGGGAGGAATCTCGCAGTGCAAGGAGCTCCGCAGTTGAATACATCAAAGATAGGAGCGAGTTGAAGGAGATGAAGGATCATTTTCTTCTAAGAGTGTTAGAGATGGTTAAGACAGGTAATTTAAAATAAGGGAGGAAATTGTCGAATTGATGCTAGTTTGAAGATGAACAATTTCTGGGGGCCAGTGCTACTTCCACATTCAGTATAAGTACTGCTTCAAACTCCCACAGTTGCATAAGGGATGAATGAAGAAGTAGTAATTCTAAGATATATGTGGGCACATTTGAACATGCAAAGCTCAGGTTTTAAGAACTTATATGATTTTTTGGTTGTTCCTACACTAAAGTCCAATCCAAGTTCCTGGAACTAAACTGAGATCAGACACTTAATTCAAGTTTCTATAATATAATCATAGGCATGGCTTGGAAGTGATTGAGGCAAAAATTGATCTGGCTTGTTGGTCCACATTTAGCAGGAGTTTCTTCCATATTCTGCATTAATAGCTGTTGAAGTTTGACAAAACTTGCAAATTCATGTTCTCTTCCCAGGAACAGATCATTGGAATTAAAAAAGACAAAAAGACAAAAACAATCTGAGTTCCTAGATTGTTCCTGAAACTCTGTTTTGTTGCTCCAGACTCTTTCCAGGTTGAAGCAAAATATACATAATGTAAACTCCCAGACTTAATATAGCTTTTTTTTAAAAAAATTAAGAAAAAATCAAACTCTTTTCATTGCTGCCCCATACAATAGGAGAACAATTTGAGCCACAGGATTGCCAGCAATCTGCCTCCTCCACTCCAGTTTTTGGACCAAGTTATAAAACCCTATTAAATGCTTAGTAACAAAGGGAAAAAATTATTAAATGCATATTAGCTCTGATGAATTCATTTAATATTTTTGCATTTACTTGTGAATCCTATACAATGTAAATTCAGCCTAATTCCACACTCATTGTTTGAAATATAGATACTGGTTGGCTGTGGGGTAACTGACAAAGGCTGGACAGCTTGTAAAATGTATATAAATCAATGTCCAGTCATTTGCAGGGTGTCAAAATGTCTGATTGCCTGTGCAGTCTTTTATTGCTTTTTATACAGATTTTCCAAGCAGCAAAAGGCAAAGAAGCAATAGCGTTTTTATTGGTAGATTCCCCTTGCCCCCCTTAAGAACATACCAACCAGGGGCACCAACCAGGGGCAGTGTTCTGCAACATCCTGGTGGTGAGACAAGACAAAATAATGTAGGTCAGAGTGAGATAATGCAGGCATGTGAGGCACATAGCATCTGAGGCATGGCGGTGTGCTGCTCACAACCTCCCTATGGCCCCTCATCTCTACATCTCACTCTGTTTTGTTTTGTTAGGAAAGGCATCATCATACGAGGAATTAATACAAGGGTCATAATCAGGAAAGGAAAATCCCTGCAGTTGCTTATACATGGCATAAATCTGACCCTAAGGTGAGCTCAGGGAGGACAGAAACCTCCTGCGAAGCAAAAGGCATCAATTTTTGGGATGTTTGCGAGCTGCACCCATAGGTTTTGTTTCGTTCATTGTTCGAGCGAATGTTTGGATGGCATGACAGCTGCTGTTGCCAAAGTACAGCTATTAACAATCAAGCACAAACAAATTATGGCTAAGGAATTTGCAGTTAAAACCGCAAAAATGGCAGTGCACAAATTCTCTGAGGTTTCTTCTACTTGTTGCTGCTGCAGCACTGCTTGCGCTTTGGTCGTCAAATTCTTCACATCTTCCCATGTCACTGGACGACTGGCATGACGGGATCAGATTGGTCACTCCGCCATCTGTAGAGTCACCTTTGCCATCTCTGGGACCGGATTCAGGGGTTGGTGCCACGACATCCTTGACTGGGTGAACACAACGTGCTGGAATCCACAAAGGTCCTGTAGGAGCAAGCACAGCAAAATAGCCTCACCCCCTAGTAATCAGAGGGACCGGCCCTAACCATGTTTTGTCTGGTAATGCCCGATAATATACTAGAGGGAGAGGCAAGCTTGTTTTCTGTTGAAAGTGTCTCTGATAGGCAGCCAAATTGTGAATGAAAACATTCAATTGGTTTAAGGTAAATAATACTTTTGTAACCTGTTGTGTTACCCATGACAAATTGGGTACTGGAGAGCCCTCCTTTTTTATTTGTTTGTGAAGACAGTCCTTAAAGGACCAATTAGCACGCTCCACAATGGCTTGACCTGTTGAATTATATAGGAGATCATGAGTAAGAACAATATTCCAGGTTGTACAAAATTGTAAAAAAGCCTGTGAAGAATAGGCAGGCCCATTATCCGTTTTTAAAGAAGAGGGCTTGCCCAAAGCCGTAATGGCCAAAAAAAGATGAGAAAAAACATGATTAGTTGTTTCCCCTTGTTGAGGCGTAGCCCAAAGTGCTCCAGAATAGGTATTAATAGATAAATGAATATATTTCCAGGGAGCCAAAGAGGGAACATGGGTAATATCCATTTGCCATAGTTGATTAGAGGTGAAGCCACGGGGGTTAACGCCCGTGTCCCTCGAGCGGGATGCCCCAGAACATTGGGGACAGGATGAAACAATTTGCTTGGTTTGATCTGGAATATGGCAACCTTGTGCCAGCCCCCTGGCATTTTGATGGAAAAAAGAATGGCTAAAAAAAGGATCTGTGAACAAAGTGGGTAAAACATGAACATCAGCATCAGTATGACTACTGCCTTCAGAAAGAGGGCCCGGAAGGGACGAGTGACTCTGTATGTGAGAGACAAAGTACAAATGTTTCCAGTCTTGTAGCAGTTGCTGCAAAGTGAGAAATAGGGCTATAAGATTGGGGTCAATCCTGGGTGTGATATAAGCACCTGGAAGATTAAAAATAAGTTGACACACATACTGAGAATCAGAGATCAAATTAAAAGGCTGTTGGGAAAAAGTGTGGAAAGCTAAGATAGCAGCAGACAATTCTGAGCATTGCGGCGAGGATTGCACTGTAGTGTAGGACACTTTCCAGGTATCATCATGAGGATCCTTGTAAGCAATCGCTCCTCTCGTTCATCCTCCATCAGAAAAAACAGTAAGAGCTTGCGATAATGGAGAGGGAGAAAGCAGTGGGCGGACAGGAAAGGAGGAAGTCATTAAACAAGTAAGCTGAGGATCTTTAGGCAAATGATATGCAATACAACCCACATAATCAGTTAAAGCACACTGAAGAGATAAGTTATTCTGAAAATAAAAGTGAAAATCAGATTTCGGGATAGGAACAATATTCATTAAATCGGTCCCATTTCTATGACAAGCCCGAGTGGGCCCCAAGGTTATAATTTCAGCAATGGCTTGGATAAATGGCAAAATATTTTGGGATGGTGTGTGGGGTAAATAAAGCCATTCAATACAATATACCTTTTGCGCTTCTAAAACAGCCAATACTCCCGTGGGCAGCTTACTAGTAGGGAATATTAAAAGAGCTAACTGACAATATTTATGAGGAATTCGGTCCACAAACTGAGTGGACCAAGATGTCATTAGGTTGCTCAACTGTAGCAAGTGTTGCAGGCAGAACTATAATGAGGTCTCCAGGCTGTTTTCCTTTGGTCAATATATCAAATAATGGACTAAGTAAATGTGTAGGCAAGGAAAAATATGGGCAAACCCAATTGATGGTGCCCAGCAATTGTTGCAAATTAACCAAGGAAATAACTTTGGGTAAGCTTAAGCGAGGAAAAGCCAGAGCAGAATAAGATTACAACATTTTATGTCCTAAATAAAGATAAGGAGAATGCAACTGTATTTTTTCCGGGGCAATTTGCAATCCATAGCCACATAAATCATTTTGTATTTCGGAAAGCCAGTTAAATTGTATTTTTGGGGCTCCAATTAAAATGTCATCCATATAATGATATACTAAAACCAATGGATGACGTTTGCGAAAAAGGGCTAATGCCGCAGCAACATAAAGTTGACATAATGTGGGACTATTCAACATTCCCTGTGGAAAAACTGTCCAGTGATAACGTTTATTAGGTTCTGAATGGTTCACTGCAGGCACCGTAAATGCAAACTTTTCCTGATCAGAGAGGCATAAAGGAATGGAAAAGAAACAATCCTTTAAGTCAGTTACCATCACCTCATGATCTTGGGGAATCAAATTAGGATTGGGCGTCCCGCACTGCAAGGGGCCCATAGGTTGAATACATGCATTCAGGCTCGAAGATCAGGCAAGAAATGCCACTTGCCACTCTTCTTTTTTTATCACAAACACAGGGGTATTCCATGGACTAGTGGACAGCACAACATGACTAGCAAGCAGCTGATCTTTTACTAACTGGTGGAGAGCCGTCAATTTGTCATGTAACATGGGCCATTGATCAATCCACAATGGCTCTTTAACCATCCAAGTCAATGGGAGGGCAGTAGTCTCAGTCTTCCAAAGTGAGGGTGGCCCCCAATTTACTGAGCAGATCACGCCCCCAAAGGCTGACATGAATATCTAATATAAAGGGGCAGACCTGAATGACCAAATCTGAATTAGGCAAGTGGGCTGAAGGAAATCGTGCACTTTGATCTGCACTTTGATGACCCCCCCACACCCCACACACTTGGCAGGGCTCACACTTGGCCAGACGGCCACTGCTTGGCAGAGATCACTGAAATATCCAGTGATATCCACTGGACAACTCCAGTGTCCAAAATCCCCTCAAAGGACTTATCCTGCAACACAATGATCTTACAGGGCCATTGGAATGTGATCGGGGTAGTGATGGCAGCTATGATGGAAGTGGCCGGGTTAGTAGAACCAAAGACTCTTTCCCCTCTCTCCTTTTGCTCTCCCCCCTGCCGGGACAAAATAAGGCAAATAAGGAGTTGAGGAGGGCAAGTATAAATGGGCAAAATTTGTGGCAAATGGTCCACAATTGAATGTAAATAATCCTGGTGTAGTCCGAATCTATCACTCCAGGAATGACAAAAATATCTTTTTTACCCATGCTTGACCGCAGAAGGACAAGCCCCTTAGGGGCCTGATAATTGGGATGGAATCACCTGAACCTCCTCAGGAAATTTAAAATTCACTTCCTCCTGCAGTATCAAATCAAAACTGGCACTACCTTTTTAGCTGCAGGAGTATTTTCTATTGTTGGTTTGTTGTCTCTGTTTGGACTGGGGCCAGAGACTGGCCTGGTCGATCATTTCCTGATCAACATTCACTCGCCCAATGATCACCCTTCTGACACTTTGGGCATTTTGTTTTTGGTTTTGATCCCTGATGGAAGGGGGGGGCGAGATGTTGCAGACATACCCCCCCCGGATTTCGACATTTTAAATGACCAGGTTTGCCACAATTGTAACACTTTCCTTGAGGCTTGCTGCCTTGTGATAAAGCTGCCGCTAACAAATTGGTTTGGTAAGAGGATGTTCCTATATCTTGACACGGTTTAATCATATCTGTCAAATCAGGATTTTTTCCCAGACCAACAATTGCCTTCAGCACTCAGAAGTGGCGTTGTCCTTTGCCAGACTCATAAGCAGCTCCTGTTGAGCTTCGGGATTGTCTATCTGTTGCCGTAAAGCATCCTGCAATCTATTAATAAAATCAGGATTCGGCTCAGTAGCCTTCTGCCTGATATTAGAGAAGCCTTGTTGAGGCTTGCCAGAAACGGGCACTTTTCCAAAGGCTCGATAAGCACATTCAGAAGAACTTGTAAAGTGGCAGCTGGTAAAACAATCTCGGCATTAACTGGCGCAAAGGGGCCAGACCCATACAATTGATCAAGAATGAAAGCCCCCCCCCCGAGTGGAGGGCACGCATGGCACATTGGTGCACATCACTATCCCAAACTACATATTGCACTGGAGTAAGCAACATGCGAAAGGTAGTTTTCCAATCTTCAGATATTAGGATATGATTTCTCATAGTGGCTTCCAACATGCCCTGCATATAGGTACTTCCCAACCCCATACCTCTAATTCCTTTTCTAAGTTCTGTTAAAATTGCATATGACAGAGGGTGATATTCCACTACTTGAGCCCCATTCTGATCTACTTGTCCCATAACATATACTGGACAAACAGAAAGCATATCAGCAATTTCTTCTATATTTCCCCTCCCCCCCATCTAATTGTTCCTCTAAAACCTGCCTTACGGGGGTGTACAGTGGCTGTGGAGATGCAATAGAACTAGCCCCTTTAGAGGAGCTGATGGTTCAATTGGCGATGGTTTCGGAGTGATAATTTTCACTTGGTTATAATCAGGCAGGGGGCTTGTAGTCAATTGTTGCCCTGCCGAAGCACCGGAGCCAAATTTTTCCACTGCTTGACAGCATTGATACCATCGATGTAGTATTTATACTGGAGCCCGGGGTTCAAGATGTAAAGTTTACCCTATCTTTGTCCAATCTCGTAAACGGAGCGTCCCCTGTTCTGGATACCAGGGACAATATTTCCCTATCTCTTCCACCAGCTTCCTTATGTCAGCCTCAGGTGCCGTCATGCCAGACTTGTGCAACAGGAATTGGAGCTCCTGCACATGTGTTTGCTGGTGTTGAGATAGACTGCAACCCATACTTACCATTGAGGGATCCCAGAGGATGAAAGGTGCATACTTTGTGCTACAAAGTAGTTTGTGTCCTCATAATGCATTCAGCCATGAATTTAGTTTCTAAACATCAGAGCTCAGTCCACAACAGCAAACTAAGAGACAAAACACATGGTTAATGTGGTGTTAAAATCCAGCCCAAGTTTGACAGAGATGTTGTAACAATATTGTTTATGGATTCCTTTTCAAAACAAAAAACAAGAAGTCCAGTTGCCTCCTGAAAAAGCACGTTTGGGACAACCATGATCTGGATGACTGAGAATATCTACAGACTTTTAGCTATACAATTTGGGATGAACAACATTTGAATGGTGTGGGAGTAGGAATGGATTTCCAGAGAAAAAATTACAGACTACAGGAAACAGGAGCACTACTTAGGTGACCCTGAACACACAGATAAAGTGCTTCAATGACCTTCTAAAAGGATGCAGATAACCAGCTTTCTGCAAGGAATATAAATCCTTCCAGTCTCCACTATCCTGTCAGAACTGAAGAAGCTTCTTGGATGAGAAGCAAACGTCTTCAAAAACAACAACAACAAGAAAGTTCAGATGTGGATTCGACCAGAAGCGTCACGGCGAGACAATCGGGGAATTGCAGGCTCTAATGAGCCTTGCAAAATCCCGGATTGACAAATCGCTGCCGAGGGGTCTTCGGACCAGATCTGTCTTGTAGAGATGGAGAAGAAGGAGAGGCACCTCTGAAGACCAAGAGGAACAGGCAATTTCCTTGGAGGTCAGAGGAAACCTCTGTGGCCATCATTAAGCTGGGACAACTGGACCAAATATTGAGCAGGAGCAGTGATTTGAATGGAGTATTGATGCCAGGTGAATGATTGCCAGCTCATAGGCAAAAAAGGGAAGATATTTAAATTTGTTAAAAGTGCCGCAGCAGAATAAGAGCAGCTAATGGGCATGGGGGAAAGGAAGGAAGAAGACTAAAGTGGAAGTTCAAAGTGACAAAACCAAAAAGAAAATTGATTTTTGGACTAAAATTTGTGGAGAATTTTAAAAATTAGAAGAAATAAAAATCCATAATAGGTGTGGAGAGGATTGGAAAGAAGAAAAAAAAAGATTTTTATTGAATGTTGAAGAAAAAACAAAGAGGAACTTAAAAATAAAGCCCTGTAATAGAAGTTTTTTATTTAAAAAAAGGGGGGGGGGAAATGGACTTTGTAATTTGGATTGGATTTCAAATTGATTTGGGAAACACAAAATAAAAAAGAAGAAGAGAAGAAATTAGTAAAGATTGGTAATGTGGATTGCAAACAAAATGGATACTTTTTTAGGCTGTTGATTGGAATCGTGGATTATAGAGAGACACCTTCAGGCGAAATAAGACCATTACAACACCGAACTTTGGAAAAAAAAACTTTGAACTCTGATAGAGATAACAGCTGTGGGAATTTCTAAGGAGGGTTTGTTTGTCTGCAAGCAGCTCAACCTTGATGATAAAAGAAGGTGGATTATAACAGAACTCAAAATTTGAATAACGCTAACCCAGAAATAATAAAATGGCACAGGAACTTATTGAAATGATTAAAACGATGCATATATCACTGAAAATGGAAGTAAGGGAAGTAATTACAATGCTGCATGGAAAACCGGAATCTGATGAATCAGAAATTGTGTCAGAGTACACTCAAGTGGACAAAGAAATAACGAATGAGAAGCAAAAAAGCTTGACTGAAAATAAAGATGAAGACAAAGATAAAGATATTGATTATGAAAAATTAAATGATCATGTGGGTAGTAACAATGAAAAGGAGGGGAAAACAGAGTAAAGGGAAAAGCTTAGCAATAGTGGTGAATTTTAAAGATTACATTGGGATTAACAATGGAAAAAATAGAGGAGGTCGGAAGAGACAGGGAAAAAGGGGCAGAATAGAAAGAATATAAAAATTTAAATGATTACACTGGATTAACAGTGGAAAATAAGAAAGAGGAAAAGGAATGGAGAATAATGGGAAATACAGGGCAAAACAGAAGAGTTCAGGATTTTAAAATACAAAAAAAAAAGATGAGGAAAGAAAAAGAAGAAAATAAAAAAATGGGAGAAAGGGAGAAAGAAATAAAAGAGGGTTATGTTGTATACGTTTAGAATTAAAAATGAATTGAAGTAAGATAGATACAATGAATTTTAGAAAATGTAATAGTTGAGATTGTGATACTTGGAAGGTATTGAACTGTAATAACGAAATTAAGTAAGTATAAAGTAATGGAAAATTACATGATGTGTAAATGAGTTGAAATAAGATTTAGAAATATGAATAAGTTTAATATATGAGATTATAATAGTTGGAATATTTTTAATTAACTAGGGAAATTGTAACAATTGGAATATTTTTAATTGCAATTTTGGAATTTAACTTAAAAAATTGGAAATGATATTGTATTGTGAATGAATCAGACGTTGTGAAATTAGAAATGATTAAGATACTGTTTGAAGAGGTATAAATACATATATTTGACAAAGTAATTGAAAATTGGAGTTAAGACTTAAGAAAAGGTACTGTACAAAGTAATCTGGCTTATTATTTAATAAAAAGAGATTATATATTTGAAAAAATAATAGAAAAGAAATGAATGATTGTAATGTTATATATTTAACCAATTTTTATCGAGATGTTGGATTGTATTATCTGGAACAGTTGATAAAGAAAAATATTTGTGATTATAATAAGGGAATTTAAGGAAATATTGGGAATTACATTATGTTGTGAGATTTTAAATTTAGGGGTTTAATTTAGAGATGAAAAGGAAAAAATTGAATTTTATTAAAATTAGATATTAGGATGAAGGGTAATATTGATTTATAAAAATTAGAGAGAATAAACACTATGGCAAAAAGTGAATATATAAATTGTGTTGGAGATGACTAAAAATGCATAAATTGGTGACCTGGCCAATACTCTGTTCAGAAAAAAATGTATTGTATGTTTGTATGTGTGTTTGTGTAAAAAACAAAACAAAAAAACATTTTACAAAAAAAAGAGAAAAAATGTTCAGTTGCCTCCTGAAAAAGCACCTTTGAGACAACCATGACCTGGATGACTGAGAATCTCTCTCTACAGATTCTTTAAAATAGTTTTAAATGATGATTTCACATAAGCAGGTGAGGATCTTATTAAAATATTTCCTCTCCAATTATTTCAGAACAATCCTGCGAGGTAGGCTATAAAATCACAACTGACTCAATTAGACAAACAAAGAAACTTAACGGCTGAGTAAGAGTTTGAATTACAGACTTTCTGATCTAATGTTGAGATCAACTTCTAATCTTTGTCTTCCAAACCTGCTAAAATAGGACTTCACCATTTGATACCAGTGTGAATACTGTTCTAATCATTCTAAACCATGGCTGAGTTTCAAAATTCTACTGTTTTATTTTGTTTTCTATGCTCATATATTGTTCATGGGATGGGAGGAATCAATCAAGTCACAAGATTTCTTTCTTTCATTTCTTACATCCGAGATAAAAAGGAAAAATAAACAAGAAATTTAACCAATCAGTGTGGTATATTTAGTTAATACTGATTAACTACTCTTAGTCTTTCTCAGGGAGCCCTTGATATGCAGGAGTTTACTGAAAGAGCAAAAGACTGGAACAAATGCTTTATTCTTTCTTTTTTGTGGTTTAATCAGAATGGTGCCAGATGATCTTTCCTCAACTTACTCACCTTTCTGCCTCTGGCTAACAGCAGCCTTGAACTAAAATGTCAGCAAAGTGAGATCACATCACTAGCAGCCAATATGACTTCCTTACTCACAGCTTGGGTGTTGACAGGAGGCGGGTAAAGGTCCTCAGTTATGATATCAGCCTGATAGCATAAATCCTAAGGTGACTTTCCAATAGCATCAATATTCCTGTCTTCTGATTCACAATTATAAATCTAGGATACATTTTGGGTGATATTCCCTGAAGTGATGCACAAAGGTATAAACCTACATAGATATATAAAGGAAAATATTTGCAGCTCAGGGTTGAAATGAGTGGTCCTTGGTGCTCTCTGAGCTTATTTGTTTTCTTGCAGACATTTCATTACCCTAATCAGGTAACATCATCAGTGCTAGACTAGACTAGACTAGACTTGCACTGATGATATTACCTAATTAGGGTAAGGAAAGGTCTGCAAGAAAACAAATAAGCTCAGAGAGCACCAAGGACCAGTGATGGTATTCAGCTGGTTCTATCCAGTTTGGGTGAACCAGTAGCGGCTGCAGGTGCCTCCACCCAGACGTAATCACGTCCCATTTATCCATGTTTTTGACGCTCTGAGCATGCATGGAAGGCCCTGTGCATGCATGGAGGTGGCATGCACTCACATTTGTGAACCGGCAGCGAAGGTAAGTGAATACCACCCCTACCAAGGACCCCACATAGATATGTAGATAAAGTAAGATAAGATAAAATAACTTTATTGTCATTTTTTTCTGTTGGCATACTGGTACATATTAAAAATGAAATTCTGTTGCATGTTCTCAAAATAACACACATATAGATATGCTATATACATACATATGTATGTATGTATATAGCCATTACATATAAATACGTATAAATATTAAGTACTGTTCATCTTGAATATATAGCGGAAAAAGGAAGCTTGAGAGTTCACAAGGTTGATAATTTATTTATTTATTATTATTTATTATTGCGATTTATATGCCGCTATTCTCCCAAGGGACTCAGGGCAGCTTACAAAAACAATATCCAATACAAATCACAATAAAATTAAAATCAACAACCCAATTAAAACAATTTAAAATTATAACAATGTACACCCATAACGGATCAGTTAAGTTGATGAAAGAGCCACATCTTCAACTTGCAACGGAAGGAAAGGAGGTCGGGGGCTGTCCTGAGCTCGGTGGGCAAATCATTCCAGAGGGTCGGGGCTCCCACAGAGAACGTTCTCCTCCCTGAGGAGGCCCACTCTGTGAGAGCGCACAGGACGGTGGGACAGCAGCTGGAGATGGTCCTGCAAGTACCCCGGGCCTAAGCCATGAAGGGCTTTATAGGTAAGCACCAGCACCTTGAAACGAATCCGGAATGCCACCGGCAGCCAGTGCAGCTCATGCAGGAGAGGTGTTACACGGGAGTATCAAGAAGCCCCCGTAATTACCCGCATGGCCGCATTCTGGACTAGCTGGAGTCTCCAGATGCATCCCAAGGGCAGCCCCATGTAGAGGATGTTACAGTAGTCCAACCTAGAGGTAACGAGGGCGTGAGTGACTGTGGTGAGGGCATTCCGGTATAGAAAGGGCGCAACTGGCGCACAAGACGCACCTGTGCAAAGGCCCCCCTGGTTATGGCCGTCAGATGGTCATCCAAGGACAGCCAAGAATCCAGGAGGACACCCAGATTGCGAACCCTATCGGAGGGAGTAAGAGTCTCCCCCCCGATCATTAAAGTTGGAATCTCCAGATCACGAGATGCCGGCATCCACAGCCACTCAGTCTTGGAAGGGTTGAGTCTGAGTCTGTTCCTCCCCATCCAAACCCGCACCGCTTCCAGGCAATGGGACATCACAGAAAGGGCATCACTAGGGTGGTCAGGGGTGGAGATGTAAAGCTGGGTATCGTCAGCATATTGATGATACCTCACCCCAAAACCACGAATGATCTCACCCAGCGGTTTCATATAGATGTTAAAGAGCAGGGGAGAGAGAACCAATCCCTGAGGCACCCCACAAGTGAGGAGCCTCTGGGAGGATCCCTGACCCCCTGCCCAAACAGACTGCAAGCAACGAGAGAGGTAGGAGGAGAACCACTGCAAAACAGTGCCTCCTATCCCTATCTCTCTGAGCCGCTGCAGCAGGATACCATGGTCGATGGTATCAAAAGCCGCTGAGAGGTCAAGAAGGACCAGGATGGAGGAGCAACCCCCATCCCTGGCCTGCCGGAGAACATTTACTAGAGCGACCAATGCCGTTTCCGTGCTGTGACCACGCCTGAAGCCAGATTGGTAAGGATCGAGGTAGTCTGTTTCCTCCAGGAATTGAGGGAATTGCTGTGCCACCACGGACTCAACAATCTTCGCTAAAAAGCGAAGGTTGGAGACTGGATGATAGTTGTTAAGAATGTCAGGGTCCAGGCTAGGCTTCTTAAGGAGGGGCCGAATCACCGCCTCTTTGAGTGCAGCGGGGAAGACCCCTTCCCTTAAAGAAGCATTGGCAACAGCCTGGATCCAGTCTCCAGTCACCTCTCTGGCTGTAGAAATAAGCCAGGAGGGACAAGGGTCCAATAAACCTGTGGACAACCCCAGCCGACCCATAATCCTGTCCATGTCATCCAGTGAAACAGGCTCAAACTCAACCCAGATGTTCCCATCAAGACTAGCCCCCGTCTCCTTAACAGACTCTGTCCAGTCAGAGTCCAGCCCATCCCGGATCTGAGCGATTTTATCTTGCAGAAACTATGTAAAGTCCTCAGCTCGGCCTTGCAAGGGGTCCTCCCTCGTTCCCTGGTTAAGGAGAGAGCAGGTCACTCTAAACAGGGTGGCTGGGCGGTTTTCTGCAGATGCAATGAGAGTGGCGAAATAATTACGTTTCACAACTTCCATCGCCACAAGATAAGACCTAATATAGGTTCTTAGTTATGTTCATTCAGATTCGGATCGGGAGGACCTCCAACCACCCTCCAGGCGTCTTTTCCGACGCTTCATTTCCCTGAGCTTCACGGTGAACCATGGAGCCGCCCGGGATCTGCATCGGATCAGAGGCCGCAAAGGCGCGATTCGATCCAGGGCCCCCACCACAACCTGTTCCCAGGCTGCGACAAGGGCCTCGGATGAATCTTGGGCTAAGGAGGCGGAAAATAACCCAAGCTCCCTCAAGAACCTTTTGGGTTCCATCAGGCGCCTGGGGCGGAACCATCTTACTGGCTCCGCACCCCTGTGACGGGGGATGGCAGTGGGAAAGTCCAGCCTGAGGAGGGAAGGATCGGTCCATGACTGAGGGTCGATGAATAAAGTCTCCTCCCCACAATCATTTATCCACTGTCCAGAGAGAAAAATCAGGTCACGTGTTTGTCCTCCAATATGAGTTGGGTCCTGTACAATCTGAGTTAGGTCCATGGCCGTCATGGAGGCCATGAACTCCCGCACCAACTCAGATGTCTCACCAGCCGATGGCAGGTTGAAATCTCCCACAACCAAAAGGTTGGGGAGTTCCACCGCCAATTCGGCCAAGACATGTAGTAGTGTGGGCAGGGCTGAGGCCACGCAGCTGGGGGAGAGGTACGTGACCAATAGCCCTGACTAAACTCCAGGGTCCCATTTCAAAAGGAGAGATTCACACCCGCTTATCTAAGGAACAGTGACCTCCCTAGGACTAAGACTTTCCTTAGTGACTACCACCACACCTCCGGCCCTCCCCTGGAGTCACGGCTGGTGTAGTATCCAGAAACCTCGGGGACATAAATCCGAGAGAGGGACACCACCCTCTGGCCCCAACCAGGTCTCAGTGATACAAGCCAGGTCCACGTCCTCCTCATCAATAAGTTCTCGCATGAGGAGGGCCTTGTGCACCACGGACCTGGCATTCAAGTACATCAGCCGGAGTCCAGGGCTCCACCCTCCATCACCGTTGGGGGATCAGGATGAGCTGAGGGGGCAGGAGAGCGCCACCGTTTGAACAAAGCGGGGGCGCTCTCCAAGCCCCCCCCCTCACCTCCCCTGCCTCTCCCAACTATCACAGGGATTGGAAGACCCTCTCTCCACCAAGCCTCTTCATTCCCCCCCTCCCCCCACACCCATCCGACGGGCCCAATTGCTGAACCGTAAGAGCCGCCCCCGGCTCACCACCCACCTCCCGGGTCCCCTTAAAATTTGATTAAAAGCCTTAGTTAAAAAACCCCTCAGACTGCACTTAGAGGCATGCCACCACTCGGAGTTCCAAAACCCGTCCTTGAGGTAGGCCCTCGGTAGATCCGAAAGCCACATCTGCGAGAAGGGGGCATCTCGCAGAGCGAGGAGGGTCACCAAAGTGTAAGCCAGAGTAAACATATGAGGTAGATGGAAGACAGCGATAGGGAACCAGATGGTAAACAAGGGGAAAATACAATAGCAGGCTAGGAGTAAACCAGCGCCGGAATGTCCACCACTCTCTCACAGCGGTGGAAGAGTCAAAAAGCTGCAGCGAATGGATCCAGCAGGATCAGCCACAACTGCCCTCTCACAGCGGCTAGGCAGGGAGCAACCGCCAGTGGAGTCATGGAACAGTTCCTAGGAGCATGATCAGTGGTGGGATTCAATTTTTTTAACAACCGGTTCTGTGGGCGTGGCTTAGTTGGGGGTGTGGCTTGGTGGTCATGTGACTGGGTGGGTGTGGCTAGCTGATCATGTGACCTGGTGGGCGTCCCTATGTGCATAAGGACTACTCAGAGGGCTGAAAAAAGTCATTTCTGACTGATCCTCGCACTTTTGACCGGTCCTCGCACTTATGACCATCTTCACATTTATGCCCATTGCGGCATTCTTAACAACCGTGTCAATCATTTCACCACTACTTCTCTTCACCACGGTGATAAGATAGGGCGCAAAACGTAAAATGTGAGGACAATCGTAAATTCAAGGACTAGTCAAAAGTACAAGGACTGGTCAAAAATAATTTTTTCAGCCCTCTGAGTAGTCCATATGCACATAGGGACTACTGAGAGGGCTGAAAAAAGTCATTTCTGACTGGTCCTCACACTTTTGACCGGTCCTCACACTTATGACCATCCTCACATTTATGCCCATTGCGGCATTCTTAACAACCATGTCAGTCATTTCACCACTACTTCTCTTCACCACGGTGACAAGATAGGGCACAAAACGTAAAATGTGAGGACAGTTGTAAGTTCAAGGATTGGTCAAAAGTGTGAGGACCGGTCAAAAATAACTTTTTCAGCCCTCTAGTAGTCCCTACCCAGAGGGCTGAAAAAAGTGATTTCTGACAAGTCCTCGCACTTTTGACCGGTCATCATTTATGCCATCATTTATCTTCTAGTCCAGAGATCTCCAACCTTGGCAACTATAAGCCTGGCAGACTTCAACTCCCAGAATTCCCCAGCCAGCTATGCTGGCTAGAGAATTCTGGGAGTTGAAGTCCATGAATCTTAAAGCTGCCAAGTTTGAAGACCTCTGAGCTAGGGCTTTGGGGCCAGCCTTTTGGGGAGGAAGTCCCATTTGGAGAGACCCTCTGCCTCTCAGGAAGCAAAGCATCAGGCCCAGGCAGAGAAAGTTGCCAAGGTGGGAGATCTCTGGACTAGAAGACCTTCAAAGGTCCCTACCAACTCTGTAATTCTGGTATTGGCAAGCAAGCACAGTTAAGCTACTTAAATCCTCCAGAGCAGGGGTCCCCAACCTTTTGGACCTCAGGGACCACCAAGTTCATACTTTTAAATTTCGCAGACCACTAATACGAATCCAGTGCACTGCTTGCTGAAGCACCTGGACTCCCAGTGATGGGATAGGGTCCTTCAGGCATTCTCCCCTCCTCTTTCTCTCTCTCTCCCCTCTCATTCTCTCTTTCTCTCTCTCCTCTTTCTCTCTCCCCCCTCTTTCTCTCTCTTTCTCTCTCCCCCTTTTCTCTTTCTCTCCCCCTTTCTCTCATTCTTTCTCTCTCCCCCTTCTCTCTCCCCCACTCTTTCTCTCTCCCCCTTCTTTCTCTCTCTCTCTCTCTCTCTCCCCTCTCTCTCTCATTCTCTTTCTCTCCCCCCTCTCTCTTTCTCTCTTTCTCTCTCTCTCTCCCACTCTCCCCCACTTTCTCTCTCTCATTCTCTTGCAGGGGGCCAATCTGGTATCTGCAATGGAGAGCAAAATCCAGCTTCTTCTCTCTGCTGTAAGTGCAGCATCAGGATTCCGCCTTGGTATATTTGTGGCACAAGGCAACCCTCGTTTCCTGCCAACTCAGAGCGGTAAACAGCGTCTGGTTCAGGGAGCAGCCGGATTTTGCTCTCCATTGCTCTCTCGGCCCCCTGCAAACTCTCATCTCTCGAGAAGCCCAACCAAAGTTTCCCGCACCACTTCAGGGAGCGCTCCTCAAGAGACGAGAGCTTGCAGGGGGCCGAGAGAGCAATGGAGAGCAAAATCCGGCTGCTCCCCGAACCAGACGCTGTTTACTGCTCCGAGTCCCAAGCAGCAAGAGAGGAGGGTTGCCTTGTGCCGCAAATATACCAAGGTGGAATCCTGATGCCGCACTTACAGCGGAGAGAAGAAGCCGGATTTTGCTCTCCATTGCAGACATCAGATCGTATTGCACCACCTGCAAAAATGCAAAAATTTCCAAATGTAGCCCTGCCCTCTAACAGCCCTCCTGATGTTCAACTGTTGTCTCTCAAGGAGGATGCTTGGCCATCTTCATGCTTGAAAGGATTCTACAGTGTAACAGCAGATGTCTCCGACCCTGGCAACTTTAAGACTTGTGGACTTCAACTCCCAGAATTCTCCACAATTCCCCAGAATGGGCTAGGCAGGAGTTGAAGTCCACAGGTTGTAAAAGAGCCATAATTGCCCAGCCCTGGGCTAGGGTAGGATGATGCCATGCGGGTGGGAGGTGGGGCAAGGCGAGGGGCAGGCGAGCCACCAATTTAACAAATGGTTCAGTGTGCTGCGAGGCCAATAAATTGCAAAAAAACACCAAACTGTTTGTTAAATTACTGGCTCGCCCGCCCCTCACCCCGCCCTGCCCCCACTATTTATTGGCAAGGGGCAGGGCGAGCCAGCAATTTAACAAACGGTTTGGCCAAACCGCCTAGAACTGGCAGAATCCCACCACTGAGCATGATGCAGCAGGAATCAGAGCCTTGGTAGAGCAGAGCCTTGGTAGTACAGGGGTTTAAGGCACCCTGTTATTAAGCTGGTTATTAAGACCATCTGCCTGCAATTACTGCAGGGTTTGAATCTCGCCAAGGCTCAAGGTTGACTCAGCCTTCCATCCTTTCTAAGGTAGGTGAAATGAGGACCTAGTTTGTGGGGGCAATAAGCTGACTTTGTATAAATATACAAAAGGATGAAGGCTATTGCTGAGCACATTGTAAGCCGCCCTGAGTCTTCGGAGAAGGGCGGCATATAAATCAAATTAAAAAAAAAAATCCACCAGGACTCATGGCTCTTCAGCCTGTGACTCATCATCTCTGTTCAATACCCATAACCTCCCACCGGCCAGTACGCTCGCACAGAGAGGGCCTCCTCAGGGTGCCGTCAGCCAAGCAATGTCGGCTAGCAGCCCCCAGGGGGAGAGCCTTCTCTGTGGGGGCACCCAACCTGTGGAATGAGCTACCTCCTGAAATACGATTGATCCCAGACCTCCGCGCTTTCCAAAAAGCCCTGAAGACTTATTTATTCCAACAAGCTGGCCTAGCTTAAATGGTTTTAATGGGGTTTTTAAATTTTCAATTTTATTGATTCTGGGTTTTAAATTGGGAACTTTTCGATTTTGCAGATCTGGGATTTTAAATTGGAAATGCTGCTGATTTAATTTATTTTAGTTTTTCTTAACTTTTGTACTATATGTGTTTTAAGTTTGGCTGTCCACCGCCCTGAGTTTCCCTGGGGAGAAGAGCGGTATATAAGTTGAAATAATAATAATAATAATAATAATAATAATAATAATAATAATAATAATAATAATAATATGCCAAGTCAAACGGGGCAGTAATAGGGGGTAAGAGGATGAGGTGTAAACACATCGTGGTGAGAGAAAAACCAGGGATCAGATAGCGGATCAATGGGGAGGGAGATGACAAAAGTCCCAACATAACTGGAGATGGCCAAACTGGGCGAGGCCAAACCGAGCCAGGCAGCAGTCCGGGGGGGGCATCAAAAATGGGGGGGAGAGACCCCAGGGAAGAGCAAGATGGAAAGTGTCTACTTCCCCTCTGGCCAACTCCCAACCTCCCCCCAGGTCTTCTCCAGGTCCACTCACCCCGCAGTCATAGCCTGTCCACGCTGGGCCATTACAGCCCAAATCTTCCTGGCATCACGCCCAACAGGGGCTATGAGATGAAATCCCAGCGGAATAATCCGCTGGGCCATAGTCCCGTCACCTTCAGTGTAGCGCTGTCCACCATTGACAAGGCCTCAATGACGCCCATAACGCCACTGTCAACGTCCCAGCAGATCCTCCAGGGGGGGCTGATGATCTACTAGCCGCCGCAGCGCCCACAGTGTCCCGGGTCGCCGAGGACAGATCCAGCAGCGTCTGGGTAGCACCCTCTAGGTAGCACCGAACTAGCCGACAAAGCTTTAACGGCTGTGGTGGTGTTACAGAGGCCGACGCTGCCCTCCTGGCGGCGCCCAGCTAATGCAATCTTCTCACTTGCCATCCCAGGTCATCCAAGAGCCATACCCTGCCGGGGACGGCTCATTTAAACCGCCAGAAACTCAGCATATCGAGCAGGGGCCGAGGAATAGAAAAACGGCCTCCCAGGTTTCCCATCGCTTATCTTTCATCCCCCGATCTCAGCCGACACTTCGGGGAGCCGCCATCTTGCGCATGCGCAGCTGCAGAATGGAACAAAACTGTGGCTGAATCTGGACATTCTGCTTCTGATACTTCAAAGCCTCCTCCCAGAAGGTAACAAGGAAAACAGATCATGAAGAGCATGTGTAGCATCCCAGACAATACTGCGGACCCTGCTCAAGCAACGCTTATATGCTATATCCTGGATAGAAGGGAGTGAACTGCCAATGATCTTTTCTGCCATCCTCACCACTCTCTGCACCGCCTTCTTGTCCGAAGCAGTAATGCTTCCAAGCCAGATTGTAATGCAATATGACAGGATGCTCTCGATTGTCCCTCTGTAGAAAGTGGTAAGGATGGGGGATGAAGATGTACTTTTTTCATGCGATGTAGAAAATGCAGGCGCTGCTGTGCCCTGATAGGTACACATGTAAAAATAATATATTATATAAACATAGTAGCACCAAACCATTTAAGAAATTTTGATAAATCACTTTTATTAATTGACATCAGATTAATTAATGGCTGAGGTCTTTGAATTCAAGCTTCTCATTCTCCAGAAATCAGGAACAAATGACCTTCCAACAAGGCAGACCCATAAAATGCATTTAAAGAAGGGTCAAGGTTTCAATCCTCACTCTTAGCTGCCATATTGACATTTTTGGCACATGCATGTCCAGGTATCCTAGCCCTTCAGATCCAAACAACATTTTCAGCAACTTCAGCCAGCATAGCATATACTATTAGCATCTTGAATGTAACACTTACATGGTGGATTGATTGGTGGACTAAAGTATTGCAACTTTGTCATCCTTGCAAACCAAAAATATTTCCTGCTATGGAAATATAATATATAATTAATAAATGGTGACAAACTCTGCTTTGTATGTGGTGTGTCTCTGTGTGTGTGTGTAATCCCTCCTTCCCTGATTCACATATTGGAAAAATGAACTTTTACTCCCTCAGTAATACTTAAGGAGAATAATGGTGGGTTGTGCGCCAGTTACGCCCTTTCCTGGACCAACAATCCCTACTCATGGTCACTTATGCCCTACTTCCCATCTTGACTATTGCAGTGCACTCTACATAGGGCTGCCCTTGAAGAGTATCTGGAAGCTCCAGTTGGCGCAAAATGCAGCGGCCTGCATGATTTTGTGAAGACCTTGATGTGCACATGTATCACCTCTCCTGCGGGAGCTGGATTTTGTTGCCAATTTATTTCTGGATGCAATTCAAGGTGCTGGTTGTCACCTTTAAAGCCCTTCATGGCTTGGGAACAGGATATCTGAGGAACTGTCTCTTGCTGCTCACATCTACTTGACCTACTAGAGCGGGGAGGCAAGGAATGTTGTGGGTCCCATCCCCTAGGGCTGTGATGGCGAACCTGTGGCACATATGCCAGTGGTGGCACGCAGCGCCCTCTCTGATGGCATGCAAGCCGTTGCCCCAGTTCAGCTCCGCTGCACATGTGTGCATGCCCCCTGGCCAGCTGGTCTTTGGGTCTCTGCTGCACATACATGGAGGCTGGGGTACATGCGGGGGGCTGTGTGTGCATGTGAGGGGCATGTGTGAGTGGGTGCATGCACATGCAGGGGAGCAGGGTGCATGCGGGGGCCATGCATGCATGTGCAGGGGCGGGGCATGTACAGGGCCCGCACACACATGCATGGAGGTGGGACACATGCAGGACCCGCACATGCATGCACGGGGCAGTACGCATGCACACGGGCCTGCACGCATTGCATTTGGGGGGTTTGAGTGGACACACATTCATCCGGGCACTAGGTCCAGAAAAGATTAGCCATCACTGCCCTAGGGAGATACACCTGGTGGGACCCAGAAGAAGGGCCTTCTCCGTGGTGGATCCCTCTCTCTGGATCATCATTCCCCCAGATATTAGAATGGTCCCCACCCTAACACTCTTCCAGAAGGCGCAGAAGACCTGGTTCTTCCAATGGGCCTGGGGAATGCAGAACAGGATGTAGTCCATTAAATGGCTCATGTGGTGTGTTGTCGCCAGGGTGGAGGGTTATTTTATTATATCATATTATTAATTTATTATATGATTCTCTCTTTTATTAGTTTCATTGTTTTTTATATGAGGTTTCTATATTCTTGTAAATTGCCTTGTGCGGCCATGTGCGAATAGGTGGCAATATAAATTTCCTAAATAAATTTATATGTAATATAAATAATGTTGCAAAAGTCATGTAGTTTAGACGTTAATGGATAATCTTGTGAAATGATGTAACAAACTTTGTTCTGTCTGATTGAGTTTTATTTTTAGAGTATAATGTGGTATTGTGAGAAATCCAGGGGCAGTTGCAATTACCAGATATAAAAATTAGTTTTCACAATGCTGGCTAATAGTAGTGGGGAAAATAATGGATATATAACTTGAGAGGTGAAAGGTTCACTTTATATTCTCTTTTGAATGGGATTGGATGAAACATTGAATACTTGGTGTAAACATTTACTATCTTTTGGCATTTAAAGCTACCAGATATGGGGTACCAAAGTCTTATATCTTATTACTGAAGTTGTCCTGTTGATTAATCAACTTTTTTCTTCTGTCATCTGACCATCTCTAGGAGTTCAATAGCATTATACGTGGGGTGGAGGGTGGGTTGTAATGTTAAAAACATCAAGAAGCAGTCCTAACAATTGAAACCCTGCCCCCTTTTTGAATACCCTTTTTAATATTAAAATAAAATACAAGCAAAATATTTTCTAATTTAATTCTAACAACAAAGGCTAGTGGGACTTACTTCTCAATAAAAATGCATAAGAATGCACAATAGGAATTATAAAAAAAAGTTTTGTCCCCTAAATGGCAGTTATGTAGAAACAAAGCATTACTTTGAATTCAATTTGCTCATAATATAGTTTTTGTTTTTAACTTCATATATTGAACGAAGTACACCAACTGTGATTTACTCATTAAACCATCTTTAAGCAAAACACATCTACATATTATATTTGAATCAGAGAGTTAAATACAAGATTTTGAGAAAGATGTCTTGGTTATTTTTCCTGACATCTCTGCTTGCTTTTCAGCTGGCTTCAGGATTTTTTAGTTGCATCTGAATTTAATATTAATATTTGTCTCAACATGAGCCCTCATTCAATAGCATCTCAACCACTATTGCCATAAAATAAAAGTCTAAAGGGTACATTTAAGTATATTTTAAAATAAAGTCCTCTTTTAGCTATTTTATGAATGGAAGAAAATTCTATAAAATAGACTTCCGGTTGGCGACTTGAGGCGACAGAGTGTTGGGTGAGCGATCGCTGCTCCCCTACACCCCTTATCACCGCGTTTTGGGGACCCTTATCGGGGCGCAGGTCCCGGAGAGACCTGCGGACAAGAGAGAGAGCCGGGCAAGCGAGAGTGTGGGGCACAACCATCCCCCGCTAGACCCGGCAGCTCTGTCGAGCCAACGCGGTGAGCCGGCCATCTGATGGCTGGCCTGAAGCCGCAATAGCCAGCAAAAAAGACGGGAGCTAAGAGGAAGATCTGAGGTGCCGTGCCAGATTGGATACCACATTTCCATACTTTGAGGTGTTTGGCGTGGAGAGAGAGGTCGGTGGAGTCGGGTGAGGAGTGCTCGATACGGTGTGAGGCGGCGATGGAGAGTGGGAGCGGATCGTATTGGCGGAGACCCGGCAAGCCGACCAGGAATACGCAGGGAGTAGCTTTACTTCTATAAAGAGCTCTGGAGGACGTGGCGAGAGGGAGAGGAAGACGAGCGTTGATGCGGCTGGCGCTGTGATTAAAAGTGGAGCGAAAAACAAGCAAGAGGCTGAGCTTCTGATCTCCTGAACTTTTATTCTTGTGAGTACCTTAGAGAAACAGGAAGTGCGGCCATCATTGAGCCAAAGGAGGGAGTTAGCAGAAGATTGACAAGAGGACGATCTAGCAGCAGGATTCACCATAGAGAACTGCCGGAACGTATTGGGAGCAAGTGGAGAGCGGAGAGAAGAAGATTTACGATTTGGCTGATATCACTTATGTATAACTAAAGATATATATAATTGGTGACACTCTGATTCCCATTTTCCACGTCTTTTGATTAACTGATTAATTGGATCTCTAATATTGGAACTTTGATTATCTCCTGAACAATAGTACTAATAAGAATTAATTATAAATGGTTAAGGAATATAGAGTATAGAATTCAAACGCTGATCTTATCTTACTGCTACTAAGTATATTTATATATTTATATATTTATATATAAGGACTTGGATATAAAATTAACAAATTAATTATATAATCACATCTATTATATTCATATTTATATATATAGTTATTTAAATTTATACCTATCTAGTTATATTTATCTACATTTATCTATCATAGATTACTTATTTCTATAGACAATATTTATCAATTTATTTATATTAATTTCATATATTAAGTCTTGAATATTGACATATAAGAATCATTTGCAGCATTTATTAATTTACTTATATTAACTCTTATATTAAGATCTGAATTTAGCTATACTATAATTACAATATTTATAAGATTTGATTTAAGGAAGATATTTTGATGAATTGAGGAATTGATCCTAATTAATTAAGATAGCAAATCTCTTAATAGATTTAAGAAGAGGAATTGATAGAGCAAATAGGGGCAAAATTATTGAATGGTCATTTGGAAAAATATTGAGAAAATCATAAAAGAACAAAAGATAACACTGAAAGAAATGGCAACAATGACATCGACAATTCTGAAATCTGTCAAAAAAGCCCCATCTAATCCTACTCTAACAACACTGTCCCCGGTAATCCAGAAACCCTTAGAAGGTATACAAAAGTCAGATAAGCCACCACCAACTCCAACTCTCCAAACAGTACAATCTTCTCTATTCCTGATTCAAGAGACCATGCTAGCAATGCAGGAGAAATTGCTAAATAGCCACTCTGAACTCAAAACGGATATCCATGTTTTGGACGCAAAAATGACCGAGATCCAAGCCTCTATCGCGAATAATGAGAGAAGAATTCAAAATGTAGAACAAAGGATGGAACAAAGCGAGAAAAAACTAGACATGGTGGACCGAACATATGCGATACAAAACAAAGGAATTGAAGAGTCCCTGTTACAGCTGGAAATGGATAAGGCTTCATACTACCTTCGCCTCCAAAACATCTGCGAAGAGAAGGAAGAGGACTTAAGCGATAAAATAGCCGAGTTGATAGCAGATGTCCTTCAACAGGACAAACAAGATATTATCAAAGAACTTGATGAGGTTTACAGGATTCAAACGAACTATGTAAGAAGAAACAGACTCCCCAGGGAGGTCCATGTGAAGTTCGCCAGGAAGAAAGTGAGGGATATTCTCCTTAATATAGCGAGAGAAGAAAAGGTTGTATTCCAAGGAAAGGAGGTGAATATCCTGAAACAGATATCTAGAAGGGTGAGGGAAGTGAGGAAAAACTATAGGTTTCTGGCGAGCCAATTGAACAGAAGGAATGTTATATTTCGATGGATCCTGCCAGAGGGGATGATAGTATCATGGCAAGGAAGAAAAGTTAAAATCGATAGCTTAACCGAAGCACAAGACTTCCTAGATCAACTAAGAGGAGGGGAAGAAGAACAGATTAGCAAAGAAGAGATTGATACGGTAAACACGGAAGAAGAAACCTCACAAGAGCAAATCACAAAAGAAGATATAGAGGAGGAGAAGAAAAAAGAAGAAGCGGAAGGACAAGGAAAAAAGACCAGACCAGTAAGAGCAGTAACGCTAAAGACAAATAAGAACTAGAACCCGGACACAACATAAGAAATGGATGGCCTAAAAATCTTATCCTTAAATGTCAACGGCTTGAATGACCACAAAAAAAGAAAGATAATCCTATCAAAATTGGCAAAACAGAACCCAGATATAATTTGTTTACAGGAGGTTCATATAAAAGAAGATGAGGCAAATTGCTTAGAATTTATTAAATTCGGCAAACTGTTTGTGTCACTAGCGGAGAAAAAGAAAAGGGGTGTGGCGATATATGTGAAAAAAGGAATCAAGGCAGAATTAAGGTATAAAGATACTAAAGGGAGACTTCTAATGGTAGAAATTAGGAGAGCTAACGCAAAAATGATGTTGGTGGGAATATACGCCCCAAATGAGAAACAGGGACAATTTTATAAAAAATTACACGAACAATTAGGGAGTCGGGCCCATGCTGAAATATGTATGTTAGGCGATTTTAATGGAGTTGTTAATCCACTGAAAGATTATAAAAGTGGGGAGAGAAAAAGAAATAAAAGATTACCTCTACCAAAAAGCTTCTTTGATCTTGTCGATGAAATTAACTTAATTGATATGGCGCACTTTACATCCTCATGATTCCCAATATACTTTTTTCTCAAACCCACAGAATTCTTGGTCTAGAATTGACATGGTATGGACTACTAGAAAATTAGGTCTAGAAATTAAGAAAGCGGATATAAGTATAAATACCTGGACAGATCATAAACTTCTTGAAGTACATTGGCACCATATTAACAAGAGAAGACAACAAAGATGGAGTCTAAGGTCCAACCTCTTGAATGAAAAAGAGTTTATAATAAAATTAAATGAAGAAATTAAGCGCTTCTTTATCGAGAATGGCAAGCAAGGAACGGCGAAGGGAATTGTATGGGATACCATGAAAGCGTATTTGAGAGGAGTAGTGATATCGTATACGGCGTTCAAAAATAAGGAAGAAAGGAAAGTTAGAGAGGATTATAATAAGAAATTAGAGGAAGCGGATAGTAAACTACAACAAAACCTGGGAGACGAGATGGCCAAACAAAAATGGATGATGGCAAGACATAACCTTAACATTCTGGATCAGGAAGAGTTGGCGCAAAAAATCAAGAGAATAAAACATTACCACTTCGAGAACGCCAACAAGTCGGGAAGATGGCTGGCATATAGATTAAAAAAAGAACAGGAAAAAAATCAAATTCTTATGCTAGAAGACATTAATGGAGACATCTTGACAAAAGAAGTGGATAAGTTAGAAAGAGCGAGAGAATTTTACGAAGCCTTACATAAAGAGGAAGCGATCGACCCAGACAAAATTGTACAATACTTGATGGAAGCTAACTTGCCACAGATAATGGAAGAAGAGAGAGAAATGTTAAATAACAAAATCACAATGGAAGAACTCAAACTGGCTCTTGCCAAGATTAAGAAGAACAAAACACCAGGTCCAGAAGGTCTCCCGAGGGAAATCTATGCAAAATTCGAGGAAGAATTACAATCAGAATTGTTAGATATATTTAATGAGGTACTAGTTGGTACAAGAATCCCAGACTCCTGGAAAGAAACTTATATTACCCTCATATTGAAAGAAGGTGCTGATCCAAAACAGATAGCAAATTATAGGCCGATTTCTTTGTTAAATTCAGATTACAAATTATTTACCAGTATAATTGCGGAGAGACTAAAAAAAATCCTAAATGGCTGGATTCATAGTGATCAGAAAGGATTCCTCCCAGGGAGGCAAATGAGGGATAACGTGAGGACGGTAATAAATGTCATAGAATACTATGAACAACACCCGAAAAAACAGCTGGCGTTAGTGTTTTTGGACGCCCAAAAGGCGTTCAACAATTTAAATTGGAAATTCATGATTAACCAAATTGATTTGATGGGATTCGGGACAAATTTTAGAAAGATGATCGAAAATATATATTATAAACAGAGAGCGAGCATATTAATAAATGGGGATAAGACACGGACATTTTGGATACAAAAGGGAGTTAGACAGGGATGCCCCCTGTCCCCTCTACTCTTTATAATGGCGCTGGAAATCCTACTTAGAAAGATTAGAGACAACAAAGAAATCAAAGGATTACAAATTAAGAAAGAAATTTTTAAAATACAAGCCTTCGCCGATGACGTGGCCTTAATAATGGAAGATCCCTTGAAATCTGGTCCCAAAGTACTCCAGGAAATACAACAGTATGGAGAAGTCGCTGGCTTTAAGCTTAACAAAACCAAAACTAAAATTTTAGCAAGAAATATGACAGAGACAAATAAGAAGCGGCTAGAAAAGTCCCTTGAACTTCAAATAGCAAAGAAAATAAAATATCTGGGAATTTGGATCACTGTAAGGTATTCCTCCTTAAAAGAGGACAATTATAGTCCATTACTACAAAAAATAAAGCAGGACATAGATAGATGGAAGAAACTAAAACTGTCCTTCACAGGTAAGATTTCAGCAATTAAAATGAATATTCTCCCCAAAATTATATTTCTATTTCAAACCATTCCAGTGAATATATTTTTTTTTTTATTGAAAAGGTTTTCAAATACAAATTTTTCCCCCTTTTTCCCCCCCCTCCCCCCCTCCCTAACCCCCCCTCCCCACCCTTCCCCCCCTGTGACTTCTTCGTAACAAAAAAAACCCTAATTCATAACAGATTACTTACTCCCTCCTCAAAATACTGACCTTTACTTACTAAAAGTATTATAAATCCCCCTTTATCCATACATTTCAGAAAAGAAGAAGAGAAAAAAAACAAAAAAAAAACAAACACATTATACTATAACTATTATAAAATAACTTCTAATTTAGCATAATAGTGTTTTATATCTATACATTATTGCAACAATTCAAAACCACCTTCCACTTTAAAACTATACGATAAGTCCTACTTTAATAACATTTCAAAGCGGGCTCCCCATAAAATCTAATTTAACATTTATTCCACTCTATCCATTTCCTCCACTCCCCTAAATGTATCACTTAAAAATCCCTTTTCTTAAACTAATCAGTCTGTAGCTAGCTTATTCACCCACTGTCTTACAAATTTACCATACACAACAATTCTTGATATCTTTAATTCACTGCCCACACTACTTAAAAATATATATATATATATATTCCATTATATCTAAATAAAAAAAGAAAAGACAATAACTTTAAATTTATAGTCCATATAATATCTTCTTGAAGTCTTTCCACTGGATTGTTAAAACCAACATCCATAATAGGGTAACATAGCTTGCTGATGCAACAGTTTATTCAAGATCTCCAATCATATCTGCCCCCATCAGTAGTAAACATCTTCTTATATATATAAAAGTAAAAACAACCACCCGAGTGACATTATAATTATATTCCATATAATAATAATTGTGGGTTTCATCAGGATTATTAATTTCCATCATCGTATTGGGTAACAACCCGATCTTCTGCATGTCCCAATGTGATTCTCTTGCCTTATAATTCAAGATAATTATAATATATTTATCAACACAAAAAGAAGTTTCAAAGTAGATAATTCAAAACCATCAATTTGAGGCTCTTTCCATGTCCCAAAATTACGGCAATGCAGAGATCTGCCACTATCCTCAGGATGATATTGACCAATATGTCGCCTCCTCTATGTTTTCACATAATCATTCATATTTTAAAATCACTGGCTTCACTGTTGCTTGGGTTAGAAATTTCTATTTTTGTACAACCTATTTCTTTTTTTGTTTTCTTTTTGTGGGTTTGACTTCCATCCTAATTTTTTGTGTCTCGCATTTCTTTTTTATCCCTTGTATATCCTCTAATTGGTTTCCATGCTTGTCCTTGCCTTGATAAGTCATCACATTAAAATCAGATGGCACTTCTCTCAAATTTGTAGATAATCCAGCTGGGGTATCCGATAAATCCAAAGGCAATTTATCTGGTACAGTCTCTGTCTTTAGTTCCAGCTCCTTCTGCTTATCCTGTATTATATCTGAAGACGTTAAATTCATTTTCAACCTATTTTGATAAAATTCTTCCGCTCTTTCAACAGTATTTAACTGGTATCTTTCTCCTTGATATCTCAATATAATACCAACTGGGACGTCCCACCGGAATTGAATATTTCTCCTTTTTAACTCAGACACCAGAAAGCCAAATTTCTTCCTTTCCATTAATATCTTAGGTGGGAGTTCCTTGTAAATCCAAATCTTTCTTCCATACAATTGCAAATTAGAATTGAAGGAATTTTGCACAATTTTATTCCTAATTTCTTTATCTGAAAAATAGATTACCACATCTCTAGGCAATTGCCTTTGCTTGGCAGTCCAGGAGTTTATTCGATAAGCTCTGTCAATCCTACAAAACACTTCCTCAGGTTGAATCTTTAAAATCCCAGCTAGAAATTCAGAAGATATTTTCCTTAAGTCATCTCTGTTATTTTCCTGCAAACCTCTAAGTCTTATTGCATATTCTGTGAAATTATATTGTATCTTTAGAACCTCTTTTTCAATCCTCTGTTGCAGATTTTCTACATTACCAGACTTTTGGTCAGCATCCATTTTAAATTTTTCTTCTGAACTATAATCCTGAATATTTAACAAATCATTTTCAATTTTTTGAATTCTATTGTCCAATTTATCTTGAATTTCATCCATTTTTGACTCTAGTAAATTAGTATTTGTATCCAACCGAATCATGAATTCTGACACTTTTAAAATTTTTTGCTGCAAAAAGTCAAACTTGGATTTCACCAATTCCTTAGTTTCCTGCTTAAATTTTTCAAGTTGCTGATTCACAATCTCATCCCTTCTTTCAATCTCCTCTAAGAGAAATTCTATTATATTAAAATCAGGTTTCTGGGACTGAAGAGTTAAAACTTGTTCCTTTAAATTCTTAGTGGGGGAATCCCCCCCACCTATTTGTTTGTCTGACTTCACAAGCCTCAGTGCCATGTTTCCGCCTAAGCAGGCTTTGTTAGAAGAAAAAAAAAAAAAAAACAAGACAAAAGACTTCCAGCCAGCAACAATGCCTCCAGGGGAAAAAGAGAAAAACAAAAACAGGAGCGGAGTTTTGTCTACAAATGTAGCCAGTGGTATTTATTCCGCTACATTGTAATAATAAAAAACGGAAGAACTTTCCCTCTCAAACTCTTCTCCAGCCGCGGCAGACGCCATTTTAAAAAGAAACTTTTTTCCTCTTTCTCTTCCTCTATTCTCTTAAGTAATTTTTAAAAGATAAGTAAAATACTTGCGCTTCAGTATTACAGGTCCAGCTCACATTTTCTTTGAGTAATCTGTCAAATTCGCAGGCTTGCTTTTGACGCCTGGCTCTGCATTAGCAGAGGTCTCCCAAAGCCCGGAGCAGCGGCTGGGGATATGGGGCATCTCATCCGCTCCATCCCAAAAGTAAAAGAAAAACTTTTGGGACTCTGCAGAGAGTTCTACCCACCCCTGCCGGCTCTATCTCCGTTTCCTCATGGGAACAGAGTTTTTTCGAGCCGCCGTTCCGTTGTGAAGGCGGCTCTGACAGGCAGTGGAAGCTGACGATCCCAAAGGAACGTCTGGCGGCGGCCAGCAGCAAACAGGAAGTCCCATTCCAGTGAATATTGATAAAAAATATTTTCTAGATTTGGAAAGGAAGGTGCGAGACTTTTTGTGGGAAGGGAAGAAGGCAAGAATTGCATATAAAACACTGCAAGGGAAAAGAAGCATGGGCGGCTTCGGATTACCCGATTAGCAAGTTTACCAGAAAGCGGCCAAATTAGTATGGATCAAAGAATGGGTCTCATTACAAAACAAGAGAATCCTGACGCTAGAAGGCCACGATCTACAGGCAGGCTGGCACGCTTATTTATGGGGCCCAAAGAACAAAAAGAATTCATATTTTCATAGACACAAATTAAGGGAGACCCTGATCCAAACATGGGAAGAAATTAGACAAAGATTTTATACGAAAGTACCGATTTGGCTCTCAATTATGGAGGCGTTGATTACCACTAATAAAAGGGATATAGTGAAATTTGGCACGTACAAAGATATATTAGTTGAAAATGGTATTCTTAGATCACGAGAAACACTAAGTAATCAAGGCTTTAATTTGGACTGGTGGAGCTACATGCAGATAAGCTCTAGATATCAAAAAGATAGGGATCAATTTGGTATAGAGACGAAGTACAACAATTTAGACAAAATTATGCTGGGGATTGAAAAGAAAATGCTAGCCAGATTTTATAATCTCTTATTAGGCGAGGACAGAGCAGAAGGGATAGCCAGGAATCAACTAAGCATTTGGGAAAAAAATATTGGCCACAGACTAAATTTCAATGACTGGGAGGAGGCTTGGAATAGAAACTATAATCTTACTAAATCAGCAATTTACAGGGAGAACCACTACAAAATATTTCACAGATGGTATCTAGCTCCAGCTAGATTAGTAAAAATATTCCCCAGCGCCTCAGGAACTTGTTGGAAGTGTGGAAAAGAGGTCGACACCTTCTTTCACATGTGGTGGTCCTGCTCGGAGACAAAAAAGTTCTGGACAAAAATATGAACTTGGCTGCGAGAAATAGTGGAAGAAGATATAAAATTATCTCCGGAAATTTTTCTACTAGGAATGACGGGAGATGGACTTTCTAAGGACAAGATACAATTAATTATACATATTATAACAGCGGCCAGATTAACATTCGCAAAATACTGGAAAGATAAACAAATCCCTCCAGAGATGACAATAAAAAATAAAATCCTAGAATGCGCAGAAATGGCAAAATTAACTAGTGTTCTTAAAGATGATGAGAATTCAAAATTTAAGGCAGTATGGGAAAGGTGGTACAAATGGTGGAACAATAGAACAAGACTATAAGGATATGTCTATTTCTAATAATGATAGGTTTGAAGATACTTGATGTGTATATAATGTATATATGTAATCGCACGATACCTCAGATGTTACCTGAGATTTGATATTTTCTTTTTAAATTTTTTTTTCAAAAAATCAATAAAGTATTTTTAAAAAAAAAGAAAAAGAAAATTCTATAAAATAATTACACAAGGGCAAATTGCATGCAATGAAGTCAATATCATAATTAAGCCTATAATTAAAATCCTTTTCCTAGTTTTTAAGTATTTTATTTTTTAAAAATCCAGCTATTTTAGTAAAGCAAGCATGTCAAACTGATTTATATATATATATGTATATATACGCATATATACTCATGTATAAAGGATAAATCAAATGTCAAGTCCAATAGGCTAATTACAATATGTTTTATTAATATATTTTTTTCAAATAAAATGTTACTGTATTTAAGAATGGCCATGTGTCAAACAAGTAAAGAAAGTAAAGAAATATTTAGAAGAAATGGCAACCAATACAAACATTTAATGTAATTTATATAATTGTCTATAAGTGTGAATTTTGGGACACCCTGTATATTCAATTTCCAAAAATGCAATTACAATTGTGCACCTTTTTAACTTTTCTGCTGCAATTATTTGCAGGCTGCAGTATCACAATCTTGCACTGAATACTTTCTCCTTGGAGTTCCCTTGAAGCCCACCTAAAACAGTGATGGCAAAACTTTTAGAGACCGAGTGCCCAAAACTGCAATTCAAAACCCATTTATTTATTGCAAAATGCCTACATGGCAATTTACAACATGGCAACATGGCAACATGAATAATGGGGTTTTACTACTTAAAATAATGATAAACAAGGCAGAGTTTGGCTAATTGTTCTAAGAAAAATGTGATGAAAGCACTTTTATGGCCCTTCATTTCCCTCCCACTTTTGAAATATTAGCAACAATAAAAAAGAAAAACTTTTGTAATATCATTTCACTCTTTCCCTCCCTTTCTCTCTTTCCCTCCCTCTATCTCTCTTTCCCTTCCTCCTTCTCTTCCTCTTTCTCTTTCCCTCCCTCTCTTTCCCTCCCCCCTCTCTCTGCCTCTCTGTTTCTCTCTGTGTATGTCTTTCCTTCTCTCTCTCTTTCTCTTTTCCTCCCTCTCTTTCCCTCCCCTTCTCTCTTTTCCTCCTTCTCTGTCTGTCTCTCTGTGTCTCTTTGTGTGTCTCTCTCTCTTCCCCCTCTTTCTCTTTCTCTCTGTCTCTGTCTCTGTCTTTCTCTCTGTGTGTCTCTCTCTCTCCTTCTCTCTCTCTCTCTGTCCATCCATCATCTATCTGTCCTTTGTCTGTCTGTCTGTCTGTCTGTCTGTCTATCTAATCTATCTATCTATCTATCTATCATCTATCTATCTGTGCTCTCCTGCCCAGCTTCACGTGTTGAGTGAATCCAACCACTTGGATTGTGGAGGGGGAGTGGAGCGGGGGTGAAATGCTACTGGTTTAGAACGATTTGCCTGAACCAGTAGTAATAAATGCTACAGGTTTAGGTGAACTGGTAGTAAAAAAAATGCTACTGGTTCAGCCGAACCAGTATTTCCAACTATCAGCTGTGCAGCACGATTTATATTCGCTAGAAGGCAGGAAATCCTGCTTTCTAGCGAATTTAAATTGTGCGGCATAGCTGTTCCCCCCTCCCACTGTTCTATCTACTCTTGAAGACTCAGAAAAGGCTTCTTAATCCTCCTTTTTCAGCACTGTGTGGTAGCACCTGTGGGGCACATGCACGTAAGGCATTTACTTGGCGCACACCATGCATGTGCGTGCAAAGCAAACCAGTAGAGTGAACCGGTAACAGACTTCACAACATTTCACCCCTGCAGTGGAGGCTGGCAGGCAAAGCCGAGCATTAGAGATCCACACAAAATAAGGGAGCTCCAACCTGGATCCTGTTGGGGAGACACCCCTCCTTCCCTCTCCCTCTCTCTCCCCATGGCAGGGGCCTGGGCAACCTGAGTGCAGCTCCTTCCAAGGAGGCAACCAGCAAGCAAACAAATGTGGTGCTCCGGCTGGGAGGTGGCCCTGCGGAGTCCCACCTCTGGCCAGCAAGAGTGGAGCAGGCAGGGCACGCATGTTCCCTGCTGCGGCATTGGCGCTGGCCAGGAGGGACACATGAGCCAAACGTTTGGAGCCACGCTCGGTGGAATTTACAAGCGAGCTTGGCAGGGTCTATTTGGTTCGCTTCAGCACAGAGTGGGAACACAGAAGGCGGAGGAAATCTGCGCCTCTCGGTGTTCAGCCATCAAAGACTCCTTTGGGGTGACTGAGCGGGGAGGGTGATGAGTGGTAGGATCACCCAACAGGGAGCCACAGCAAAAGGACAAAAGACCCGTGGCTTGCAACACCTACCCTATGGCATATTGTGCTGGGGCAACAGCATGCATGCCCACAGAGGGGGCTCTGTGTGCCATCTCTGGCATGCATGCCATAGGTTCACCACCATAGACCTAGAAGCTTCAGCTGGTTCAGAATGCAGTGGCGCAGACAATAATGGAAATACTTCAGTTTGCTTCATAAGTTACACTTGTTGTCAGTGATGGCTGTTACTCATAAAGCCCTACATGGTATAGTGACTTTTACTTGAGAGATCTCCTGTCACCACAGTATCTGCCCAGCTGATCCAACATAGCAGATTGGCACACTCCAGATTCCTTCAGTTAAGCAACCAAACAGCAACAAATGCCTATCACACGTCCTCAGGAACTAATCCAGGGTGAAATGCTACCAGTTTGCTTCTGTTGAAGCATCACTTCTGGATGAACCAGTAGTGATAAAACTGGCACGGGTAATAAAAAATGCTTTAAAAAGTAAAAAAAAAGGTTCCAACGATCAAAGCTGTGCCATGCAATTGTCAGAACCTTTTTAAAACTTTTTAAAAGCATTTTTTTACTACCTATTCGCCCGAACTCGTAGTAAAAAAATGCTTTAAAAAAGTAAAAAAAAAAGGTTCTGACGATCATGTGGCACAGCTGGCCCCCCTTCCTAGTCACTCCTCACCTGGCTTGAGAAGTAAGGGCAATGGCAGGGGATGGAGAAGCAGCTGGATCTTATCTCTTGCTGGGTCTCGCAAGCGCTTCTTCCGGTCCTTGTTGGTGCTGGGCGTGCCTCAATCGCTCAAGTAAAGAAGCTCAGGGCAGTGGGAAAAGGGGACTGGTCCCACTGAACTTCTTAAGCCCACCCCAGGGGTCAGGGTTGGAGAAATCCAGAGCACCCTCGCCAAAGACGCTCACCCATCAGCCGGTCAACCCATTCGCCCCGTGCACCTTTGTTGTGCTTTGGCCAAGCCCGGACACTCTCTTGAGGAGGGTCTCCCAGCTCATGCGCACTCTCCCGACCCTGCCACAGCCGGCCAGGGGATTGTGAGAAGAGGAGGAGGAGGAAAGTTGTCTGTGGGGAAGTCTCTGCCATGGCTCTTGCCTCTGCCAGCCCAGATTTCTGAAAAGTTGCCAAGAAGAAAGAAAAAGAGTAGCAAAGAGTCCCAAGGAGAGCTCGCTGGGTCAGCCCAGACTCAGCTTTCTGAGAGAGAGACAAGACACACACACACACACACACAGATACACATAGAGAGAGATACAGAGAGGAAGAGAGAAGGAGAGAGAGAGGGAGAGAGAAAATGGAGATACAGAGAGAGACAAGAAAGAGGAGAGAGAGAAAAGACAGAGAAAGAGGAGAGAAAAGGTGGGAGGGATGGAGGAAACAGAGAGAGAAAGGGAGAGGAGAGGGAGAAAGAGAAAGGAGAGAGAGAGAAAGAGAAAGAGGAGAGAAAGAGAGAGGGAGGGAGAGGGGGGAGAGAGGGGAGAGAGAGAGGGGAGGGAGACAGAGAGAGATAAAGAGGGAGGGAGGAAAGAGACAGAGAGAGATGAGAGAGGAGAGAGAGAAAGAGGAGAGGGAGAGAAAGGCAGAGAGAGAAACAGGGAGAAAGAGAAAGAGAGGGAGAGAGACAGAAAGAGAGGGAGGGAGGAAGAGGGAGAAAGAGAGGGAGGAGAGAGAGACAGAGAGAGAGAAAGAAAGAGGGAGGGAGGAGACAGAGAAAGCGGAAAGAGAAAGAGAAAGAGAGAAAGGAGAGAGAGTCTCTTCTTGAAAGCCTCCAGTGATGAAGCTCTCACAACTTCTGAATGCAAGCTATTCTATTGGTTAATAGCAGTGTTCCATTGCTTTGAGGGGCTACCAAAAAGAAGAGGTAGTTAACCTATTCTCTAAAGCAGTGGTCACTGTTATGTCCTTATAAGGACATCCACCCGGATTGGCTGCAAGCCTCGGGTGGGAAGTTTGAATAGCTGTCTTAGGGGCAGTGCGTCTGCCAGAGCGAATATAAGGAGAGCTCCGGCAGCGCAGCGCCAGTCTGTTACTGTTGCAATAAACTTACTAAATGTATCGAGCTGGTCACGTCTTCTTTTCCCTGTGCCTGATCTAACACTGGCGACGAAGGACTAGAAAGGAGAACCAGAGCAAGACCGCGTGGCATGATCGCCAACCAAGCTGAAGTCACTCAACCACGGCATCCTACAGAATGGCAACCCCGCAAGCACCGATCACTTCGCTGAACCCATTCGACCCAGCAAGAGAGAAATGGAGGTCGTACATGATCAGATTCCGGCAATTCCTCCGAGGGAACGGCTACCATAACCTCGACAACAAGCGCAAGAGAGCCCTGTTCCTGGCCCACTGCAGTTCTGATGTTCTAGAGATGGCCATCGACCTCATGGCACCCAGAGATATAGAAGAGATGTCCTGGAGTGACCTGCAGGAAGTCCTACAGGAACACTATGCACCCACAGGAACCCCGATTGTGAACAGATTCACCTTCTAACAGAGGAACCAACAGGAAGGTGAATCCATCAAAGAGTTCGTGGCCGCACTTCGTTAAATTGCCGCAAACTGCGAGTTTGACAATGTGGATATCGCCATCCGAGACCGCATCGTCTTCAGGATGCGGGATGTGGGCCTCCAGAAGAAATTCCTGAGCCGCAAGAGGATCCCACTAAAGGAAGTCCTCGAGGAAGCGACAGCCGCTGAAATATCTGAGAAAGCGGCTGCCACTATGGTAAAGGCGAGGGGGATCCACAAGATCCACAAGTCGGGCCCAAATTCCTCAGATGACTCCGCCACACCATCTGAGTCTGATGAGGAAATGGCCGTGCACAAGTTTTCCCGCCCCCCCAAGGCGGGAAAGTTTCCAAAATGGTGACCGGGGGGAACGCTGCGGCAGCTGCAAAGGTGACCACCCCAGAGCAAACTGCAGATGGAGGGACATGACCTGCCGTCGTTGCCTAAAGAGGGGACACATAGCCAAGGCCTGCAGAGCAGCAGATCCAGCCCCCGAATCACCCAGGCCAAGATTCCGCGAAAATCGCAAAGATACCCAGAAGACATCCAAACAGTCCTCGCATCAGCCCAGGCACGGAGACGATGAATATCCTTGCAGCAGAGCGGTGCACCAAACCACAATTGCCCACACAAGCAACGACGGTGCCACAAAATTCAATGTGACACTGCTGGCAGAGGGGTCACCGTGCACAATGGAAGTAGATTCAGGCTCCATCTACTCCATTATGGACTGGCAGCATCTGAAATGCCTGAAGCCAGCCTGTGAAAAGAACCAGTTGAAGCCCCTGCGGTCAAAGCTAGTGGATTTTAGCGGAAACCCCCATCGGTGTCCTGGGCAGAACCATGCTCCACATCTCCTTCAAGCAATTCCAAGGCAACCTTCCCATCACCATTGTGGAACACAGCCGGCCGAACCTACTGGGAGTGGAGTGGTTCAATTCACTAGGGCTATCAATCGGAGGCATCCACCAGATCCAGAGGGACGAACTCGACAACCTCATCGAAGAGTTCAAGGAAGTCTTCAATGGTAAGCTTGGTAAATTTGTGGGAAAGCCAATCTCTTTCAATCTGGACAAGGGAGTCACCCCAATTAGGCTGAAGCCCCGCCGGGTTCCTTTCATCTTGCGGCCCAAGGTAGACGCGCAGTTGATAAGCTGATCGCTCAAAGCGTTCTGGAACCTATCGATCATGCTTCATGGGAAACCCGCATTGTGACCCCAATGAAGCATGATGGATCTGTGCACATCTGCGCCGACTATAAGTGTACCATCAATAAGGCGTTGCCGCAGAGTGCATACCCAGTGCCAGTGGTGCAGCATCTGCTGCATTCCCTAGGAACTGGCTCAATCTTTGCTAAACTGGACTGGCCCAGGCTTACCAGCAGCTGCCAGTGGACGAAAAAACGGCAGAGGCCCAAACAATCGTTACTCACAGGGGGGCATTCAAATGTAACCATCTCCAATTTGGAGTCAGCGCTGCCCCAGGAATTTTTCAATCAATGATGGAACGCCTTCTTCAAGGCGTTCCAGGGGTGGTGCCATACTTCGACGATGTACTAATCTCCAGAGATTCCAAAGCCCAACTCCTTGAAAGACTCAGGCTTGTCCTGCAGTGCTTCAAGGCCAAGAGCTTGAGAGTCAGGAGAGATAAATGCATCTTAGGGGTCCAGGAGGTCAAGTTCCTGGGCTATCTCACAGATGGCACAGGCATCCACCCCACCAAATCAAAAGTTAAAGCTATCCATGAAGCTCCCAGCCCAAAAAACAAAACGGAGCTTCAGGCATTCCTTAGATTGCTTAACTTCTATGCCATATTCCTCAAACAGAAAGCCACGATTGCTGAGCCACTCCACCGCCTACTGGGGAAAGCGGCTTCCTGGAAGTGGGACCAAGAGGAGGAAGCAGCATTCTGGGCCATCAAAGGACTACTAACATCCAAAAGTGTCCTCATACAATACAATGAGACGCTCCCAATCAAGCTCACCTGTGACGCATCACCATACAGGGTTGGAGCAGTACTCAGCCATGAACTACCGAATGGCTCAGAAGCCCCTATAGCATACTTCTCTAAGACGATGTCCAGTGCGAAACGCAACTACAGCCAGCTGGACAAAGAGGCTCTGGCTATTGTCGCAGGAGTCAGACGATTCCACGAGTACGTCTACGGGAGGAGCTTCACCATAGTGACCAACCACAAGCCGCTGCTGGGGCTCCTCGCAGGCGACCAACCAACCCCGACCTTCATGTCCCCGCGGATGACAAGATGGGCCATCTTCCTAGCTGGCTACTCATACAGACTTATGCACCAACCAGGCACATCCATTGAGAACACCGACGCGCTGAGCAGATGCCCATCCAAAGACCCAGTGGAAGACCCAGCTCCCACGCTTGACCTCTTCCACATCGACAATGACAACAGCTGCCCAGTCACATCTGCAGACGTGGCCATCCATACACAAAAGGATCCCACACTCCGCCAAGTCAAGTCCTGGATCCTCAGAGGGTGGCCAACAGAGAAGGCAGAAGAGAAATTCAGCCCATTTGCCAGAAAGCAAAAGGAGCTGTTCACCATGAGAGGCTGTTTACTATGGGGAGACAGAGTGCTGATTCCCAGCACTCTGCAACGAAGAACGCTAGAAACGTTGCACAACGGGCACCCCGGCATCGTCCACATGAAAGCCCTGGCACGGAGTTACGTCTGGTGGCTATCACTGGACAAAGACATCGAGGAATGGGTCTCCAGATGTGACCCGTGCCAAGAAGTACATTCAGCGCCACCCCAAACCGAAACGATGAAGTGGGAGAACCCCAGCAGCCCCTGGTCTAGGATCCACATCGACTTCGCGGGTCTGATGTAGGGGCGCCACCTACTCATCGTCGTTGATGTCTTCTCCAAGTGGCTCGAGGTGGTACCCATGGCATCTACCACAACCGAAGTGACGATCCAGGCTCTATGCCGACTCTTCGCTACCCATGGGCTGCCGGATGTGTTGGTTTCCGACAACGGGCCCCAACTCACGTCCTTGGCCATGGAGGCATTCCTGGCCAGCCTGGGCATATGCCATGCCCTTTCAGCACCTTACAGGCTGGCGGGAAATGGGCAGGTGGAACGGATGGTGAGGCTCACCAAGGAAGCGCTCACCAAAATGGGCACGAGTGATTGGCAGGAGTGGATTGACAATTTCCTCCTCAGCCAACACATCACCCCGCATGCCACCACAAGAAAATGCCCGGTGGAGCTGTTGATGGGCAGAAGACTCCGGTCACCACTGGACAGACTGCACCCTCAATACGACTCAGAGGTACCCACAACCGCCAGCCACCAACTTCGCACCTTCGTCATAGGAGACCCGGTTTTTGCTTTGAATTTTCATGGCTCTCCGAAATGGCTGAAGGGGAAGATCGAGAGCACAACCCGCCCAAACTCCTATTGGGTAGAGCTGGAAGATGGACAGGTCTGTAGACATCACATCGACCAGCTCCGGAAGAGGTGGAAGGGAGTGGAGGAAAACCAGCCCGACGAGGTAGGCCTGCAACACTCCGAAGAGGTAGGCCTCCCCCAGCCAGATGGGGTAGGTCTGAAACACCCTGACGAGGTAGGCCTACCACACCCCGACGAGGTAGGCCTCCCACACCCCGACAAGGCAGGACCACCACCACCCAGCATTAACGTCAAGATGCGGTGCGAGTAGACCGGGGACCATCCATGCGGGCCCCACACAACCCCTCAGGGAGGGTGGCCGGCGACCCCCCGGGACCAGAGACCTCCCAACCTGCGACCGTGGGACAGTAGACCAGAACCCAGAGGTCAGCCGCACCCCACAACGCCCCGGGGAGGTCGGTCAAGAACACCCAGAGAGCGGAGACCTCCACCGAAAAGAGCCAGTAGACCGGTACCCGACCACAGCGGGAGTTCCACATCGCCCCAGCAAGGTCGGCGCCCAACCCACCGGGGAGGGAGACCTACAGCGACCCTACCAGGCAGACCAACCATACCCCAGAAAAGACACAAACCAACCCTGCGAGGAGGGCCTACACCACCCCCGCGAGGGAGGCCTGCACCAACCCGACAGGAACGACCAACTCCAGTACAATGGCAGCAGACATCATCGACCACCCGGGAGATGCCGTCCCAGCAGAGAGGGCCTACACCACCCCTGCGGAGGAGGCCAGCACCACCCCGGCGAGGTCGGACAAGAACCACCACATCCCGACAGTCACCAGGGGCGGGCACCGGCCTCAACCGAGGGACACCGGGACCAGAACCAGATGGAGCCGCGAGACCCGAACCCCCGACTGGAACCAGCCACCACCGAATGGGTAAAAAACAAATGGGACATTAGAAACTTACCGGGGTTCAGTAGTTCTGTACTGGTTGGTGACGACAGCCAGCAGCAAGTAATCCACAACCTAGGCAGGGAAGAAGACCAGCATCGCCAGCGGGCGGAGGTCTGAGACCCGGCCTGAGGCGCGGGGATCCAGCCCATGCACTCGACAGCCGGATCCTGCCCGGTTCCCGGGAGGGGACCG
The DNA here is from genome assembly GCF_059756535.1 of Pantherophis guttatus. Taxonomy (NCBI): domain Eukaryota; kingdom Metazoa; phylum Chordata; class Lepidosauria; order Squamata; family Colubridae; genus Pantherophis; species Pantherophis guttatus. The sequence goes on from NC_142066.1 coordinate 105,077,516, forward strand.
GGAGATGCAGGAACTCCCTCCGTCCAAGAAGACGGCCAAACCAGAATGGGACTGCGCAGGTCATCTAGGACTTCTCGACGTCCCGCATACCTGCGCGATTACGTGATTGATGGACAGACTAAGAACTAGGGGGGAGGAGTGTTATGTCCTTATAAGGACATCCGTCCGGATTGGCTGCAAGCCTCAGGCGGGAAGTTTGAATAGCTGTCTTAGGGGCGGTGGATCTGCTGGAGCGAATATAAGGAGAGCTCCGGCAGCACAGCACCAGTCTGTTACTGTTGCAATAAACTTACTAAATGTATCGAGCTGGTCACATCTTCTTTTCCCTGCACCTGATCTAACAATCACCAACCAGTGGTCTGGTCCACAAGAAAATTTTGATGGTCCGCAGAGAAATTTTTATATTTTTGCATTTTTGCAGGTGGTGCAATACGGAAAAAGGAGTGCAGCCCTCGCCATCCGAAATGAATGGTGTTGTTGTGGCAGTGGGGGAGGGGGCGGCACAAGTGGGAAGAAGTGGCGTTTGCAATGGCTGGAAGCTGCAGGAGTGAAGCACTACTTGAACTTGTGCGGCATGAGCATTCCGCCTCAGTATATTTGCGCCAGCAAGTGGCGCAAGGCAGCCCTTGTCTCCTGCCACTTGGGACTTGGAGTGGTAAATGGCATCTGGTCCGGGGAGCAGCCGGATTTTGCTCTCCATTGCGGACACCAGATCGGCCCCCTGCAAGCTCTCGTCTCTTGAGCAGCACTCCCTGAAGTGGCGCTGGAAACTTTGGTTCCTCGAGAGACAAGAGCTTGCAGGGGTCCGATCTGGCATCCGCAATGGAGAGCAAAATCCGGCTGCTCCCTGGACCAGTCATCATTTACCACTCCGAGTCCCAAGTGGCAGGAGATGAGGGCTGCCTTGCATCACCGGCTGGCACAAATATACCAAGGCGAATGCTCATGCCACGCAAGTTCAAGTAGTGCTTCACTTCCACACTTCTTCCGGCCCTTGTTGGTGCTCTATGCACCTTGATCTCTCAGGGAGATGCTTGACTTCCTCTCAGCCCCAAGACACTGGCTGTTGTGGCCCGTATGCGGCCTGTGCAGCTAGTAGCTGATTCAGACAGCGAGGAGCCTGTTCAGCTGGCACTTGAGTCAGACAATGAGGAGGCTGGAGAAGATGTGGTGCCAGAGGCAGGGATTCCGCCAGGGCCTTCAGAACCTCCAGAAGCTCCCTTAAGTGAAGAGGATGAAGAGGAGGAGCCTCTTCTCGATGCACGGACGTGCAGAGCTGCCAAAAGGCAGGAGTGGCTCCTCAGGAGGAGGTCTCCTCAAGAGTAAGGCTTGGGGCTAATTGGCCACTCTCTTAGCCTATTTAAGGAGGAACGCTGACTGAAGCAATTTGCAGGGAACAACTTAGTTCACATACCTTCGTGTCTTGTCTTGCTTGTCTTTTCAGCTTCCTGCAAATTGCTTCTGGGCATTCTGCCAACCATAGTAAGCTTTCAGTTATTATTCTTTGAATTCTTGGCGGCTGTGAATGCAATTAATTAACAGCCGTTGTTGTAAAAGACTGGTTTATTCAGTAAACTAAGGTTTGAACAGACTTTGTGTGTGCTGCATCCGTAGCTGGGACAGAACACTGGCTGGCCCATGAGATGAGAGAGAGAGAGAATGAGACAGAGAGAGAGAGAGAGAGAATCAGAATGAGACAGAGAGAGAAAGAGACAAAGAATGAAAGAGAGAGAAAGACAGAATGAAAGAGGGAGAATGAGAGAGAGAGAAAAAGAGACAGAATCAGAGAGAGAGAAAATGAGAGACAGAGAAAGAGACAGAGAATGAAAGAGAGAATCAGAGAATCAGAGAGAGAATGAGAGAGAGAGAGACAAAACAAAAGAGAATCAGAGAGAGAGAACGAGAATCAGAATGAGAGAGAGAGTGGGGGGGAGAGAGAGAAAGAGGGGGAGAGAGAGAAAGAAAGAGGGGGAGAGAGAATGAGAGAATGAGAGAGAGAGTGGGGGAGAGAGAGAAAGACAAAGGGGGAGAGAGAGAATGAGAGAGGGAAAGAGAGAAAGAGAGAGGGGGAGAGAGAAAGAGAATGAGAGAGAAAGAGTGGGAGAGAGAGAAAGAGAATGAGACAGAGAGAGGGGGAGAGAGAAAGAGAGAATGAGAGAGAGGGGGGAGAGAGAGAGAAAGGGGGAGAGAGAGAATGAGAGAGAAGAGTGGGAGAGAGAAAGAAAGAATGAGAGAGAGAGTGGGGGAGAGAGAGAGAAAGAGGGGGAGACAGAAAGAGAATGAGAGAGAAAGGGGGAGAGAGAGAAAAGAGAGAGGGAGAGAGAGAGAAAGAGAATGAGAGAGAAAGAGTGGGAGAGAGAGATAAAGAGAATGAGAGAGAGGGGGAGAGAGAGAGAAAGGGGGAGAGAGAGAATGAGAGAGAAGAGTGGGAGAGAGAAAGAAAGAATGAGAGAGAGAGTGGGGGAGAGAGAGAGAAAGAGGGGAAGACAGAAAGAGAATGAGAGAGAAAGGGGGAGAGAGAGAAAAGAGAGAGGGAGAGAGAGAGAAAGAGAATGAGAGAGAAAGAGTGGGAGAGAGAGAAAGAAAGAGGAGGAGAGAGAAAGAGTAGGGGAGAGAGAGAGAGAATGAGAGAGAAAGAGAGAGTGAGAGAGAGGGGGGAAAGGGAGGGGAGAGAGAGAAAGAGAGAATGAGAGAGAAAGAGAGAGAGAGAGAGAGAGAGAGAGAGGAGGGAGAGTGCCTGAAGGACCCCATCCGGTCACTGGGAGTCCAGGTGCTTCATCAAGCGGCGCTCTGGATTTGTATTAGTGGTCCGCGAAATTTAAAATTATGAACTTGGTGGTCCCTGAGGTCCAAAAGGTTGCGGGACCTCTGGTCTAAATCATCTGAAGGCAGAACAAGAAGCAATGGATGGAGACTAATCAAGGAGAGAACCAATCAAGGAGTAAGAAATTTCTTAACAGTAGAATAATTAACCAGTGGAATGGCTTGCCTTCAGATATTGTGGGTGCTCCATCACTGCAGGTTTTTATAAAGTGATTAGACCTCCAAGGTTCCTTCCAACTCTGTTATTCTGTTAATTTCTGTTAAAATATCTACAATGTCATTCTTTTATGGGACCTTAAGAATGTGAATATTTTTTTAAAAAAAAATAAGCTAATTGCCCACCACACTTTTCAAATGAGCCTCTTTTACTCTTTCCTGTGCTTAACCCTTCTAAAGCATTCAAAGCTTTTGCTAGTGGCTCTATAAAGTGTACTTTGCAAATCTGGGTCTTTTGCAACTTGATTTGGGTGGTGGCATTTGAGAAAAACAAAGGAGGTTCTGCAGAGGTGAAACCTAGTCATCCCCATTCCATTTTAGATAATAAGGCCAGGAAAATAATCATGTGATTAAAAATATAGCCACAAAGGGGCAGTGTTGTTTTATATAAACAAAACTGAAAGGCATCTTACTATCCAATGTACTTTGTAACACTGAGAATATTTCCAAAAACATTTTTGTCCTATAATAAGAACAGTTCTTTTTTTCCCATCCAACATTCCACATAATTGTCTCTTAATCCATACAGGGAGTTTATTGGGTATTCATGCAGCTTCACAACTTGTGTCAATGGAATAAAAACAAAAAGAAAAAATGCAGAAGTGAGAGATCTTGTTGGTTTTCATTTGAAGAAACTCAAATGAAACTCCTCCTCAGCTGATTGATCCCTTTGTAGAAATAAGAGATTTAGCTGGGTTCACACATCACCATCATATTGAGTTGATGTTTTTCTTGTTATTGATGGGTGCAAGGAACCATAATGATGATTTGTAAACTTAGTATGAATGTGTGCTTTATTTGAAGTATGGTTAAAGCAAATCATGGCTTAACAAATCTTGTGTTGGCTCCATCTTGTTTATGACACTTTAATCAATGGAAAATTAATTAGAATCCAAATATATTGCTGTTTGGAAAAGGAGCAAAGTACTTACCGTATTTTTCATAGTATAAGATGCACCTTTCCTCCCCAAAAAAGAGAGTGAAAATCTGGGTGTGTCTTTATACACTGAATGTAGTCCCACCCAGCTTCTCAAACGGAGGTTTCAGAGGCTGAAAAAAGCATCAGAAATGAAGCATCAGAAAAGAAGCCCCCAAACAGAGCTTCAGAAAAAAAGTCCCCAAACAGAGCTTCAGAGGCTTTTTTTTCTGAAGCTCTGTTTTGGAGGCTTTCAGAGGCAGAAAAAAAAAGCAAAAAAAAGCAAGGCACAGAGCTAACAACCAAGGAACCTGTTGCTAAAATTCACCTCTGGGAACAGCAGATTGGGGATATTCCGGGAGGCCAATCTACCTGCTTGTTATGTCTTTATAAGGACATCTGCCAGGGGATTGGTTGATTCCACCGGTGGGAAGTTTAAACAACTGTCATTGGCCGACTGGCATGCCTGAGCCCCATATAAGGAGGCTCAGCAGCCCAGCCGGCAGTCTGTTTCACCATTCCAAGAAAGTGCTGAACGAACAGCAGCTGAGTCGCGTTTCTTTCTGGAGCCGATCTAACACTGGCGACGAAGGACGAGTAAGAACCGACAGCAGAGCAGCAGGCATGATTGCCATCAAGTCCAAAAAGAGCTAGTCACTGAAGCTGAGTCACAGCACCATGCCCGGACCACAGATCTCGCTGGCTCCGTTCAATCCGAACCAGGAGAAATGGAAGTCCTTCATGGTCCAATTCAGGCAGTTCCTGGAGGGAAGTGGCTTCACCGACCTGGACGACAACAGGAAGAGGGCTCTCTTCCTGGCTCACTGCGGCTCGGGGGTCCTGGAAATGGCCATGGACCTCGTGGCACCGAGAGACATCAAACAGATGCCATGGTCCAAGCTGCAAGAAGTACTCCAGGAGCACTACGCCCCATCGAGCACACCACTAGCCAACCGCTTCGACTTCCATCAGCGCAACCAGCATGACGGAGAAGCGTTCAAAGACTTCGTTTCGGCACTCTGGAAGATCTTGGCCAGCTGTGAATTTGAGAATGTGGATGTTCAGCTGAGGGACCGAATAGTCTTTGGCATGAGGGACAGCACAGTGCAAAAGAAGCTCCTCAGCTGAAAGAAAGTGTCCCTGAAAGATGTCATCGAAGAAGCCACAGCCGCCGAGTCATCCGACAGGGCAGCCGCCGCAATGAGGAGATCCAAGGGGATCCACAAGGTCCTCAGGGATCCTCAGCCATCTTCGGACGAGACCTCCACGGGGTCTGAATCCGATCTTGAAATGTCTGTCCACAAGGTCACAAGACCCCAAAGGTGGGAAAAACCCCAAGATGGCAGCTGGGAGGAGCGCTGCACCAGCTGCAATGGGGACCATCCACACGCCAGATGTCGCTGGCGGGATGCGACCTGCAGATGCTGCAGGAGAAAGGGCCACATTGCTGAAGCTTGCAGAGCAGCAGAACCAAGTTTGGAGACTCCCAGAGCCACGGACCGCAAATACCAGAGGTCATCCAAATGGTCCCAATACTCGCGGTGAGACGGAGATGGCCACGCAAAGAGCAGAGGGATCCATCAAATGACCATAACACACGCTGCTGCCAAAGGATCCGACAAGTTCCACGTGACCATCCACGTGGAAGGGGCACCATGCCCCATGGAAATTGACTCAGGATTGCCCTACTCGATTATAGCCTGGGAACAGCTGAAAAGACTCAAGCTGCGGCTATCCAACTCGAGCCACTACAAGCCCAGCTGGTGGACTTTGGGGGCCAGTCCATCGGGATCCTGGGAAGGACACACATCAGGGTACAATTCAAAGACTTCACAGGAGACCTTCCCATCGCTGTAGTGAAGGAAGCCCGTCCAACCCTGCTAGGCGTGGAGTGGTTCAAGCCCCTAGGACTCACAATTGGTGGTATCAATCAAATTTGGCAGAATTCACTCGACCAGCTCCTAGAGGACTTCAGGGACATCTTCGATGGGAGCTTAGGTAAATTTTTGAGGAAACCCATTTCCTTCAATCTAGATTCGAAAATTGTTCCAATTCGGCTTAAGCCCCGCAGAGTTCCGTTTGCCCTCCAGCCTAAAGTGGATGCCCAGTTGGACAAATTAATCACCCAGGGCATTCTGGAACCGATTGATCATGCAGCATAGGAGACCCCCATTGTGACCTCCCATGAAGCATGATGGATCTGTGCGCATCTGCGCCGACTATAAGTGCACCATTAACAGGGCACTGCAGCAGAGCTCATATCCAGTGCCAGTGGTGCAACATCTGTTGCATTCACTTGGCAGTGGGACCATATTCGCAAAACTGGACCTGACCCAGGCTTACCAGCAACTGCCAGTAGATGAAAAGACTGTGGAGGCACAAACTATTGTCATGCATAGGGGCGCATTTAAATGCAACCGCCTCCAATTTGGAGTCAGCGCTGCCCCAGGTATTTTCCAATCAATGATGGAACGCCTTCTTCAAGGCATTCCAGGGGTGGTGCCATACTTTGACGACGTATTAGTCTCTGGAGACTCGGAATCCCAACTAATGGAATGGCTCAGGCTTGCCCTACAGCAGTTCTAGGCGAAGGGACTAAGAGTCAGAAGGGACAAATGCATTATTGGGGTCCAGGAAGTTGAGTTCCTGGGCTATCTAATTGATAGCAAGGGCATCCACCCCACCTAAAGCAAAGTTAGGGCTATACACCAAACAAAAACAAAAAAAAGCCCCCAAAACAAAAACGGAGCTTCAGGCTTTCTTGGGACTGCTGAATTTTTATAGTGTCTTTTTGAAACAGAAAGCCACCGTTGCTGAGCCATTCCACCGTCTCTTAGGCAAGGCAGTTCCTTGGAAGTGGGGAGAAAAAGAGGCAGCCTTCCAGAAAATCAAAAGACTCCTCTCCTCCGACAGCGTCCTCATGCAATATCATGAGTCGCTCCCACTGTCCCTGACTTGCGATGCCTCACCATATGGAGTCAGGGCGGTTCTCAGCCATCAGCTGCCCAATGGCTCCGAAGCCCCCATAGCTTACTTTTCCAAGACCATGTCCTCAGCGGAGCGTAATTATAGCCAGCTGGACAAAGAAGCCCTTGCCATCGTAGCTGGCATAAAGTGTTTCCATGAGTATCTGTATGGAAGGACTTTTACAATCATTACTGACCACAAGCCTTTGTTGGGACTGCTCGCAGGAGACAACCCAACGCCTGCTTACATATCACCCAGGATGACACGCTGGGCCATCTTCCTTTCTGGGTACGCCTACAACCTGACCCACCGATCCGGTAAGAACATATGCAACGCAGATGCCCTCAGCAGATGCCCAGTGCGAGAACCTGTGATAGATCCGGTACCCACCCTCGGCCTCTACCACATCGATGATGACCAGATGTGCCCAGTGTCATCCACCACAGTGGCAAGCCACACCCTGAGGGACAAAACCCTAAAACAAGTGCTGTCCTGGATCTTGAGGGGATGGCCGATGGAAAGACTGGGCGAAGACTTCACCCCCTTCGTATGGAGGCAGCAAGAACTGTCCGCAATGAAAGGCTGTCTCCTCTGGGGTGACAGGGTGGTGATTCCCCACACCCTACAGCGAAAGACATTGGAGACCCTGCATAGCGGCCATCCAGGCATAGTCCGGATGAAGGCATTGGCACGAAGCTACATCTGGTGGCCCACGTTAGACAAGGACATAGAAGCGTGGATCGCCAGATGTGACCCATGCCAAGCATCACAACCGGCACCACCACAAGCCCAGCCGACAGAGTGGGAACAGCCCAGCAGCCCATGGTCGAGGATACACATAGATTTTGCAGGGCCCATGAAGGGGAAGTTCCTTCTCATCGTGGTGGATGCGTTCTCGAAATGGCTGGAGGTAATAGTGATGCCCTCCACCACAACAGATGCCACCATCAAGGCACTCCGCTGGTTGTTTGTCACCCACGGCCTACCGGATGTCCTGGTCTCCGACAATGGCCCGCAACTCACGGCAAAGACAATGGAAGACTTCCTGGCAGAACAGGGCATCAGTCACGCTCTCATTGCCCCGTACAGACTGGCGGGAAATGGGCAGGTGGAAAAAATGGTGCAGCTCACAAAGGACACGCTCACCAAGATGGGCACTGGGACTGGCAGGAACAAATTGACAAGTTCCTGTTGGCCCAACACATCACACCGCATGCGACCACCAAGAAAAGCCCGGCAGAACTCCTGATGGGGAGAAGGCTCCGCTCACCGCTGGATCGGCTTCATCCCCACTATAACCCAAAAGACAAGCCGACCAACCCACCGCTGATGAGAAGCTTCGCTAGCGGGGACCTGGTGTTCGCACTGAATTTCCAGGGTCCACCGAAATGGATCAAAGGCCGAATCAGGAGAGTGACTGGTCCGAGATCGTACAAGGTGGAGCTGGATGATGGACGATCATGCAGTCGCACATTGACCAGCTCCGTAAAAGATGGAGGGAAGTCGAGGAAAACCACCCTGATGAGGTAGGCCTACCACACCCTGATGAGGTAGGCCTCCCACACCCTGACAAGGGAGGCCTACCACACACAGCCGAAGCAGGCCGACAACACCCCATGGAGGTAGGCCTGCCCCACCAAGACAGGGTAGACCATTGCCCTCCCAGCGAAGGGGACTTCCAACACCACAGCGAAGAAGATGCAGGAGACCAGGACCAATCCAGCTGGACAAGCCGACAGCCCTACAGCAACGATGACCAGCGACCCCCCAGGGGTCGGGACCTCCATCACCACGACGGGGTAGACCGGAGATGACCCAACATGGCGGGCCAACACCAACCCGACAGGGTGGTCCTCCGCCACCCCGGTGAGGGAGACCGACCTCACAGCGACGGGGTAGACCGGCGACCACCCAACCCAGAAGGGTCGACCACCACCACCCCAGCAAGGGCGACCTACACCACCACGGTGAGGGTGACCTACACCACTCCAGCAGGGGAGGACTACAACACCCCAGCGGAGGAGTCCTACCCGACCCTGACAGGGTAGGCCAGCACCCCCCGGCCTGACCGGGGCATCCACCTCCACCACCGCGGGAGCCCAACCCTGGGAGTGGCACATCGCCTCCACCCGGGAAAGTCTTTGGAAGCAAGGCAGAATGATAATAAAGAACTGAGGGTCCTACTGGGATTCAGCTGTTCAGTCCGACTCCAAGACAAACGACAGGAACCGAGCATTCCTCAACCCGGCCAGGACGAGGGACCCCACCAACCGCGGGGCAAGTCGTTTACTCCAGCCGGAGGTGCTAGGCAAGGCCACACACACTCAACGACAGAGTTCCGGGATGTTCCACCGCAGGGACAGGAGCTAGCCAGAGCCAGACCTGTCCGGAGCAGCATCATTGAAAGAACTGAACCGCGCAGGTCAGGTAGGACCATTGTTCGTCCCGCCTACCTGTGCAACTACGTTACCTACGTTGGCCACGGAGTGATTGACTAAGGACTAGGAGGGGAGGAGTGTTATGTCCTTATAAGGTCATCCGCCGGGGGATTGGTTGATTCCACCGGCGGGAAGTTTAAACAACTGTCATTGGCCGGCTGGCATGCCTGAGCCGCATATAAGGAGGCTCGGCAGCCCAGCCGGCAGTCTGTTTCACCATTCCAATAAAGTGCTGAACGAACAGTAGCTGAGTCGCGTTTCTTTCCGGCGCCGATCTAACACTGCCAATCAGCTTTTTTCTTATTTTCCTCCCCAAAAACTAAGGTGCATCTTATACTCCAGTCCATCTTATAGTGCTGTTAGAAGAATTATCCTTCTGGGTTCAGCTCCAAGTGGGGAAAAAGACACTGGAAACATGGAGACTGCTTAGAAAGATGGTTTAATGGTGGACAGGATCGCATGGTTTGAGTTCCTGAATAGAAAAAGGGCAGAGATGCTGCGAGTCGCTGGGTTTTATGCCCTCTCTGGGGTCTGACCTTCCTGAGGCACAGGAAGAGTATCCTGATTGGTTGTCAGACTCCCAGGGGGTGGGGGTCTTAGCTAGCCTTGCTGGTTAGTAAGGTGCCATGTGGTGAGTTTCTGTTGCTAGATGGGTCCTATTGTGTTGCAGATGAAGGTCCATTGACAAAGGGGGGGTGGGGAATTGGGTATCTGCTTTTCTGAGTTTCTACTTCTCTTTTAGGGAAAATATTCTGCCTTTTTAGTATATCCTAAAATATTTCATTTTTCTAGGAGAGGGGTGAGTGCTAACTTCCTACACTCCGAAAAATATGGTATTTACCTAGGAACCATCATTTTACCCATTGTCTATCCATTGCAGAATGAAGGCCTCTTCTGCATATTTCCAATCTATACTGTCCTGAGCTTTCTTTTGCCAACTGGGGCTGCAATACTTGCTGATGTCATCTTGTTTCAGGTCTCTTTTGTGGGTGCTTTTTATCAAGTGGGATCCATTCTATGACTGCCTTAGTGTACATGCCTACATCAGTTCTTCTTGCTATGTGACCAGACTATTTCCATTTCAATTCTTTTACTGTCTTGATGATATTGTATACTTTTCATTTGTTCTCTAATCCATGTAAGATTTTTCTATTTTGTCTTGTAATGCCGAACATGTATCTTTTCATGGCTCTTTTCGCAACTCATAGTTTTTGTATTGAAAGTGAGGTTAGTGTCCATGTTTCAACGTCATATATTTAGAATAGATAGTGCACACTGATCGAAAAGTTTTCTCTTCAGACATAGGAGGAAGCTGTTCTTGAAAATTATGCTTAGCTTGCTGAATGCCTACCAATCACATTTAACATGCCATTTAATTTTCTTTATTGTATCACCTTTCATTGAGATCTATTGGATAAGGTATGTATAGTGGTCTACAATTGTTGTATACTAAATAGGAGGTCTGCCAAACAGACGGGAAAATACTTGAAGCTCATTGGCTGAGCTGTCTGACAGCTCCCTATAAAAGGGGAAGCTGTCCGACGAGCAGGCTGCTGGGTTGTACTGATCTACTATTAAAGAGCTGTTGTTAGTGTTCGAGCTGTGTCCTGCCTCTTCCATCGCCCAATCTAACAACAATGTCTAGTTCTTTATCAATAGGTGCTTTAACACTTGAGGTTTTTAAGAAAAGACTAGACAGCCACATATCTGAAATGGTAGACAGATCTTTGGAGAGAAGGGTGGGGGTGGGGGAAGTCTTTTCTCTGCTTGAGAAAAGACTGCCCCAACAAGCCAGCATCCTTACCATGTATGATAGGAAATGGGGGTTCCCTTTTGAAAAGGGCCAGTCTCCCTTGTGCAGGACCAGGGAGTACTACTCCCCTACCTCATCCTCTTGCTCTCCAGAGATCTGTCAAGGCACAAGCTGGACTTGGAGGAAACTGTCTCCTGCAAACTTTCTCCTCCATGCTTCCATATGCAGCAGTGTCATCCTCTGCCTCCTGCTTTGCTGGGAAGGGGTACCGGACAATGATGTCTGGGATTGGGAGAAGAACATCTCTTTTGGCATGCTGCACGCATGCACACCAGTGGTGATATTCAATTTTTTTCCCAACTCAATGTCACTCATGGCCACACCCATTCAGTCACATGACACCCCCCCACCACACCCACAGAACTCGGTAGGAAAAAATGTGTGTATGAGCATCAGAAGGGCTCATAGTGAATGCTGTGGCAGAGAGAATCTGAACTTTTCTCCCTCCATTCACAGCAGAGCTGTTGCTCCCTTTATGGTCCACCTCTGGCCCCCTTCTTCCTGGGGGTTGAAGTACCTTAAAGGGACAGGCTGCAGTAGCTCCACTGTGAATGGAGGGAGAAAAGTTCAGATTCTCTCTACTGCAGCATTTAACGTTGAATGGGTTGAGTGGCTGGAAAGGGTGAGTGGTGAGTGGACGGTGTGGGCGGGACCAACCAAGGGTGGTTTTTACCGGTTTGGCGAACTGATTCAAATTGCCCCTACTAGTTCACCCGAGCCGGTCTGAACCAGTCGAATTTCATCCCTGATGCACACGCGCGCACGTGCACCCCCCCCCATTCCAAGCGGGGTGTGTGTGTGTGTATATGTGCGCACATGCACGCAATTGGCTGCCACCAGTTTGGGGAGGCAAGAAGCTTGCAGGACACCAAATTGTCCCCATGTTGAGTTAGCCAGTGCCACTTGTTCCATCCCAACCCAGCCGTCTTGAATCAGCCATGCCCAGTGAGTGGAATCGAGTTGGCCACGTCCACCCAGCCATGCCCACCCAGTCACAGTCACCTAGTTGCGGTGACCTGGCTATTACCACCCAGCCACACCTATCCAGCCACACCCACCTAGCCACTGTGAGTCGTTATAGTCTTACATGCAACTGGCCCTTTGAGAGCAACCATAATGCTGATGTGGCTCTCAATGAAATTGAGTTTGACACCATTGCTCTATAGCTTCTGTACTGGCTTTACACTGGATAGAGGCATCCTGGTTCTGGGATTATACAAGATATGTTAAGCCATTAATTTAAAACCATTAATTTTCCTGCCTTTCCTTCTTAATGGCGCCAGCTGATGGCAAACAATCCACCAATTGATAGTTTTGGTAGATAGCTAGATTGGCACATTTAGCTGTTTGTCAAAATCCAACACCTTCCCAAGCCCCTAGAAAGCTGTCTCAGGAGACAGAAAAACACTATTCTACAGCATAACTCCTTTTTCTGATAAATCATATGAAATTGTCAAATTATATAAAAAAAATAATACTGGAGAACTTATATTAACAGATGAAAAATACCAAAATTGGCATTCTTAAAATTGAAGTATTCTGCTTCTGTCATTAAAGCTTCTGAGCTTTAATGAAGCTTCTGTTTCAGCATTCATAATGCTGAATATATATATATATATATATATATATATATATATATATATATATATGTATGTATGTATGTATGTATGTATGTATGTATGTATATATATGACACATTAACAGGTGTATTGTAGCTGAGCACACTACAAGCAGAAATTGCAATCACATTTTATATTGTAGCTTTGCTTTCCTCCCAAGACATACTGCTAAAATAAATATCCATGAGTTTATGTCATTTAGTAGTTCTTATCCTAGCATACAGTATACTGAACTGTTGTTTTTCCCCATCTTATTTGATAGCCAAAACTTATTCAAGGTTAATTACAACACATTTTAGAATTAGTGATAGCATTATGTTTCTTGATTTTTCAGGACAATGTAATTGATCTGGTATTTACCATCTTGAGCCTACTTAAATATATTTTAAAACATGTTCTGAAATAAGTCAAAGAAATAATCATGTAGATTTCTAAAGTTTAACAGAACTATTAAGGCTCCTTTGTAAAAAAAAAAATAACGAATAGAAAGCCATGACTGTCTGAAGGTAACATTACAAATTTCTAAATTTTACAAGTTACACTTTTGTGAATAGTTTAGTTTAGTTTAGTTTAGTTTAGTTTAGTTTATTTGATTTGTATACCGCCCTACTCCCGAAGGACTCAGGGCGGTGAACAGCCAAGCAATAAAATACATAAATACACAAAATTTAAAACCAGATAAAATCAAATTAAATCATTTTGGCCCAGACAGATTAAAACACCCCAATAATTTAAAAACAGATTAAAATTTACATATTAAAAGAGGGAAGAGATTAGGCCAAGCCCGCTTGATGGAATAAAAAGGTCTTCACAGCGCGGCGGAAGGTGCGCAGATCCGGGATCCTCCATATCTCTGGGGGGAACTCATTCCAGACGGTAGGTGCCCCCACAGAGAAGGCTCTCCCCCTAGGGGCCGCCAGCCGACACTGTTTGGCTGATGGCACCCGGAGGAGTCCCTCTCTATGAGAGTGTACTGGCCGGTGGGAGGCTATTGGTGGTAGTAGGCGGTCCCGTAGATAACCAGGTCCTAAGCCATGGAGCGCTTTAAAGGTGGTAGCCAAAACCTTGAAGTGCACCCGGAAGACCACTGGGAGCCAGTGCAGCTAGCTCAGGAGAGGTGTCACATGGGAGCGCCAAGACGCTCCCATTACCACCCGCGCGGCCGCACTCTGCGCCAGTTGGAACCTCTGGGTGCTCCTCAACGGGAGCCCCATGTAGAGAGCATTACAATAGTCCAGGCGGGAGGTGACGAGGGCATGAGTGACCATGCGTAACGAGTCCCAATCCAGAAAGGGACGCAACTGGCGAATCAGGCGAACCTGATAAAAAATCCTCCTGGTCACGGCCGTCAGGTGCTCTTCTAAAGACAGCCGTGAATCCAGGAGGACGCCCAAGTTGCGAGCCCTCTCCGTGGGGGCCAATGATTCGCCCCCAATAGTCAGTGATGGCATCAACTGACTATATCGGGACGACGGAAACCACAGCCACTCGGTCTTGGATGGGTTGAGCCTGAGCCTATTCCTCCCCATCCAGATCCGTACGGCCTCCAGGCACCGGGACATCACTTCAAGGGCATCGTTGGGGTGATCTGGGTGGAGATGGGTGTCGTCAGCGTACTGATGGTACTCCACCCCGAAACCACGGATGATCTCGCCCAGTGGCTTCACATAAATGTTGAACAGGAGAGGTGAGAGGACCGACCCCTGCGGCACCCCACATATGAGGGGCCTCGGGGTCGACCTCTGTCCCCCTGTCAACACAGACTGCGACCGGTCAGAGAGAAAGGAGGAGAACCACTGCAACACAGTGCCTCCCACCTCTAACTCTTCTAATCGGTGCAGCATGATACCATGGTCGATGGTATCAAAAGCCACTGAGAGATCTAACAGGACCAGGACAGAGGAGCACCCCCTGTCCTGAGCCCTCCAGAGATCATCAACCAACGCGACCAATGCCATTTCCGTGCTGTACCCGGGCCTGAAGCCCGACTGGAATGGATCCAGATACGTCGTTTCATCCAGGTGCTGGGGGAGCTGTTGCGTGACCACACTCTCAACAACCTTCGCCACAAAACGAAGGTTGGAGACCGGACAATAATTTACCAACATTGCCGGGTCCAGGGAAGGCGTCTTGAGGAGAGGGCTCACCACCACCTCTTTCAAGGCGGCAGGAAAGACACCCTCACCCAACGAAGCATTTATAATCCCCTGGAACCAGCCTCGTGTCACCTCCCGAGAAGCCAACACTAACCAGGAGGGACACGGGTCCAATAAACAAGTGGTCGCGTTCAGTCTACCCAGAATCCTGTCCACATCCTCAGGGGTCACAGGATCAAACTCATCCCAGATAACATTCTCAAGACCTGCCCCAGTCCCTCCCCCTGAGACTACCCAGTCAGAGTCCAGATCTTCCCGAATCTGAGTGATTTTGTCATACAGATATTGAACAAAATCCTCGGCTTTACCCTCCTAGGGGTCCTCCCGCGCTTCCTGGTGGAGCAGGGAGCGGGTCACCCTAAACAGGGCGGCCAGGCGATTATCTGATGACGCAACAAGAACAGCAAAATAACTACATTTCGCTGCTTTTATCGCCACTAGGTAATTCCTAATATGAGATCTTACCAGTGTCCGGTCAGATTCAGAACGACTGGCCCTCCAACTACACTCTAGGCGTCTTTTCCGGCGCTTCAACTCCCTCAGCTCCTCAGTAAACCAAGGAGCTAAATGAGATCGGCGCCGGGTCAGAGGCCGCAAAGGCACGACCCGGTCCAGAGCTCCAGCAGCTGCCCTATCCCAGGCGGCCACTAGGTCTCCAGTCGAGGCGTGTGCCAGAGCCTCAGGGAATGGCCCCTATCAGGTTCCATCAGGTGCCTGGGGCGGAACCATCTTACCGGCTCCGCCTCCCTGCGGCAGGGTGTAGCGGTTCGAAGGTCGAGACAAAGGAGAGAGTGATCAGACCATGACAAGGGCTTGGTGACTATATCCCCTATCTCGAGATCACTCAACCACTGTCCAGAGACAAAAACCAGATCCAGCGTGTTCCCCCCCGTGTGGGTAGGGCCATGAATTAACTGGGTCAGGTCCATAGCTGTCATGGAAGCCATGAACTCCCGAGTCACCTCAGATGCCTCGCCCATGGATGGTAGGTTGAAATCCCCCATGACCATAAGCCTGGGGATATCAACCGCCACCGCGGCGATGACGTTGAGTAGCTCGGGCGGGGCTGCTGCCACGTGGCAGGGAGCCAGGTACGTGATCAGCAAACCCATCTGAACCTTGTGGCCCCATTTCACAAGGAGGGATTCACAGCCGGTCGTCTGAGGGACAGTGGCCTCCCTCGGTTTCAGACCTTCCTTAATGATAACCGCTACCCCCCCGCCCCTCCCCTGTGACCTCGGCTGATGGAAAGCAAGGAAACCTGAAGGGCACATTTCAATGAGGGGAACCCCCCCTCCTGGCCCAACCAGGTCTCCGTAACACCTGCCAGGTCCGCACCCCCCTCCTGAATAAGATCACAAATGAGGGGAGCTTTATTTACTACGGACCTGGCATTGCACAGCATCAGCCGAAGGCCCAGACCCTGAGGGTCTATGCAACCTGGGAGACGGGTGGAGCTTTGGGAGCCGGAGCACGCCATTGCTCATAAACAGCGAGTGTGCGCTCCCCTAACACGATATGGCCCCCTGCTCCTGCCATATCTACCTCTCCCACCCACAGTATTGATATTCAAAACACTATCCGGATAAGCTCTAACCCCCCCGATCCCGCCCCCCCACCGTGCTTCGTGGCCAGACCCGACCCCGACCCTCCCCCTTGTGGGTTTTCCCCCAATCCCACAACCTGAGTTCTAATTTGACCCTCCCCCTCCCTGAAACTCCTTAAAAATTTAACTAAAAAATTTGATAAAAAAGCCCTCAACCCCCTAGTTTTCACATGCCACCTCTCTGGGTCCAAAGCCCATCATTAAGGTGGGCACTCGATAATGATGAGGGCCACATCTGCGAGAGGGGGGAATCTCGCAGCGCAAGAAGATCCGCAGTCGTGTACATCTCCAAGATACAGCGATGGAGGCACGGAGCTCAAACAGGGGACTTCACAAAAGATGTAACACAGCCATTTGTTCATTGATGTACTATTGGTATCTCTACTGTCCTCCCACGACAGTAGGAGGGTCCTGATTATCTCATCCAATGGGAACGGCCTCCGGCCTGCCCTCTCATGGCAGGGCCCCCAAGGGGCCGTAGATCGAAAAAACTTCTCTGACAGACGAGACTCATGATGTAATAGAGGACCCCTCAACAGTTGCATCAATTGGCTGACCCATGGTCAGAGGAAGAGTTTATCAGTCTATCAGTCAGTCAGTGAGTCACTTCAGGGGCAAAGATGGGAAATCCTTGGCATAGTCTTAGACTCAAGATCACATCCGAGTAAGTCCCAATGAA
This sequence comes from Pantherophis guttatus, assembly GCF_059756535.1. Lineage (NCBI taxonomy): Eukaryota > Metazoa > Chordata > Lepidosauria > Squamata > Colubridae > Pantherophis > Pantherophis guttatus. Next base: position 105,094,749 of record NC_142066.1, read on the forward strand.
AAAAAAGGGGGGGAGAAAGGAGGGGGAAGAAGGGAAAGGGGGAAGAAAGGGGGGGAGAGAGAGAACTCACTCAGGGCAAATAATGAGCCCATTTAGGCGGACACAGTACCCGGGAGGGGGAGGAAAAAGGGCTGGTATCCATACGAGGGAAAACCCTCTGTCACCCACCAGCCCTATTTTCCTCAGTTCTTCCAGACCCCAGCCTCCATTAAATGTCACAGGAGGCCTCCAGGTCCTCTGCAGCCACCAGGATATTCCGAGGGGGGTGGTCTCTCTTCTCCAATCCCAAGACCCGTTTATACTCCTCTCAGTTTCTGAGTGGGTTAGGTGGAAATTCAACGGGCTGCCACCACTCGCTGCCCCAAAGCCATTCTTCCTCCTTCATCTTCTCTGCCAATGCCTCTGGGCTTATCCAGGGGCGAGGGAGGTCTTAAAAAACCCTCACCCCGAGCTCCACTGACTGAGCCCGCCGCCACGATGATAAGCCACCATATCTCCGCTCTCTGCGCTGCTCTGCTCTCTTTTCTCACCCTTCTCCACTCCAGCAGCGCTTCCATTCTGAGTTCTCCTCTCTCGGTTCTCGCCCGATAAGCCACCATGCCTCAGCTTTCAGCTCCGCTCTCTGCTCCCCTCCAGCAGAGCCTCCACTCTCGGCTCTCAGCTCTCGGCTCTCTCGGCTCTCTCAGCAGCATCGGCAGCGTCGGAGCGGCACAATTTCCACTCTCCCTTGCCGCTTCCGACTCCGGGAATGTCCAGGGGCGAGGAAGGTCTCAAAACCCTCGCCCCGGACCCATCTGACTAAACCAGGGGTTGCTGATGGTCGAGCTCCCCTGTAGTACCCCCTAAGGCCCCGAAAAGTCCTCCATCTCACCGCAGCGCTTCACCACGCGACCGCCGTCTTGCGCATGCTCATGAGAAATACTTGTAATTTCAATCTGTAATATTTTGTTCTACTCTCTTTCTCCATTGATACATTTAAAATTATTTAGAAATCCGCAACGGAAAGAAAGAGGTGGTTTGGCAAAGAAAGAAATGCTTAGGAGTGACTGTGCAGATTAGAGATCGCCATATTGAATTAGTCTATTTTGGAACGGAAACTAGAAATGTGAAGGAAAAAAGACCACAGCGGAAATACACCGGACACTTTTAAAAGGATATAAAACCTGGATATATAGAACTCTTGACAATATATTACTTTTTTCTCTTACCTTTTGGACATACTAATATATTTATTGAAACTTACTAGGTATTTATATTTATATCTATTTATTTTGAAGTAAATTATTATTTATATAAACATCCATAGCTTATATTCTATATATAACCTATAAATATCTTTTAGAAACATTTAAACTTATTTAAATTCCATATATATAATTAAGTACTGCAACTATTATTAACTGTTTTATAATTAAGTATTGATTATTTAAGTGTTTAATCTGTTATTTTTACGTTCAGTATCTTTATAGTACTATTATTTCATAGTAATAATTAATTATTCAAGGTAAATAGATTAGTTAATTGATTGATTAATAGATAGGAACGTTGATTCTGGAGGAATTTTAAAGGTATTAATGAATTGAATTGGTTAAAGGAAAAACTAGAAATTAATTTAGTAGTGTAATACAGTAGGAGAAAAAGAAGGAAGGAAAAGAAAGAAGCTACATAGAAATTGGATGGTGATCTGGGAGAAAGTATATAAAATTTTGGTGGAACAATACAAAATACTTAAGGAGATGACTAGTGCCACTACAACGACAGTGAAAACAGGGAAGAAAACCGCACCAATACTAACTGGACCTTGGCCTCCACAGTGACACAGAGGACTTTAGAGGGAATGTTTTCATCATAGAAGCAGCCCACTGCATTAAGTATGCCAACAATGCAGGCCACACTTATGACAATACAAGAGACTATGGTTAAAATGCAGGAATGCATGACTAGGAATCATGAAGAAACCAGGAGGGACATGGACGAGGTTAAGAGAGAGGTAAAAAGTGATATTCAGAAGATAGATGAAAAGATGGACTCAATACAAGAAATTATTTTTAAAAATGATCAAAGGATAATAGCAATAGAAAAGAAACAGAATTGACAGAAGAAAGATTGGAATCCCTAGATTTAAAAATGATGGGACTAAATAAGGAATTAGAAAACAATGTGGCGCAATTGGAGATGGAAAGAGCTGCATTTTACTTACGTTTTCAAAATGTGGTTGAAGACAGAGAGGAAGACCTAACGTTAGTAACGGCGGAGATGATAGCAGAGGCCCTCCAAAGAGAGAAGGATGAAATAATAAATGAATTGGACGAAGTATACAGAGTCCATACTAATTATGGTCGACAAAACAAATTACCCCGAGAGGTGCATGTAAGATTTGTGAGACGGAACGTTAGAAACATTGTATACAAAATAACAAAGGATGATCCTATGTTTTATAGGAACAAAGAAATAATTACGTTGAAACAAATCCCAAAAAGAATAAGAGAGCTGCGGAAAGATTATTGGTTCTTGGCCACGTTACTAAACAAGAGATATATACCTTTTAGATGGATAACACCAGAAGGAATGCTGGTAACATGGCAGGGAAAGAAAATAAGGGTGGATTCACAAAGTAAAGCAAGGGACTTACATGATCAAGTGATGGGTATTGAAACAAGTAGTAGCAAAGAGGAGTTGGGACAGAACACCAAAGGAAAACAGAGACGAGAACGTGAAAGAGCGCCAAAGGAAGGAGAAAAAGAGGAGGAAGGAGAGATCCAGGAGGAAGAAGGAATACAAACAAGAGGCAAAAAAAAGGAACAGGAAGAAACAAAAAAGAAAGAACAGGAAAACCACTAAGAAATGGAACAAAACCTAAAAATTCTATCGTTGAATGTAAACAGTCTCAATTCACCATCCAAGCGAAACCAAATTTTAAGAAAAGTTTTCAAACAAAAAACATATTGTGTGCCTTCAGGAGGTACACATAAGAAAACAAGACAAAAAATATGTACAATATAAGAAGTTGGGTAAAGCATATCCATCATTAGCTGAGGAGAAAAAAAGAGGGGTTGTGGTATATGTTAAAGAAGGAATAGATAGTAATTTAAAATATGTAGACACGGTAGGGAGGACAGTGATGATAGAAGTAAAATTCAATTATAAAAACATCTTATTGGTGGTTATATATGCTCCAAATAGTCGACAATCAGAATTTTATTAAAAACTGCATGAGAAAATAATAGAGCAAAAAATGGAAAATGTATGTCTGATCGGAAACTTTAATGTGATTATGGATGTAAGAAAGGATTATAAAAGTGGCCAGAGAAATAAAAATAAGAAAAATGTATTGCCCAGAACTTTTATAGATTTGGTAGAAGAATTAAACATGGTAGACAGTTGGAGATTTCACAATCCGGAAGTTAAAAATTTTACATATTATTATAACCCACATAAATCCTGGTCCAGATTAGATATGGCATGGGTAACTAATACACTGATGCCAGAAATAGAAACGGTAGAAATATTGTCTAATAAGTGGGCTGATCACAATCCAATAATGTTGACATGGAAGGGACGGCAGAAAAAAAAAAAGTTGATGGACAATGAATATATAGCTATTGAAAGAAAAGGAATATAAGGAGTACATGGAGAAGGAATTAGAATTGTTCTATAAGGAGAATATAAAACAACATACCTCCCTACAAATGAAGGCGTATGTGAGAGGTCTGACGATAGCCTATAATGCAAAGCGGAAAAAAGAGAGGGAAAAAGAATACAAGAAGGCACAAGAAGAAATTTAAAAATGGGAAAGAAAATTACAAGAGAACCCGGGAGATGAACAAATTAGAGTTAATTGGACAGCAGCAAAACATAATCTGAACATATTAGAACAGGGGAAATACGCAATGGCATTGAAATACATAAAGCAGAATTATTTTGAGCATGCAAATAAGCCCGGGAGGTAGTTGGCATATAGGTTGAGGAAAGAAAGGGAAAAAAGAATAATCCAGAAATTACAGGATAAAAAGGGCAAAATTCAACAGAGTTTAGAGAAGAAAAAGGAGATAATAATTCAAGAGCTTTATGAGAAAGATAAAGTAACAGTGGAGGAAATAAAACAATATTTAAGTGGGGAAGGGATGCCAATATTAACAAGGAAGAAAAAGAGTTACTAGATAAGGAAATTACTATAGGGGAGTTAAAAGAAGCATTGAAGAGACAAAAAAATAATAAAACGCCGGGGATGGATGGTCTACCAACGGAGTTTTATAAAAGTTTAGGAGAATCACTAAATGGGATATTATTAGAAACATACAATGAGGCATTGACGGAGGCAAAGCTACCAAATACATGGAGGGAAGCATATATCTCCCTGATACTGAAAGAAGGAGCAGATACAACATTAATAAAAAATTACAGACCGATCTCCTTATTAAATACTGACTACAAAATTTTCATGAACATAATTGCAAATAGGATGAAAAAAATACTAAACAACAGAATACATCAGGAACAAAATGGTTTCTTGCCAACAAGACAAATAAAAAACAATATAAGAATGGTAATTCATGTTTTAGAATACTATGAGATGCATCCAGAGAGACAGGTAGCACTGATATTTCTGGATGCACAAAAAAGCATTCGATCAAGTTAATTGGCAGTTCATGATACATCAAATTAAAAATATGAAATTCAGAGAGAAATTTACAAGAATGATATCATCAATATATATGAATCAAAAGGCAAGCATATTAGTAAATGGGGACCCAACAAAATTCTTTGGAATAAATAAAGGAGTACGGCAGGGTTGTTTGCTGTCGCCTTTACTTTTTATTTTGACTTTGGAAAATTTGCTAATCAGAATTAGGTCAAATAAAGAAATAAAAGGATTAAACGTAAAAAAAGAAGAATACAAGGTCCAAGCTTTCGCGGACAACCTTGTCTTCTTCATAGAAGATCCAATAAAAACAACACCAAAATTAATAAAAGAGATAGAAGAATTTGGAAACGTAGCGGGCTTAAAAATTAACAAAGAAAAGACTAAAATGATAACGAAAAATATAATAGCAAAACAAGTAGAGAAATTAGCAAAAGATTCAGGATTACAAGTAGTCAAAAAGGTGAAATACCTAGGGATAAATTTGACAGCTAGAAGTGTAACGATAAAAGAAAATAATTATGGACCTTTGGTCCAAAAAATAAAAGAGGATTTGGAAAAATGGGGGAAATTAAAACTGTCGTTGGGGAGAATCGCAGCGATAAAATCAAATATACTGCCAAGACTCCTTTATTTATTCCAAACAATCCCAATAAAATTAGATAAGAAATTCTTTAATAATTTGGACAAAATAACTACAAAATTTGTGTGGGAGGGGAAAAAAATCAAGAATTAAATTAAGCATTTTTATTTATTTATTTATTTAATTTGTATACCACCCTGCTCCAAAAGGACTCAGGGCGGTGAACAGCCACGGTAAAAATACAACATATAAAATTTAAAAACAATTTAAAAAACATTAAATACTTTTGGCCATCAATTTAAAATAACCCAATTAAAACCAATTATAAATTTAAAACCGTAAGGATGGGGTCAAGCCAGCCCAGCTAGATGGAATAGATGTGTTTTTAGGGCCCGACGAAAAGTCCGGAGGTCTGGTATCGTGCATATCTCTGGGGGTAGGTTGTTCCAGAGGGCAGGTGCTGCCACAGAGAAGGCTCTCCCCATGGGGGTCGCCAGCCAACATTGTCTGGCCGACGGCACCCTGAGGAGGCCCTCTCTGTGTGAGTGAACTGGCCGGTGGGAGGCTATTGGCGGCAGAAGGCGGTCTCGTAAATACCCCGGCCCTAAGTCATGGAGCGCTTTAAAGGTGGTCACCAACACCTTGAAGCGCATCCAGAAGACCACAGGAAGCCAGTGCAGCTCGCGCAGGAGAGGTGTCACATGGGAGTGCCCCGTTGCTCCGATAATCCCCCACGCGGCCGCATTCTGGACCAACTGGAGCCTCCGGTTGCACCCCAAGGGGAGCCCCATGTAGAGAGCATTGCAGTAGTCCAGGCGGGAAGTGACGAGTGCCTGAGTGACCGTGCGTAGGGAGTCCCGATCTAGAAAGGGACGCAACTGGCGTATCAGGCGGACCTGATAAAAAGACCCCCTGGCCACGGCCGTCATATGCTCTTCTAAAGACAGCCGTGTATCCAGGAGGACGCCCAAGTTGCGAGCCCTTTCTATGGGGGCCAATGATTCGCCCCCAATAACCAGCGATGGTGCCAGCTGGCTATATCAGGACGCCGGAAGCCACAGCCACTCGATCTTGGAAGGGTTGAGTCAGAGCCTGTTTCTCCCCATCCAGGCCCACATGGCCTCCAGACACCGGGACATCACTTCAAGGGCATCGTTGGGGTGGCCTGGGGTGGAGATGTACAGCTGAGTGTCATCAGTGTACTGATGGAACTCCACCTCAAAGCCACGGATGATCTCATCCAGCGGCTTTACATAAATGTTGAACGGAAGGGGCGAGAGGACTGACCCTTGTGGCACCCCACAAACAAGGCGCCTCGTTGTCGACCGCTGCCTCCCTGCCAACACAGATTGCGACCGGTCAGAGAGGTAGGAGAACCACCGCAAAACGGTGCCCCCCAACCCAATCCCTCCAACTGGTGCAACATGATACCATGGTCGATGGTATCAAAAGCCGCTGAGAGATCTAACAGGACCAAGATAGAGGAGCATCCCCTATCCCGAGCCCTCCAGAGATCATCCACCAACGCGACCAATGCCGTTTCTGTGCTGTACCCAGGGCTGAAGCCGGACTGGAGCTGATCTAGATAGACAGCTTCATTTAGGAACTGTGGAAGTTGCCGTGCCACCACACTCTCAACAACCTTCACAATAAAACGAAGGTTGGAGACTGGACGATAGTTAGCCAAAACAGCCGGATCAAGTATATTACAAGATGATAAAATTAGAGGTGGATTCGGATTTCCGGCACGGGAAAAATATTATAAGGCTTCAAGCTTAAAATGGATTAGAGAATGGGTAACCTTGGAAAATCAAATATTATTAAAATTAGAAGGGCACGATTTAATGAAGGGATGGCATGCCTTTCTATGGAACCTTAGAAATAAAATAAACAAACATTTTAACAACCATATTATTAGGAAATCATTAATTGGTACATGGCAAGAAATTAAAAGCAAACATTACATGAAAGTTCCCGGTTGGTTATCAACAATAGAAGCAATAACATACCCCAACACATTAGCAAAACAAAAACCGTTAAGATACAGAGAAATACTAGACTCACAAGGAATATTGAAAACAAGGGAGGAACTCAAAGAATAAGGAATATCAATAGACTAGTGGCCCTATTCACAAAAGATCAAGAGGAGGGAGGAATAGATCCAAAACCAAACCGATTAGATAAATTATTAGAATCCAAAGAAGAAAAATTAATTTCAAAAATTTACAAATACTTACTAGAATTCGATTTGGCAGAAGAACTGGTTAAAGGACAGATGATAGCATGGGCAAGGAACATTGGGCACAGTATACAGTTAGAAGAATGGGAAAGGGCATAGGAAAATAATTACAGTATGACAAAATCAGTAGCATATAAGGAGAATCATTATAAAATGTGGTACAGATGGTATCTAGCTCCTTCGAGGCTAGCGAAAATGTACCCGAATATAAATCTGGTTTGTTGGAAATGTAAACAAGATCAGGGTATTTTCTTCCATACCTGGTGGCTTTGCCCGGAAATCAAGAAATATTGGAGGAAAATAAAAACATGGATAGTAGAAATAATAGACCAAGAAATTGAATTAGAACCAGAAATCTTTTTATTAGGCATGATCAAAGGGAACATTAGACAGGACATAAAATACTTAATGCTACATATAATTATTACGGGGGCTAGACTGGCACTAGCACAATTGTGGAAAACAGATCGTTTGCCAACGGAGCAGGAGGTAATTCAAAAAATTTATGCATGTGCAGAAATGGATAAATTAACCTTAAAATTAAAAGACAAGGAAGACTCAAAATATTTCAAAGTATGGAATAGATGGTAGAAGTGGATAAATCAAAAGAAAAAAGGGTAAAGACAAAATTCAGGGAAAATCAAATGAAATAAATAAGCACCGTCAGGTAGATAGAATAGGTAATAAGTCACTGTTTATATATGTGTGTATATATAATTACATATATTTAGTTTGTTTGTGGTGCTGTGTATTGTATATGTAATTTTATGATTGAGAAAAATTTGTATATTTTTTTTTGTTTTTTAATATTTATAAACTTAATAAAGTTTGTTTTTAAAATTTAAAAAAATAAAAAAAATAAAATTATTTAGAAGATTGTTTAAAGCATGGGTGGGGAACTATGGTCTTTTTATGTCTTGTGGATGTCAACTCCCAGAATTCCTGAGCCAGCTATGCTAGTTCAGGAATTCTGGGAGTTGACGTGCACAAGTCATAAAAGAGCCATAATCTCCCACCTCTGGTTTAAAGCATCATGTAAACCAAACACTGTGAATAATCTATATGAGAGCCAATGTGATGTGCTAGTCTAAGAGTGAAGAATCCAGGGTCTAGGATGGTTTATATATATATATATTGACCACATAATAACCATCCACTATCATATTGTCTTCTCCCACTTTAAGGTTTACTATGTCACTCAGACTCAAAGCAACCATCCTTTGTATATTTGCAAAATCCTAAATTTCAGTTTTGCCCATCTAAAAGAGTAACTAGCATAACTAAGGTTTTGCTGAGTCACACATAGTAGTGGTAATGGCGAGATAGTAGTTGTATTTAAAAAGAACACCCAGCTTTATGTTATACATCTTAGAATAAACCTATTTAAATATTTAGGATTTCATTATTATTATTATTATTTATTGGTTAATCTTTAGTGAGATTCACAGCTTTTGAGGCTGGTTAATAGCTCAGCAGCTCGAGTCCTAACCAAGGACCTAGGAACTGTTAAGGTATCGTCGGAGGATGTAAGCTGTTCCGAGTAAGGTGGTTTTTTGTAGAGTCAAAATGTTCAAGTCCGGCAAATTTAGAATTTCTAAATAGCGGGGTAGCCCTTTGGGTATTGCTCCGAGGGTTCCAATTACAATCGGGACAACACACGATTTCTTTTTCCACAGTTGCTCAACTTCAATTTGTAAGTCCCGGTACTTTGTGATTTTTTCTTGCTGCTTATCTTCAATTCGTGCATCACCAGGTATTGCAATGTCAATGAACCATACTTTTTTCTTTTCAACTATTGTTATGTTAGGTGTGTTGTGGACCAAGTGCCTGTCAGTCTGAATCCTAAAGTCCCACAAGATCTTGAGTTTCTCATTCTCTAAAACTTTCTCAACCTGATGTTCCCAATGGTTTTTGCTGTACTCAAATCCAAACTTCTGGCACAATTTCCAGTGAATGATTTTAGCAACACGGTCATGGCGTTGTAGGTAGTCAGTTTGTGAAATTTTGCTGCACCCACTGATCAGGTGGTCAACTGTCTCCTCTTTCTCATTGCAGAGGCGGCATTTGCTGTTGGTGGTAACATGTTGAATTTTTGCCTTCATACAGTTTGTGGCTAGGGCTTGTTCTTGAGCTGCCAAAATAAAGCTTTCTGTTTCTTTTTTTAGTACTCCTGATCTTAACCAGTTCCAAGTTAGTTTCTGGTCAGCTTTGCCTTCAATACTTTTCAAGTATTGGCCATGCAGAGCTTTGTGTTTCCAATTTTCAGCTCGCTGCTCAATTACTTCTTTCTTATATTCTGCTTTTGTTTTAGTTGTCTTTAAAAGGCCTCCTTTATTTACTTCCTTAATCATTGGTTCTTCACTTTTCTGGATGTAATCATTCAAGCTGCATTTTTCTTCTTCCACAGTCTGCTTTACTTGTAGGAGTCCTCGACCACCCTCTGTTCTTGGTAAATATAATCGGTCAACATCACTTTTAGGGTGCAAGGCATGATTCATTGTCATAAGCTTCCTTGTTTTTCTGTCCAAATTGTCTAACTCCATCTGGGTCCAGTCAATTATTCCTGCAGAGTATCTAATCACAGGTATAGCCCAGGTATTTATGGCTTTTATGATGTTTCCTCCACTCAATTTGGACATTAATATCTTACGAATTCGCCGAATGTACTTGGCTGAAGTTAATTCCTTGACTTTATTATGCATTAAGTCAGAGGCTTCTAAAATCCCCAAGTACTTGTAGCCTTCTTCTGATTTTACTGCCTTTATCATTTCTTCATTCTCTAGTTCTATTCCATCCTCTTCTATGATCTTGCCTGCTTTGGTTGCTATTGTTGCACATTTGTCAATTCCAAACTGCATACCAATGTCTTGGCTGAATTCTTTTGTGTTTTCAATTAATAAATTCAGTTCAGCTTTATTATTATTATTATTATTATTATTATTATTATTATTATTATTATATTTATTTATTTATTTATTTATTTATTTATTTAATTTTTATACTGCCCTTCTCCTGAAGGACTCAGGGCGGTGAACAGTCAGAATAACATACATATAATGTGAAATAAAAACAATTTAAAATAATTAAACCAATTTGGCTCATCAGTTAAGATCCTCAGCATAGAATTTAGACACTTTGAAAATTTATGCCAGCCTGGCTTGGTGAAACAGAAAGATCTTCAGTGCACGACGGAAAGTACGGAGATCTGGGATCATTCGTATCCCTGGGGGGTATCCTGTTCCAAAGGGTAGGTGCCCCCACAGAGAAGGCTCTCCCCCTAGGAACCACCAGTCGACATTGCTTTACTGACGGCACCCTGAGGAGGCCCACTCTGTGGGAGCGTACTGGTTGGTGTACTCCATTTATTTATTTATTAAACTCCATTTATTTCAGATGTTCAATTGTAAATATTAATCAGGATAAAACTCAAGTAATTACCAGTGAATTTAAATTATAAATAAATTTATAAGATGCTATGAATATCAATGCTGCAAAAGAAAATTAGAGCTCTTAAACCTCTGTATAGATCAAATATGGTATTAGATTATGGTTTGTATGATAAGCCTCAGTGGTTGAGGTGATGTAATGAACTGCAATAAATTATGATTTCAAAACATATTTAGTTCATATAACAAGTTTAGGTAAAACCAAACAACCATATACTTCTTATGGGATATGCACTGAATTCACTCCGCCGCTTGATTTTATTTTATTTTTTGCTTAGAATACTGCAGGAATCAATATATAATTTGAAAACCATGGTTTATAATCTTAGATACTGAGTACACCCAGCCAATTTTGAGTTTAAAGACCATGAGATAAACCATGGTTTATTTCATCTTGCTCATTCTTCCCTACCTTACATTTTTAGATTGGTAGTTGCTTTGTGAAAAGTAATTCTGGGCACCCTGTTGAATGTCAGCTCAGATTAAATCCTAGAATTTCCATTAGCACATGAAATTTGACATACCATGAGCCTATTCTCCATTTTCATGCAAACCATCTGATTGGTTGAAATCCATATAAAATTGAGTTTCATCCTAAATTAAAAGATTCCAGTAGCCACTTGTTTGTTTTGAAAAGAAAAAAGAAAGAGGAAAACAAGTTTCAGATTAATTGGTGAAAACTGCAGTACAGCTCAATCAAAGCTTTCAAAATTATTAATATAGGTTTATGAAAATAGCTATTTAGTTAAAAGATCTTTTACAGTATTTTCTACTGATCACTTGATTTGAGTTTTTCAATAGCCTCAAGTGAATCTTCTCAACTCTACCCCACTTTAAAAAAAGGGGGAGGAGGAGGGAAACACAGGGGAGTTGTGACTTCAGGAAGAAGACTATAAAAGTAAAATAGAGTGTTTTCATCCGTGGATTTGCAAATGCAAATTGTTTCACAGAGTGAGATTTAATTGTTTACTAAATAATTGCAATGTTGTTAAGTTGCTTAAAAGACAGGAATGCAAACCTTTGCAGAGTGATGTGGTAGGTCCTTTTAGTTTGCACTAAAAACATCAGAGTGTATCCAGATGAAAGAAACACCAGGAATCATAAATTAAGATTAATAAAAGAAACAGGAGTATAAATAAAGCATTAAATAATGCTTTATTAAAGTCAATGTTGGAAAGAAAATAGGAAAATATTCCAGTTGCTTACAAAAAAGATCTGAGAAACTTTCAGGTACATTTCAATTAGCCCAAAATAAATATATGACTGAATTTAAGTAGTTAATTAAAATTTATTAAGGTCCTAAACCAGCATCATGAATTTAAATATACTCATATTGCTTGCTTGCATTTCAATGAACCAAATTCCAACAATAAAAATGTTGTGAAAGGATCGAGGAAGGACCCAATAACATATAAAGACACTATTCTGGATTGAATCAGATCATCCTTTATTTACAGATGTTTCTCTTTACAAGTATCAGCAACTACAATGACTGGAGCGACTTGGGGCGACCTTATGTACCCTAGGGGCGGAGCTTCAGGTAAGGAGTGCTCAGGGGAAGGGGAGGGGACCAGAGGTACTTGGGTTAACCCTTGGGGTGCCAGGTTAGGGGGAGTATATTGAGCAGGTATGACTGACAAATCCCCCTCTAAATGTCTAACCTGCGAGTGTACTGCATGCTGTAGTTGGATGTTGTTAAAGTGAACACCTAGTTTGGATGTTAAGTAAGAGTGTTGCTTAGATTGCAATGGCTTGGTGAGTATATCAGCAGTTTGTTCTTTGGTGTCACAGTGTATGGTGCTGATGAACCCTACCTTGGAGAATTGTCTTACGTGTTTGTGTTTGATGTCTATGTGTCTAGACCTCTGTCCTACAGCGTCTGCCATGGATATTTCAATGGCGGCCTTATTGTCTTCATAGATGGTTATTGGGTATGAGGGTTTGGCCCAGATGCTGGAGAGTAGGTCGTCAAACCAAGTTAGGTTGTTGGCCGCCTTGGACAGACATATGTATTCAGCTTCGGTGGTGAACATCGCTACTAAGTTATTTTATTTCGTCACTGCGTTATTTTATTTCCCAGCTGAGCTTCATTATTTTTGGACTAATAGACTTACTGTAGTTTGCCAAGTTCCTTATCAGTAAGCTACTACGCATGTCCATCCACCCACATTCCTTCACACATTTTTTTCCTTTGTTCTCTTGCCACGGGTGCCGGTTGCTAAAAGGCAGCTGGCCCAAATTATTTTAAAAATGTAACAATTAACTTTTCTTAGTTAGTGAGGTGTTTTATTTTCTTTATAACAAATAAATGAGTTTTATTAGAAACCTTCCTTCACGTTTCTTTTCAGAATATTGCAACAAGGAATAAGCCTCGATTCATCTACTCTAAACCAGGGTAATTAGTCCCAGAGCCAAACATGGGATTAATAAATGCCCTGACATCTGATAGCACGAGGATGGTTTGATTTATGGCTTTTTTTTCCTTGTTTTGTTACTTCTGATAAGAGCGCATAGGCAATTAGTTTTTAGCTACTGAGGTATGCTAATTATTTTGCTAAGATGCCGAAACAGAAGAAGAAAAAAGGAAAAATGAAGCACAGAGCTTTATCCTCTTTGGAAGAAGAACAGGAGATAGTAACGCCCTCAAGATTCCAGCCTCTTGCTACGGCTACGCAATTGGAACAAGAAGGTGCCATGGGTGAAGAAGATCTGAAAATGCTTTCGGAAACACATCAAAGGACAGATATCAGAACAGCTGCTTTTGAAGATAATGAACTGCGACTGAGGTCGGTAGCTTTTTCTTCTCAATTTGCATGCTATGAATCTATTCTACCAGAGCCCACAGATTACGATGTGCTTGGTGCCAGGCCAAGAAAGTTTCCACAAACGGCAAAGCTTTTTCACCCCCACGCAGAGAGAGAAGTAATTCATTATTCTTCTCAAAGCCCTGAGCTCACCCAGCATGAGATGGCCATCAAATCCTATCGTGAGCATGTAAAATATTATGAAAATGAACTGTCTCGATTTAAGAGAGATTTGTTTATGCTGGAACAAGAAAAGACAGAGTCCCGTGACTTAAGATTTTCAAAAGAGGCCATCTTGTCTTCTTCCTCAGAGCCAAAGACACTCCCCCTGGTGGATTTTGTGTCAGGCCAATCAGACCAGAGGGCACTGCATACGTCACATGAAAGTCTCCCTGATCAAGTTACACATGTCTTACATAACCACTCCTACTCAAAAGCATACAATGCCCCGTATGCAAAGCTGCCCGAAGCTAAAGGTGCAGCGCCATCTGCTGGCAAAAGTAATTTACTACAGGAAGCTGAAAGAGAAAGGAGCTTAGATGAACATTTTAAATTACTACAGCAGACCCTGGCAAACCTGTCTCTAACTCACTCAGAGATTCAAGCTGAAACGCCACAAGTGTCTCCACGGGCTCAAACTCCAACACCCCCTGGTGGTGATGGTGCCTTTTTAGATGGAACACAGGCACGCTTTATGAAGCAAAGGCAAATGATTGCATCTCCAGCAGGTCATGCCAATATTGCAGCTCAAGCACAAATGGCAACTGGAATACAGCAGATTCCAGTGCATCAGCCACAGCAGCTACAAATGCCTGCATATGTGCCCCAGCCACAAGTGCAAATAGGGCCACCTCCTGGCCCACCTCCAATGGCACAACCAAGACCATTTTTAGGTCCACAACAGGCACAGCAAATACCACAGGCATTTCTGCCAGCACAGCCAGCATACCAAGTGCAGGCTCCTTACCAGGCATTTTCTGTCTCTCCACTAACTGGTGAGTCAAAACTAAAAATGTCAGGACACAATTACAAAGCCTGGGTCAGTGAGATTACACTATTGCTTCTTAGAGAAGGCACTCATTTTATGGTTTTTAACCCTCCTGCTCAACCTTGGACTTATGCAATAAGAGATTTAGAGATAAGAGCTCATACAACATTATTGATGTCCATGGATACTGAACTGCAGGTCACTTTTCCACCAAACACAACAGCCCGACAAATTTGGGCTGAATTGGAAAATTGCTACAGGCCTATCTCAATTGAATCTTCATGTTTACTCATGTCTGAACTCCACGGTTCGAGATTGAAACCTGGTGAACAAATTGGAGGACATTTGACCAAACTGAAAGGACTGAGAACAGAATTGAGAGAAAGAGGACATAACATTGAAGATATTCAAATGATCAGCATCATTATTAACTCTTTGAATTATGAATGAAAAGATGCTGTTACAAAAATTAACCAAGTCCCTATTGCTCAACGCACAGTGGACAATATCTGTAGACTTTTAATTGAAGAAGAGGCATTCATGCTGGCCACACCACACTTGAGAGGACCACCCGCATCAAGAGCTCTAGCTAGGCGCCCCTTCCGAGGAAGGACCTATGCTCCAAGGATGCCGAGATGCAACACCTGCAATCATGTGGGACATGCCACCCGGGATTGTCCCCAACGAGTTCCAGCTCCCGTCACATACCAGCCCAGAGGAACAGATTCCAGAGGCAGAGGCAGAGGCGGAAGACAAGGTCGTCGTGGTCCCCGGCGTGATCCACAAACTCCACTCGCCACATTGGCTTTAACCAATGATCCACAACTTCAACCAGAGTACGACAGACGACTCCTGTGGACTTTGGACAGTGGTGCAGCATTGCATGTTACCTACAGAAAGGAACTTTTCACAGAGATGCATGAGCCTGAACCAGAACTACGTGAACTTTATTCATTTTCAAATCATCCTTGTCAGGTCAAAGGAAAAGGAACTGTTTATGTTGAAGAGCTCGATGCATTCATTCCTGATGTTTATTACATACCAACAGCAACCTGTAATTTGCTTAGTCAGTATCACTTGTCTAGAATGTTAAAGTTCCAAGTTCATCACCTTGAAAAAGCAAGTTACATAGTTAAAGATGGAGATATTGTTGCTGAAACCATATTAATTGGTGGTGTTTATTACTTAAAGCCAAAGCCTAAAACACAAACACAGGCAAGTATGCAAACTCCAAAAAGGGAAGGCACAGGCCCAGATAGAGATGCTCCAGAGAGAGATCCTGTTGCTATTCCAAAGGCTCCTAAAGCCAACAAAAATAGAATTGGTAAACAGGTTGCTCAGAGCAAGCCTGAGGTTCCGCATAAAAATGTTAATGTTGAGAATTCACTAACAGGTAAACCTTTGCATTCCAGGTGTATCCACAAATGGCATAGAAGATTGGGGCATGCCAGTTTCCGTGTTCTTAGGAAGATACCGGAGTTCGCAAAAGGTTTGGATCTAAAGGGGTGTAAGGTGTTTTTGGATTGCGCTGTATGCAAGAAGGCCAAATCCAAAGCAGCAGCCATTCCCAAACGCGCTACACGCCTGTCAACACGCATTTTTGATTTGGTTCACATTGACATAGTTGGTCCATTCCTGCCATCATTTAGTGGTAGAAAATATTTTCTAACAATTGTTGATAATTACTCTAGATATGGATATGTATATCCTATGAAAGAAAAATCAGAGACTTTTCAGATCTTTAAAGACTTTGCAACCCTTGTTTCTACCCAACACCAAGTTCGCATCGCCAGAATCCAGAGTGATCGTGGTGCCGAATTCATGTCTCAGCGTTTCCAGGACTGGATGCGTAAGAATGAATTATTCATCAGACTTTGGCCCCTGACACATCAGCTCACAACGGAGAGGTACTGCAAACCATGATGCGTTGTCTCCTAGAAGACGCCAACCTTGATATGATATACTGGGGTGAAGCTATCAAGTATGCAAATTACATTGTAAACCGTACTTGGAGCAGTGTAACAAATCAGACTCCTTTCTTCATGTTGTATGGCTACAAGCCCGATCTTAAAAACATCCATATTTTTGGTTCATATGCTATGGTGAACATTCCCTTAGCTCAAAGAAGAAAAGGAAGTCCAGCAGCAAAGAGACTGAGATTTATGGGTATTGATGATAACTCAAAATGGAGCAGATTTATTGACTCTAAACATGCAATTGTGATTTCCCAATCTGCTAATTTTGAAGAAGATATTGACTGGTCCAGGATTCATTCCAATGATCCTGGAGTTTATTTTACCAGAGATGATACTGCTGATGCCACGCAGATTGATGATCAAGATTCCACTGGTTCTTCTCAACCCGATGTTCCGTCTTCGCAAGCCGCGGATGCTGACGCTAGCGATGAAAGTGAGGACGAGGACGAAGCAGAAGAAGACTGGACAGTTGTTCTGAGACGTTCCACGAGGGCCACAAAAGGAATCCCTCCACAACGATATTCTTGGCAACTGACAAAAGCACCCTTGCCTTTGATTTGCAATGTTACACTTCCACCTGATAATTTCATGCAAATCAAGCAGCTCCCTGATTCAGAGCAAGACAAATGGTATGAAGCAATGCAGGTTGAAATGGACAGTCTAAAGAAACTTAAAGTATTTACACCTGCAAAACCTCCAGCAAACAAAAGGGTCATTGGCACTTGATGGGTCTACAGAATCAAAAAGAAACCAAATGGTGAGTCACTGTACAAAGCCAGACTTGTAGCTCAGGGTTTCGCTCAACGTTATCCTGAGGACTACACAAATACCTATTCACCGACAGTCAGAACTGAGAGTGTAAAAATTGCTTTAGCAACTGCAACTATCCTTGGTTTAGAAGTTTTCCAGTTTGATGTTGGCACAGCTTATCTACATGCAGACCTAGATGAAGAGATCTACGTGAAAAGTCCTCCAGGATTCCGACAGCAAGAAGGGGATACCTGGTTCCTAAACAAAAGTCTTTATGGTCTGAAACAATCTGGTTTAATGTGGTACTTATGTCTTACTGACAAACTAAATTCAATGGGCTTTATTAAGTCCGAAACTGATGAGTGCGTGTTCACAAAAAGATGCATATGAGATAGTTCTTGTTTATGTTGATGATATTGTTAATATTGTCCAAATAAGCAAATGAGTGAACTTTTTGCCAAAGCTTTGCAGAGATACTTCACATTGAAATCATTAGGTCACATTAGCACTTATTTCGGTGTTCAGATTGAAAAAACACAGAAGGGGTTTAGTCTTTCACAAGAAGATAAAATTGAACAAATTTTGCATCATTGCAACATGAAAGATGCTAACACAACAAAGACACCCATGCAAACAGATTTTCACAACTTGACACAAGAAGCAAGTCCTAAGTTCGAGGATCAAACACTTTACCGTTCAGTCATTGGGTCACTATTGTACATTAGTAGTTGGACCAGACCCGACATTGCACTTAGTGTTAATCTCTTATCTCGACACATAGGTAAGGCAAAACAGTTTCATTGGACATGCATTAAGAAATTACTGAGATACCTAAAATACACCAAACACATGAAATTATTGTTAGAACCAACACATACTGATTATGCAGAATTATGTTGTTATGCAGATTCTGATTGGGCAAGTGATAAGAAATCACGCAAAAGTACTTCAGGTTATAGGATGTTCTTAAATGGATGTCCTGTTTATTGGCAAGTACGTAAACAGAATTTTGTTTCTTGTTCATCTACTGAAGCTGAATATGCTTGTGTTTCAGATGCATGTAATTCTCTAACTTGGTTTGATGCTTTAGTCACAGATATCTGGACACACCCGATCCGACCGATCACCGTGATGGAAGACAATGAATCGGTGGTTTATATTTCTGAATCTCATTTTACAGGTTCTAGGTCCAGACACATTGATATTCGTTACCAAAACATAAAACATTTAGTGAAAATATGCAATATGTATCTACACATGATCAAATTGCTGATATGCTCAACAAACCACTTCCAGCAGCTCAACACGAGTATCTGCGTGAGAAGATGTGCCTTATTTGATGATGAACTGATATTCGCTCAACTGGCAAAGAAGGGGAATGTCACTGCGTTATTTTATTTCCCAGCTGAGCTTCATTATTTTTGGACTAATAGACTTACTGTAGTTTGCCAAGTTCCTTATCAGTAAGCTACTACGCATGTCCATCCACCCACATTCCTTCACACATTTTTTTCCTTTGTTCTCTTGCCACGGGTGCCGGTTGCTAAAAGGCAGCTGGCCCAAATTATTTTAAAAATGTAACAATTAACTTTTCTTAGTTAGTGAGGTGTTTTATTTTCTTTATAACAAATAAATGAGTTTTATTAGAAACCTTCCTTCGCGTTTCTTTTCAGAATATTGCAACAAGGAATAAGCCTCGATTCATCTACTCTAAACCAGGGTAATTAGTCCCAGAGCCAAACATGGGATTAATAAATGCCCTGACATGCTTGCCCGTGTACCAATGTACAGGGCTGCTGTTCAGAAAGAACACATACCCTGATGTACTTTTTCTACTTTTT
The DNA here is from genome assembly GCF_059756535.1 of Pantherophis guttatus. Taxonomy (NCBI): domain Eukaryota; kingdom Metazoa; phylum Chordata; class Lepidosauria; order Squamata; family Colubridae; genus Pantherophis; species Pantherophis guttatus. Next base: position 105,114,018 of record NC_142066.1, read on the forward strand.
GCATCTCCGGCCCAGTCGGCATCCACATAGCAGGTGAGTGTTGATTGTTTGGTTGCATCCAGTTCTAGCCGCAGATAGGCTTCTGAGCTATGCTTCAGGTATCTGAGTACCCTCTTGATAGCTTCCCAGTGGGAAATGGTTGGGTTACTCACATGTCTGGATAATAAATTCACTGGCAGGGTGATGTCTGGCCGAGTCCAGTTGGCGATGTACAGGAGGGATCCGATGGTGGACCTGTATAGCGTGTTGTCCTTGAACTCTGGGGCCTCACTGTACATATTTTTCAAGAAGTCTATTTGCATGGGCGTGTCGCTTGGTTTGGCTTCGGCCATGTTGCACTTGTGGAGTAGTTCTGTGATTTTCTCCTTTTGTGATAGTCGAAATCCCTTGGGTGTCTGGTTGATCTGTATGCCCAGGTATTTACTTACTTTCCTAGTGACTTCAGGGAGAACTGTTCGCCTAGTTTGTCTGCAAAGGTGTCACAATCCCTCTTGTGTTTGCCGATGTAGAGGATGTCATCTATGTAGATAAGTACATACTCTGGGGAGTCGTTGCTTTTCCTGGTGAAGAAGCAATTGTCTGCGGGCGTTGCTTTGAACCCTAAAGACTCGAGTACCTTAACCAGGCACTCGTACCATCGCTTTCCGGATTGTTTCAGGCCGTATAAGCTTTTGTTGAACATCCACGTGTCTCCTTTGTAAGTGTCTTTGCTGGGAGAGGCCTTAACGTAGATTTCTTTATCCAGCTTCGTGTGCAGGTAGGCGGTTTGTACATCGAATTGATGCACTTCCAGGCCTAAAATGGATGCAACGACTAAGGCGCTCTTGACGCTTTCGGCCCTCACTGTTGGGGAGTATGTCTCGGTGTAGTCCTCTGGGTACCTTTGGGCGAACCCCTGGGCTACCAGTTATGCTTTGTATAAGGCCTTGCCACCTTCCAGTGTTTTTTTTTTTTATTGAAAAAGTTTTTCAAATACAAGTTTTTCCCCCTTTTCCTCCCTTCTTCCCCAATCCGCCCTCACCACCCATCCCCCCCTGTGACTTCTTCTTCACAACAATAAGCTAATTCATAATTAATTACATAATATTTTACCATGCCCTTACTCACTCCTCAAAGTACTGACCCTTAGCATAGTATTCTTATAACTCCGCTTTTCTCCGCTTTTCACAATCTACCCTTTTTCTCCTCCCCCAAACTTATAAAATATTATTATTATTACAACAACATAACTTTTACTTTTATATATATTAATTTAACATTTCAAAGCAGCCTTCTCCAAATTTATTCAGTTCTATCCAATTCTTCCACTCCCCAAAATATATGACTTAAAAATCCTTTTTCTTAAACTAATCAATCACTAAACTAGCCTATTTCAACCCAGTTTCCTGCAGGATTACCATGCACTACAATTCTAAATATAATCCACTGCCCACTCTGCTGAAATATACATATGTCTATATATACATTCCATTTTATAAAAAGAGAAAAGACAATAACTTTAAATTTATAATTCATTTAGTATCTTCTTTGATGTCTTTCCACTAGATTGTTAAATCCGTCATCCATAATAGGGTAACATAGCATCCTGGTGCAACAGTTTATTCAAAATCTTCAGTCATCTTCTGCCCCCATCAATAATGAATATCCTCATGTATATATAAAAGTAAAAACAACCACCCGAGTGACATTATAATTATATTCCATATAGTTGTAATTGTGGTTTTCATCAGGATTATAAATCCCCATCATCTTAGTGGGTAACAGCCAGATCTTCTGCATGCCCCAGCATGACTCTCTTGCCTTGTAACTCAAAATAGATATAATATATTTATCGGTAAAGGAAATCCAAAGTAGATAGTTCAAATCCAACAATGTAAGGCTCTTTCCACATCCCAAAATCACGGCATTGCAGAGATCTGCCACTTTCCTCAAGATAGTATTAAACGATAATTCGCCTCCAATATCTTTTCACATATTCATTTATTTTTTTTAAAATCCCTGGCTTCACTGTTGCTTGGTTTAGAAACTACTATTTCTACGAGATCTGTTTCTTTTCTTTTTCTTTTGCGGGTTGCATTTCCATCCAGATTTCCTTCCTACAAGTTGTGTATCAGCTGATCGGTTGTCATTCTGCTTTATAAATTGATCTTGTTGGTTTTGTTTTATTATCTCATATGCCTTTTCCATCACTTGCATATCAACTGGGTGATTTACGCACTTGTCTGTAAGTTGATAGTTCATCACATTAGAATCAGATGACACTGCTCTCAAATTTATAGACAGTCCAGCTGGGGTATCCAAGGAGTCCAAAGACAGTTTATCTACCACAGCCTCTGTAATTTGATGTTTTCCCTTTATTTCCAACTCCTTTTGCTTGTCCTGTGTTATGCCTAAAGATGTTAGATTTATTTTTAAAATTTTTTGATAAAATTCTTCCGCTTTTTCGACAGTATTCAGTTGGTATCTTACTCCTTGGTGTCTCAATATTAAACCAACTGGGACATCCCACCTAAATAGAATATTCCTTTTTTTTAACTCATTCACTAGAAAACCAAATTTCTTCCTCTCCATTAACATCTTGGGCGGGAGTTCCTTAAAAATCCAGATCTTCCTTCCACGAAATTGCAAAGCAGAATCATAAGAATTCTGGACAATATTATTTCTAATTTCTTTGTCTGTAAAATAAATCACCACATCTCTAGGCAATTGCCTTTGTTTTGCCAACCAGGAGTTTATTCTATAAATTCTGTCAATCCTGCAAAACACTTCATCAGGTTGAACCTTTAAAATCCCAGCCAGAATTTCAGAAGATATCTTCCTTAAATCTCTGTCATCTTCCTGCAAACCTCTCAGTCTAATTGCATATTCTGTAAAATTGTATTGGATCATTAAAACTTCTCTTTCAATCCTCTGTTGTACATTTTCTTCATTAACAGTCTTTTGATCAGCCTCCATTTTAAGTTTGTCTTCTGAACTATTATCCTGAATGTTTGCCAAATCCTTTTTAATTTTTTGGATCTTGTCATCCAAATTCTCCTCAGTTTCTTTCATTTTAGAGTTAGTATTTGCTTCCAACTGAGTCATAAAGTCTGCTAAGCCATTAGCTACTTTTAAAATCTTTCGATCCAAAAAGCCAAACTTAGATTTCACCAATTCACCAATTTCTTTGATTTCCAACTTAAATTTTTCAAGTTGCTGATTCACAATCTCATCCCTTCTTACAATCTCCTCAAGAAGAAATTCTATTATATTAAAGTCAGGTTTCTGAGACTGGAGAGTTAAAACTTGTTGATGTAATTTATTAATGGGGGAATCCCCCCCCCCACTGCCTGTTTGTCTAGTTTTATAAGTCTCAGTGCCATTTTTCCACGCAGACAAAATTTACTGGAAAAGAGAGGAAAAAAAACTTTTTTTCCAACCAAGATCAATATCAGATCCTCAAAGAGAGAAAAAAAAAAAGAAAAAAAAAACAGAAGTGAGAGTGAGATTTTACCTTCAGTTACAGCCAAAAGTATTCATTCCGCTACTTTGTAATTGAAAACGGAAGGAGTTTCCCTTTCAGCCTCTCTTCAAGCCGCAGCAGCAATTGCCATTTTAAAAAAAAAACTTTTTTCCCTTCACTTCACTTCTTAGGCAAAATAGAATAAAAAGAATACTTGCGCTTCAGGATCAGAGGTCCAGCTCATATCTTCTTTAATTAATTTATTTGACAGATTTACAGGCTTGCTTTTGCCCCCTAGCTCTGCGTGTAGCAGAGATTTCCCAGAGCCCGGAGCATCGGCTGGGGATACGGGGAGTCTCTTCCGCTCCCTCCCAAAAGTAAATAAAAAACTTTTGGGATTAGGCAGAGGACTCTACCCACCCCAGCCGGCTCTATCTCCGTTTCCTAATGGAAACGGAGTTTTTTCGAGCCGCCATTCCGCTGAAAAAGGCGGCTCTTACAGGCAGTGGGTTCGACGATCCCGGAGGAGCGTCCAGCGGGAACAAGCAGCAAACCGGAAGTCACCTTCCAGTGTTTTGATCTTGAATATCCATCTGGTCCCTATGGGGTTTTTGCCCTCAGGTACCTTAGCGGGTGTGAAAACGTTCAGCTCCTTGAGGCTGTCCATCTCCTTCTTTATGGCAGCCTCCCATTTGGACCTTTCTTCTTTGGGGAGTTTGATCACCTCGTCATAAGAATTTGGTGTGATGGGACTGGGATGTAGGTCATCACGTAATCCTCGAGTCTCTTGGGCATTTGGTTCCTGGTAGTTCTGACTGGTCTGTTGGGGGAGGATTCGGCGTCATGCAGATATCTCGCTTCCTTTTGGGTGAGTGAATCTACCTTCAACTTGGGGTGGCCTTCTTTCCATTCGTTGATCTTGACCTTCTGGCGTTTGGGTTTGACCCCATCTTTGTGTGTGCTATCGTGTGTGTTTGTGTTGTCTTGGCCTTGTATGTCGTGAGGTGTCTCTTGCCTGTGGTATATTTCGTTCAGGTGTATTTTGGACCAGTTGGTCTGCTCATGGAATGTGGCTGTGCTGGATATTATGAATCGGTTGTTGTTATCTATGAATCTAAACCCTTTGGTCCCTGGCTCGTAGCCCATAAATCTTAACCTTTTGGACACCTTGTCTCCCTTGCGGCGCAGCTGCTTGGGGATGTGCACATTGGCGGTGACCCCGAATACGTGCAGGTGTGCTATTCTTGGCTTCTTGCCATACATTAACTTGTAAGGTGTCTTGTTGATCACGCTGGACCATAACCTATTGAGGGTGTAGTTGGAGTACACCAGGGCTTCGGACCAAAAATGTTGGCCAAGCCCGGCATCTTCTAGGGCGCACCTGACCATGGTCTGTAGTGTGGAATTTCTTCGTTCTACGATGCCATTTTGGAAGGCCAAGAACGGGGAGGAAGTAAAGTGTAGGATGCCCTTTGACCTTAGCCAGTGTGTGAAGTCCCTGGACAGGAATTCTGACCCCCTGTCAGTCATTATTTGTTTTATTCTGGAGTTATTTTGGACCTCTACCCATTTGTAGAACTCCTTGAACTTCTGATATGTTTCACTCTTGTGTTTCAAAGTGTAGACAAAGCCGTAGCGACTGTAGTCGTCTACTATGGTGAGGAAAAATCTTTTGCCGTATTTTACGGATGGCCTTAGGGGCCCTACTAGGTCCATGTGTACTAAGTTGAATGCGCGGTCGGTGGTGCGTGTAGCTCCCTTGGTTTGGGTGCAACTTTGAGTTTTGAACACTTACACACTGAGCAGTCGAGGTAAGTTTTGCAGTTTTTTATTTTGATGCCTTCGGTACAATCAGTCATCTTTTGTATAACTGGGAAGCTGGCATGCCCTAGCCTGCGGTGCAGTAGGTGAGCACAATCATCATGAATGGGCTTCCCTGTGGCGATCTTCCCTACGTAGTGCGTGCAAGTGGTTTTGCCTGTTTCTGCTTCTACGCTGGTGTTAACGCTGGGGGTGTCAGTGCCTTCTACGTGTAGGTAAAGTAACCCCTTTCTGATTATGACTTTCCCTATGTTCTCGTTGTGTTTGTACATGAGTGCCTCCCCATCTTTGAATAATATTTCTATCCCTGACTCCTTGCTAAGCTCCAGCACTGCTAGGATGTTGTGGGGTATTTCTGGGACTAGCAGCACCCCCTCTATCTTCCCTATCCCTGGAAGAGTCATGTTCCCTTTTCCTGTCACCTGCACTTCACTCTGGTTGGCTACTTTGATTAGAAAGTTCTCCTCTGTGAATGAGGAGAGTAGCCTCTTGTCATAGGTGGTGTGATTGGTGGCCCCGGAGTCAATGAGCCACATGATGCCTCCTTGGTCTAACTTCGGGGTTTGCGAAGTTGAACCAGTTCTGCTGTCCCTGGAGCTGTCCCTTCTATCCCTTGAGAGTCCCTGCGCCTATGTCTGTGGTCTGGCGGGTGCCTATCTTGGTATCTGTTCCTGTGCTCACGCCTATCTCTCTCTCTAAAGTATCTGGGGCAATCTTGCTTATAATGGTCTCTGGATCCACAACTGTAGCACTCTGTTGGATCCTGTGGCCCGTCTTGGAATGCTACTCTTTTTGTGTGTCTGGGTTCCCTACATGTTGGCTGGCGGCTCTTTCTCAGGTTGTCTTCTGCTATTAATTTGTTAGATAGTCTTTCTATGGATAGCTGGCTTAGGCTGTGAGTGTCTAGGTGTGCAATGAATGTGTCCCAGGTGGAATCTAGGGAGTTGACTATCACGGTCTTCATAGTTTGTTCTGACACAATCTCCCCCCTTAGGTGCAGCTCTGACCTGATAGCATTTAGTTCTAAAAGGTGTTCTCCCATGGGGACCCCAGGCCTTATTCTGGCTGAATAGAAATCCTTGGAGATCCTAGTTGTGGTAGCTACGCTTTCGCTGTAGAAAAGCCTAAACATCTTTTGTGTCAACTCAGATACAGTTAAATAATGCTCAATACTGGGGTACATGGGTGGTGAAATGCTGGAAATTAGTAGGTAGAATGCCCTGTGATGCATACAATCCTGCTCGAGAGTCCAGGGCTTCTCTGGGGGGTTAGTTATGAATAACAATACATTTTCCTTTAAGAACACTACCTGGAGTTGCTGGTACCACTCCAGCAGATTAGATCCATTCATCTTTAACTTTGGAAAGTCTTTAGCTAAATTCTCTGCGTTAAAGTTCCCGTTACTTACAGCAGTTGTCTGTCCCTGGTGTTGAATGTGTGGATATCCGCAGTATGGCAAGGGGATGCTTGTAGGCAATTTAAAAGTCCCTCCTTGTGTTTTTTTTTCTTCTTCTCTCCATAGGCTGCTCTGTGCATGCGCGAAGTCCATTCCAATCATGGAGTCGTCGGCGAAGGATCTTGCTGTGGCTGCTCCAGGTCGTGCTGGCCTCTGCTCTGCCCCCGAGGGTCCAGTGGCGGTCCGGAGACGTCCGAAGAGTCGCTCTCTCGCCGTGATGAAGTCCGTGTCCTCTTGGGCGTGCTCATGGTGGCGGTGAGTGCTGGCTCTGTTCTTCGCACTGCGGCGCGCTCGGTCTCGATCGCGTGCGTGGTTGGGTCCTCGGGGTGCGCGGTGGCATCGCTGGGCTGTCGTCGGTGTCCTCGTCCCTCGATCGGGTGGCCGGAGGTCTCCTCTCTCTGCTCCTCGCCCCCTTTGCTGTGTTGCTCGGTTTTCTCTGCACTTCCAGTTGCACCCCAAATGCGGCAGTGAGAGTCTTTATGGCTTCTTCTATCTGCCAGTCATTTGGGGGTGTCACGGTGTTCGACCCGGCATCTTCATCCCCTGAGCTACCCCCTTCTTCGCTGCTTTGGGGGTTGTAGTTTTTTCGCGCCAGTCATTTTGAATCTTTAAGTTTGATTGGCTGGTGGTTGGCCATCTTGGCGGACCATGTGGTCAAAGATGGCCGCTGTTCAAAATTCAGCCTGGCATCGATTCCCTCGGTTTCGGCGTGGGATTCGATTTGGTCAGGTTTACTTACCAGGTGGATGTCTCTCGGCTTCTTCGAGCATTTGCCGTCTTCTTTGGATGCCTCGCGGTCCTGGAACAGTTTCTGGATTTCGTTTATGAGGTCTTCATCGGCTGCAGTCGATCCCAGTAGGCTCAGTATCTCGCTCCTGAGCTCATTGCGGTCTGGGTGATCGGCTTCTTCGTCGCTTAGGCTCTCAACCCCCTCTTTGTCCTCGGAAGTAGAAATCTTGGTGTCTGCCTTGTCCTTGGGCCTCTCAGGAGTCTCCGCTGGGGAATCGCCATCCTGGGGATATAGTTCCTCCATCCTTTTCATATCTGATCTCGTGTGTGGTTTCTTCTTGTCTTCAGCAGGTACTTGTTTGTTTGTTTTTTTAATTTGATTTATATGCCACCCTTCTCCGAAGACTCAGGGCGGCTTACAATGTGCTCAGCAATAGCCTTCATCCTTTTGTATATTTATACAAAGTCAGCTTATTGCCCCCACAACTGGGTCCTCAATTTACCTACCTTAGAAAGGATGGAAGGCTGAGTCAACCTTGAGCCTTGGCGAGATTCGAACCCTGCAGTAATTACAGGCAGCTGGTCTTAATAACCAGCTTAATAACAGGGTGCCTTAAACCCCTGTACTACCAAGGTTTCTTGGGCATGTCTTCTTGTTATTGGTCCATTAAACCATCCTCTGCTACCATCTTGTTGTGAAAGGATTGAGGAAGAACCCAATAACATACAAAGACACTATTCTGGATTGAATCAGATCATCCTTTATTTACAGATGTTTCTCTTTACAGGTATCAACAACAACGACTGGAGCGACTTGGGGCGACCTTATGTACCTAGGGGCGGAGCTTCAGGTAAGGAGTGCCCAGGGGAAGGGAAGGGGACCAGAGGTGCTTGGGTTAACCCTTGGGGTGCCAGGTTAGGGGGAGTATATTGAGCAGGTATGACATTTATTTGTGACAAAAAATTAGGGGAGGGGATTGTTTTGCTTCATTTTGCATTAGAATCATTCAAATTTATAAAACAGGTCAAGACATAAAAGTTTCAAAGCTGAATCCTGTCACTATAGTAAATGTTTCTACACTGGTGAGGGCCCCACATATCTGAAGAGAACATGATGGAATGGAATCCCTTTTCTCTATGTGCTGTCTTTGTAGTAATTAAAAAAAAACCAATTGTCATCACAAATCATGACAAATTGTGGTTTTAAATATTATTGGTGGAATAGGTATAAATTCACTAAGTTTACATTTTCCTTAACTCAGATTGACCAGTCTTCTGGTTACTCTTAAGCATATGAGATGAGGAAGATCAAATATCCAACAGTAGTTAAAATGAAGATTCAAAAGAGGTGGGAAAATGTCACCAAAGTGCTGGAACACACAATCTTTATTTTGTGGGAAGTTGTCTTGCTGTTGCTGCTGCTGTATTATTTTAATCTGGTTTCTGGTTTAATCAAGTTTTTGCATTTCCTACTTCAGAACGGTGAAATACCATGCTGATTTTAAAATATTGGGCTAGAAGGCTCTGAAGGCCAAAAAAAAAGAGTTCAGGTATTGTAAGCTTCTCTTTAGCTCTGGATGTTGCAACTGCCCTAAATAATGATTTACAGTGTAAAATAATTGGATTTACAACCAGCCTAAGATATTCAGAATAAGAGCATACACAAAAAGTGGAAGACAATTTTTGATTTGGGGGATTAGAAAAATGTAAGGTGTGTGTGCTTAGGCTTCCTGCCCAGGCTACATGAAAAGCTAAAGCCACACAAACCACTTAGTGAGTGTAAATAAAAGCTTCTAAATTGCATATAACTCTTAAACATAGGATACACAATATTATTGTCAGCAGTTTCATGTTAATGGTGTGTGTATGTGTGTGTTTGAAGTGTAAGTTTTGTAATTATTTGCTCTCTGCTTAAAGTGATTAAATATTTGCAGTAGTTTATGATTACCCAGAAAAGAAACATGTTGTAAGTATTTTAATATGACTGGTTGCTAGGTTTAAGAGATAAAGCTTGTTTTAATGAAGGATTGATGTTTTGAGATAATAAAGTGTAGTGCTTAATTGTTAATTCAGATTTATTGAATTCTATAACCAGTTACCAATCTGGAATTTTAAAAATTATACTTTAAAAATAGAGTTGAGGCCAGATTTACAGTGGGATATAGAATATCTTAGAAATATTTCCACTTATAGTAATAACTGAATTTTCACTTATTTCAATTAAATAGAAATATATTTAACTGTATTTGATCCAATTCACTTTCTTTAAAGGCACTTAAGGAATATTTGCTTGGTCAGGATTTGCTTAATGTCTGTTTATTAATTAAATTCCAGTTGTGTTGGTTGACATTCCAGATTAAGCTATATACCATGCTTTAAAAACCATACATAGGGTTCATCCACACATCCAAGAAAGTGAGTGAAACAGTCATTTACAGACAACTCAAACAGTTTTTTCATTCTATAGCAGGCCATACTTTAGCTATTTGAGTCAAACACTCAGTTGATGCATACTTTAAGTATCCCTTAACATAGTTCTGTGTTAATCTTTGCTATTTTTATCTTCTTTTCTTTTTCTGAAAAGAACCTGGAATGATAAGGTAGCCCATTCCTCCTTTGGGTCTTAAAGTCTTTTTATTGACTTGTGTTCATAAGATTCAAAAAGTTACTGTCTCCAACACATGGAATAATTAAAAAATTAATTATTTAGCATGGAAAGCTAAGTCTGGAAAAAACAGATAAATAAATAGGTATAAAAATGCTACTTTCAACTTTGAAAGAATATTGATTTCAATTTTTACTGCATATCCAAATAAAGATAAGTAGGAAAATCTTATTTTGCCAGGTGAGAAAGTTAGTTACTGGAAAATGGCACAAAACTCCAACAGATCAATCTGATGCACAGGTAGATGACTGCAGAGTAATTAAGGGAGGCAAAGCATGACTTGGGAGTGATGATGTCCTCATGTCAATGCTATAACTTTGTACTTGCATACACTATCATTTTGATTTCATCATTGTTTGCTACAAATGGTGCTTGTTTTGCAAGCTGGCCTATATGTGCTATATTTCTTTAGTTTCCCACAATTGGCTGGGATTACAGACCACTAATGTATCAAATCTGGTTTATAATCCAGAATGACTCTGTTATCATGACAAAGCAAAATGAAACAAACCACGCTGTGTGTCAGAACCAGATGATGTTGGTTAGTATGTTATGCAAAGCCGAACATAGACATAGACATCTGTAAATCAAGATTTATGGCTTAGATCATTTGAAAACTTAGTTTTTAGTGAAGATGGTTTACCTTATACTAATATTTATGTCCATGACTCAGTGTTAGGAACTAGAACCAAACTACAGTTAGATTTGATTTGATATTCATTTTGAGTTGATTAAAAATAAATCCTTTGTATTTATGATTCATTTCATTAAAATCAAAGTTTATTAATGAACTTTTGGAAGTCTTTGGGGATGTGTTCAACACTTTTGTGGCATCCTAGGGGCTTCAAGGCTTAAGCTAAATAAGGATCCCTAGCTTGCATAGTGCAAGTAACTCAGGAGTAAATAATTTAAAATAAGACACAATTGAAGTCCAAAATGATCAACCGTAATTTCAGGATTATCCACAGGGGTATGTATGTGGGTAAAAAACTTAAGATGACAGCCACAACTGGGCAACCAAAGCCTGAAATGTACAGACATAGATGTCAGCCCTACAAGATATATCTGACTAACAAACCAATGCCATATAAGTCAGCACAGCTTTTATTATAACAGCCACTGTCACAGAATCTTGCAAGACTGAATTTGTTTCCTTCATCCCTCACTTTATCTTCTTGTAAATTAGAGGGGGGTTTGTCTGAAACAATTTTTCAAATTAGTTTCTTGGCTGGGTCTCAAGCCTTACTTATCTAACTTGGTAGTAATTCTTTCTCTTCTCCTTGAAGGCCATTCCCTATTCCAGTGATGGAGAACCTTTTTGGCAATGAGTGCTGAAAAGGGAGCGCACGCACACGCATCTGGACCACAACCCAGGAGTTGCCCAGGGCACATGTGTGCACCCAAAAATGCACTGAATTTCCAGTTTCAGCCAGCTACTCTTCCGGTTTCTGGTGAACATGGGCACGTGACGATCAGCTGGCTGGCATGCATGCTCACGCAGGAAAATGGAAGGCCAGCTATTCTAGTTTCCGGTACTGCTGCATACAAAAAGACCAGCTGATTGTTGTGCAAGTATGCGCGCCAGAAACCCAAAAGAGGAACGAGTGATGCCATGCGTGCCAGACGACATGGCTCTGTGTGTCACTTCAGGCTCGCGTGCCATAGGCTTGCCATCACAGCCCTATTCCATCTACAAAAGACCAAGGAGAAGCAAGAAAAAGTCACAGCTTTGTTCAAATTTCTTATTGACAATTACTGTTGCTTGAAGCAAGCATCATGCAGAATCCCTTGCTCTCTATGTTAATTATGCTTTATGACAATTAAAAGCAAAAGCATGTTGACTACAATACAAACATAGAGCTGGAGAGAGGTTTATAGTGCATCAGAGGTGAGGACTTTATTTCGTTGAGGGCCACGTTCCTTCTAGCCCTAGTCTATTGGGAGAATGAATGGTGTACAGGAGAAGCAGTGGGTGAGGATACTTAGTCTCTCTTTGGTAGTAATTTTTCACCACCTTTTGACTTTCTCTTTTATCTCTCCTAATCTTCAAGGAAAGATAGATAAGAAACATTCTCAGTATGAAATGGTTTGCCTTCTTCTGAAATACTGTTTTGATTTCCCACTTTCGCTCATACCTGTGGGATTTTCTGGTTGTCTCCTATTCAAAAACTAAGCAAGATGATCTATTTAGCTTTGTCAAAGACAGTCAAAATTAGATAGGTGCTGTCACTAATTCTTAAAGAGCTAAACTAATCTTGGTTAATGGACTTGAAATTAGTCCAAGTGGCTACTACATTTGAGTTCTGGAGCTTTCTGCCATTTATGCAGAAGTTTAACTGAACAAAATGAGTCTTACTTCTGAGTAGACATGTATTGAATTGTACGGGGGCCTTCTTCATATTTTTCCCAGGTTCAAGTCCCTCAAATCAAGTTTTTACAAAATTTGCAAAAAAATAGATTAACAATTGAGGACCCAGATTATGGGGGCAATAAACTGACTTTGTATAAATATACAAAAGTATGAAGGCTATTGCTTAACGCACTGTAAGCCGCCCTGAGTCTCTGGAGAAGGGCGGCATATAAATCAAATTAAAAAAACAAACAAACAAAAAAAACAAAGTAGCCAACCAATATTAAATCATGGCATTGTATAAACACAGTTAGTTTGATCTATGTTTAGGTTTTGGCATGTTGTACATCAAGGTTTAATTAATCACGATGAACACACTGTGAGAACAGAGGCACTACAGGTCATAGCTCGTATTAGTCCCAAACTACTAGAAAAAAAGTCTGCTCTAGATATGGTACATGTGCATTGTGATTAATAAATAAGTTTAGTAACAAAACGAAAACAGGAGACATTTAAGTGTTGTTTGGGTAACTTAGCATTAGATTTACAAAAGCAACAAGTATGTGAAACCTATTGTACAAAATCAGCCATTGTGTAAGCAAGAAATGACAAGGGGGAAAAAACAAGGGGAAGAATAAAGGAAGATTGGCTTCCTATCACTGTAATGAACTTTGGAGTAATTCTTCAATAAAAATTAATTATGGTAGCTTTATGGTCTATAGGTGGATAAGAGTGCTGGAATGAGTTCCAAAGCTCCAACAGTTCCATCTGGCTACATTGTCCCATGTCAATCCATGATTAACTAAAGCATGATTAACTGAATGACATTAACTGAATGTAACTGCCTAAGTTAGCATACATATACAAATGGGCGAAACACATTTTAGCCTAATATGGTGGGCAAACTCTGCCTCTCCTTCTAAGGCTGCAATTGTTTAACTCTGAGTAAATATTATTGGCTTCAATAACTGCAGTTGCAGAGAATGTCCAAGCTCCAAAATCTCTTAATATCTGTGTGAAATCATTGTGCACAATGTGTGTGAACATAAATAAGGTCAAACTGATTTACCTGTCGTGATTTGACAGAGATGCCATCAGTTGTAGTGTGACCCTGGAAGATCACTGAAAGAAGGGTGTTCACAGGGAGTGGGCTACAATAGTCAAGATGGTGGTTGCAATCATGCAATACGAAGTTCCACACACTCCTTTAGATGCAGACTAAGGTAATAAAAGTGCAACACTGACTACACAATCATGGATGCCATCTTAAACTTTTGGACTCCTAGCAGATGTCCCTGATTTGAAGCCAAATTGCAATTTCTAACATAACAAAAATGTGAAATAATGAGTAGAAACCATGCCAATTGTATTTAACTGATATATCTTAAATTGCATAATAAAATTCTTGTTCTGGCCCTACCAACTTCTTGTATGCAGTCTCCAGCATATCTCACATAGGCCAGTATGGTTTTTAGCTGGATTAAGTTATACTCTTGCTACAATAAATAATACATAGGTTTGTTTCTATTGAGTCCATTGGCAATTGAATGGAATATCCATGCATTTGATTATGAGAATTGAGGAACAAGGAGGGAGAAGAAAAATGAATTTGGCTTTTTCACTCCAGGTTATTTCCTTCAGTTTGCCTTCTCTCCCCCAGTCTTATTCAATCCCATCTGTTTCCTTCATTTCCTGCCTTTCTAGCCTTCTGTAGTTGGGCATCACTCTCAGTCTTGGGGGAGATTTTTTTTAATTTAACCATTCCTCCTGATAGGCTTTTCTTCTATTTTCATGTTATTCTTTATTTTTTTCAGAATAGTGCTAGTTATTTCTTTCTCTGAAATCTTGCATTAAATATAAAATACCGTAGTAATTTTGTGTTGAATTCCATTAATTGATTTTATAGTAATAATGATTCACTTGATAATTTGAACATGAATTAATAACTGTAGCAACAAGAATGACCTGCCAGATAAAGATCTGAAGTTGATTAATAATCTGCTTTTCCTCAATTCATTGCTTACATTTAAATAAATTACATTTGCATATTAAAAAAGCATTAGAGGAAAACTAAAAGAATATGATTTATATCTGAATCAAATGAACTGAATATTTCTATTCATTTTTATAGCTAGACATGTTAAATATTAACAGTAAAATGCTTTTAATGTAATTTAATTATTTTTTAAAAGGCAGTCCAGTAATTTCATTAATCTCAGATCCAACTTCGGCTGAAGAGGTTGTAGAAAAAATGATTTTAAAAGTTTTTTAAAAAATGGCCACGCCCACCCAGTCACATTATCCCCCTACCAAGCCACGCCTACAGAACCGGTTATCAACAAATTTTACATTTCACCACTGGTCTGAAATATATCAGATTGCTTTAAGCTGGTAAACTCTATGGTGACTAAATAGGGGCCCAAACTTGGGTTTTCCCAGGTCAATTTTTGTGCTACTCAATTATCAATCTACTTATTAATTTCAACATAGTTTATGGTCAATTGTATTTCTGTTATAATAATCAATTTGGGTTGTAAAGATGGCAGCAAGTGATAAACAAAAATACTAATGTTTTGCTGCCCTGCGCCAGAATAAGAGAGTTGGAAGGGACCTTGGCGGTCTTCTAGTCAAATCCTCTGTTCAAGCCATTTCAGTCCTTATGTAACTGAAAGCAGTAACATACAGAGGACACAGATCAGGTACATATATTTTATATTCTAGAGGGTGCTTGGTTTTGCTATTATTGGGGGGAAATGCTGCCAGGTGGAATAACATTTACAAAATGTTGAGTTCTTCAGAACTCTAAAGTAAGGACATAACAGAAAGTAACTAACACTTTAGTTACATTTGCATTTAGATATAAAAGTCTTTTCCAAACTCTTGAGTGCTAACCATGGCCCTGTAGGATATCTACTACTAACACTGAGTTCCAATGTTATGATGCCCAAGTGCTCAAATGTGCTCTTTGTATTATAATGATAATCCTGTCGGCCCCCACAGAATAGGTAGAGGAGGGGGAACAGGCAGTGGTGTAATTATTTTAAATATTTTATATACTGCATGCAATATACATGTATTATGAAAACTATTATTGGCTTCTTAAATGCAAAAACAAACAAAAATAAAAAAGTATACATCCAGACTTCAGGAACAATGTTTATGCTGGGGGGAGGGGCATCTTTGATGAAATTCTAACACTAATTCCTATCAAAACTCTCTTTTGTGTAACCTTCTACATCAGTGTGATACCCTAGCAGTCAGGAACCAGCACACACTAAATTTTGCTCCTCCCATATCGTTTTCATTTATTAGTGTGATGTTGTGGCCACTTGCACCTTTAAAAAAGGATATTGCTATATTGATAAGGGATACTTTATAATTGCTGGGAAATGAAATACCAATAAGGCACCAAAATGAAGGGCTTTATAACATATAATCTAAATTTAGCTAAGCCTTAATACTATGTCCCTGCTTGCCCCTTAGTTTTTCCTCTAAGTCAGGGGTGTTATCACAGCAGTATCACGTGATGTATTGGGACTTTTTCCTCCTTTGCTAAACTGGGCATGGGCATGGTCAGCGCATGACGCATTCTGCCCATGGGCCGTGAATTTGACAGCCCTGCTCTAAGCACTGAACCCCAATGATTTTCTTGGCCCCCAAAAGCCCTTCCATAAAGTATAGGGTTGAGCCCTTAGTGAGTTTTCTTTCTTTTTTTTTTATTGCAAAAGTTTTACAATTACATTTTCACCCCATTTTCCCCCCAACCCAGCCCATACTCCCCCCCTAACCCTCCCAACCCCCCCAACCCTCCCCCCTGACTTCCACAGAATGTAATCCCATCAAAATCCCTTTTATAAAACCTGAACCCCTCAAACCCCCTTCTAATTTTTCATCTTCACAAAATTCATACATTTCTATTTTTATATAATACTTTCAATGAAAAGCTATTTGATACTTCCTAGTTTGATATTTGTTCTGCACATAATCTATTCATTTTTTCCATTCCCATTCATAAGTCTCTTGTGAGCAATCTTTTAAATATGCTGAAATCTTCGCCATCTCTGCAAAATTGGCCATCTTCAAAGTCCATTCTTCAATAGTGGGCAAAGCATCATTTTTCCAGTATTTACCTATCAATAATCTCGCTGCTGTTATCATATACAATATCAACTTAGTTTCATCCAGTGTAAAACCCTTTACTATACCCAGTAAAAACAATTGTGGAGAAAATTGAATTTTTTTCTTCAAAACATTCTGCATAACCCACCATATTTTTATCCAAAAAGCTTTAACTTTCTTACAGGTCCACCAAACATGATAATATGTAGCATCTAAACAATCACATCTCCAACATTTTGGCTGAACATTAGGGTACATACACGACAACTTCTTGGGATCTAAATGCCATCTATAAAACATTTTATAAAAATTTTCCCTCAAATTCTGCGATTGTGTAAATTTAACATTCTGAACCCATATTTTTTCCCATGTTTCCAACATCACTGGTTCTGCAAAATTTTGTGCCCACTTAATCATACAATCTTTAACCAATTCAGTTTCTGAATCCCTTTCTAACAAAACATTGTATAACCTTTTAATATGCATTGGACCTTTCTCTTTTATATGTCTAACCAATTCTTCCTCATGCAACATAATACCAGTTTTTTGGTCCTCTTTCCATCTCAGTTGAAGTTGATTATACTGTAACCAAGTTAAATTAATCCCTTCGTCCAACAGTGTCTCGAATGTCTTCAGTTGCCATCTGCCCGCATCTGTAAAAAGAACCTCTTTATATAAAACCCCCCCGAGTGACATTATATTTGTATTCCACATGATATGACCAAGATCCAGCCATAACGGTATTTTGTAATCCCATTTGAATCGGTGCTTCTTCCAAACTCTCATCAAAGAGTCTCTAAGTATATGGCTTTTAAATACTTTATCCACTTTGTTTTCATAAAATAAGTAAGCATGCCATCCAAATTCAAGATCAAAACTTTCTATATTCAATATTCCAGTCTTTTTTCTTCCAAACCAATCGCTTGCTTGAGTTAAAGCTGCTGCTTCATAATATAACTGTAGGTTTGGAAGTTTGAGACCTCCCCTTTCTGGAACATCTTGCATAATTTTCAATTTCACTCTCGGTTTTTTCCCGTTCCAGACAAACTTATTCACTCCACTTTGCCATTCTTTCAGCTGTTTATCACTTTTAAGCCCCGGAATCATTTGAAACAAAAAAAGAAATCTTGGCAAAATGTTCATCTTAACTGCTGCTATTCTTCCAAGTAGGGACAGCTGCAGTTTTTTCCAAATCTCCATATCTTTCTGTACATCTCGCCACAACACCTCATAATTATTTTGAAACAGTTTTATATTTGATTCTGCAACCTGAACTCCTAGATATTTAACCTTTGGTACAATCTCAAAACCTGCCCTCCTTTCAAGTTCGTGTTTTCGATCTTGTGTCATATTTTTAACTATCATCTTAGTTTTTTTCTGGTTCAATCTAAATCCTGATACTGTACCACAGTCTTTTATAATGTCTTTCATCTGGATTATTGATTCCATCGGCTGTGTTAGGGTAACAACCAGATCATCTGCAAATGCCCTTATTCTATAATCCTCTTGCCTTATCACTATACCTTTCAAGATATTCGAATCCCGTATTGTATTCAACAAAACTTCTAGTGTTAAAATAAATAACAATGGGGATAACAGACAACCTTGTCTTGTTCCTTTTTCAATATTAAAGTCTGTTGTCAAACTTCCATTAATAATAATCTGTGCCTTTTGCTCTTGGTAAATTGCTGAAACCGCCTGTATAAATTGATCCCCAAAATCCATCTTTTTTAAAGTCTTTAATAGAAAATTCCAATCCACTCTTCAGATCGTATAAATCTTTCGCCTTTTACCCTTAGTGAGTTTTCAATTGAAGTTCACCATTGCCCAGTTAATGAGACTATTATTGGATGTGCATGAATTATCCTTCTCTCATTTTTCTATCAGTTAAATCATGCCCCAGTCAGTTGATTAAACCATCTGCATTATGGTGGGCAATTTAAAGACTGTTTTGCGGCTCCTGAAATTAATCACCAAGTTTTTACTTTCAGCGATATTCATATATTGATATTAATATCCCACAGTTTAAAAGAACTGGAAATATCAGTTCCACCTTAACTAGTGATGAAATCTATCACCACCAAATCTCTAGAGGCTGAAAAAAGTAATTTTAACAAAAACATAAAACTCTCATGATTGTATCCAAAAGCATAAAAGTAGAATCTAAGGTTACTGCATTCAGTTCATGATCAGCATTAGATGCAATTCTGGCATTTCTAAACAGATAGTTCTCTAGTCTCTGCTTAAGGATTTCCCACCACCTCTGGTTGCACTTTGTTGTAGCTTTGTGTCACCATCCAGACATTCTTTGCAATGTTTAGCCCAAATCTTTTCCCCTGCCTTCTTTAGCAAAGGAAAAATACATAATTGCATATACTGAGGACCACCATAATCATAATTATCTCTAGAAATACCAGATGGTTTTCCAACATCATTTTCAGTAAAAGGTAATGATTTTCTGTATGAAAGCTTTCACCATTTTGATTACTGTCATGCTCTGAAGTATAATTATATGGATAAACAATAAGATTAATTGCAAGTTAAAAGGAGAGAGAAAGAGATGTGGTACTTTTTTTTAAACTTAAAATTACAGGTGTGAACTGAGTAAAGCACCATATAGGAAAAATTGTCTATAAATTGTCATCTAATAGAAACTCACCAAAATATAGGTAGGTATCAGCAAAGTGAAAGAAAAAATAAGTCCTATCTAGACATTTTTAGATTTAAATTTCATTACAAAATAAAACGATCAAGAACTTTAGCAGTTCAATCCCAAAGACATGTAAGGACAACAAAAAAAGGAACTATTCTTAAACAATTAAACTTAGATTCAATTTAGATTGAACTCACATGGATTTCTACACAATTTTTATGAAATCGGCAGAGGGTATTAGTTTCTTACATAATGCTAAGAAACTTATTTAACTTATTTAACGCTAAGTTAAATTCAAATCAAGCATATAAAAACTTAGTATGTTGTGTCAATCTGCCTCTAGCAACACAACATAATAGAAAATTAAATTAAATCCATTGATTTAAATGTAATTAAATATAGAGAGCACTGTAGAATTCAAATACTTGGAGAAATAGAAAGGGAAAAGAGAAAACAAGCCAACTGTTTCATAAACATGTATTTCAATGGCATTAAAAAGTTTTCAGCTTGTGGAATTGCTACAGATTCCTTTGCCCACTGGTAGATATGAGCAAATACAGGTATTCTATTAAAGGTTTTCCTTTGGGCAGAAAACAGCAAAATAGCACACCACATTGGGAAGGGCTTTGTTATATAACAGCATGTGCTCTTTGCTTGCTTTTTGTTTTGTTTATTTTGCTGCTATGTAGAATAAAAGTATGTAGAATTAAAACTAGTTATTTTAGATTAAAAATTCAACATTTTCAATTTTATTTTTTGAAATATGATATTTATAGAAATTTGTTCTTGTGTAATTTGTTCTTTGGGTATTAAGTTTAAATATAAATTTAAAAGTTGTTAAGTGATACCCATATTCACCACCATATCAAAAGGTCAAATTAACAATGAGCCAGGAAGGCAAGACACCTTTTAATATAGTTCTCAGAAGGTCACATTGGCAGTATATTACTATTTCAGCCTCTCATTTCCTTTAAATCTAACCTGACTTTCAAAACAATAATTATTACTCTTAAGGGAATTAAACTAAAAAGACTAGAAATTTTTAATAAACACAGAAGTGAAATTCCACTGTCAATTTATGATGGTGTAGAAGCCATCATGTATATGTTTATCCACAATATTGTCCCATTTGTATATACATTTATATTATTTTCTATTTTATAACTGATAGAAATATAAGGCAGATGTTCTTTTCTTGTTGCAGCCATTCTGTGCTGTTACTCCTGAAAGGGTTCCCCCTGATGTCAGAAAAGTTAGCCTTCCTATAAATAAAATAGTAGTGAATTGCATGACAGCTGAGTAAATAAGCTCAAGAACAGACTGAAATGATTGACCATCATATATATTGTTTTTATCTTCTAATTGGAAACTTTTACAAGTCAGGGTACACAATTATTGCCCAGTGTCCCAATGTACCAACTTCTATTTCACTGTTCTCCAAAACATTAAAGTGAAATTGTCAAAAAGCTGAGTTACCCGAACAATACAATTTTGATATTTAAGACCTTTGTCTTTTAGATAGCAATTTCATCTTCCATTCTGAGCACAGAGTTTCCATGACATTAACTAATGTCATAAATTCCTCAGTTTACAAGAAAGGACTACAAAGGCCAAAAGAAGGTACGGCAATGTATCTCCATTTTGGTCAGGCATATTTCTTTACCAGTTAGAAGATGTAGGAGATCTTGTATATTTTCCCCTTCTTTACATCTATACTACTAATTTACCTTTTTAAAAAATGGAATTTCTGTCTAAATTGCAGAGTAAGCTTAAGAGCATGCCACAATTAATTCCTGATCATCATAAATTTCAAATGTGAATTTCTTCTCTGAACATCAGCCATGAACAAGAAAAATGTATCTATCAAGTGGGGAAAACCAAACTTTACATTGGGATGGATGGATGGATGGAGGGATGACATACAATACCAATGATCACCTAGCAAATTCTGGAATAAAACATCCTGGAAAAGAATCTGGTTGGCTTATTCTTTCTTGCAGTTTTATTGCTTGTCTCATTTGTTACCTGAATACATGACAAAAAAGACAAAAAGGAGGGGTTCTGCTTAGCAAAATTATTGACAGCAGTTATCTCTAGGATTTGTTAAGGAAGTGAACAATAAATATATGCAGGGTTGCAGTTTCAATATGTGTAATGTGTAAAGCAGTGTGCAGGTTTCTCGTGTTTTTATTTTGAACTTAAATCTTTTAAATTGTCCTTTGCATTTTCTTAGGTACACACATTTCAAAATCTAAAATAATCTGAATATGCTTTGCCGAATTTATTAAGAAAAAGGGATAAAATTATGCCAGTCTGAGATTATAAAGGATAAGTTACTTAAGGAAATAACAATCTAGCAGAGAATAATGAACAGTGCAAGCAAAAACAAAAAACCCAAATATGTTCACAACTGAGAACTAAAGATTGTAAATATTAAAAATGAATCACTTAGCTGAAACATTCAGATGATATCTTAAAAGAATATTAATAAAAATTTAAATTGTAAATTGTTGGGCAAAATCTCTATGGCAAACAATTCATAATGAAGGTATCTGTTGATATAAGGTGACTCACAACATAATAAATTAAAAAATGAACAGCCACAAGTCATGAATTTATGATTTATCTTCTATTCTCTCATAAAGACAAGCTTTGATTTCAGAGTCTGTGAGCTGAGTTTCCTTAGGTTTCTAACCAGGTACAGCTTTTCTGGTCAAAATGTGGAAATTAATTAGCATCTTATGAAAAGGTAAAAAATTAGTATCATATATCCATGTTTGTTCCATACAAGATCTGTTGTATTTTGCACTATCTTAAATTTTTGGATTGTCTTCAAAAGAGCCCCACAGCTTGTGATGATGGGGTCTGTAATTCATTTAATTAGAAAGGCCAAATAAAAGACTACAGTGAAGTAATCTATATGGGTGGTTCCCAAAGACTGTTTCCTAGACATCATAAAGTCCTAAGAAGCAAAGTTGTACTGAAGAAGCAAGAAGGGAGCTTGAAACATATTTGAAATATAATGAATTACAGCACTTTCTAAGTGGTCTGCACAAACCCATCTTGACCAAAAATATCTAGATAAAATATATTTATGTTTAATTCATAAGCAGTCCATTCTGGGAAATTTAGTTCTATACAACAACTCATTAAAGTATTACTTAAAATAAATCTGATTCCTAATTTTACAAAACTTTTTAGGAATTTGTAATCACATGGTTGGATCATAAGATGAGAAATCAAAAATCTTGTTTTTATTTTTAGAGGCAAAAGGTAGTAAAGATAAAATTTTCTGCAGTTAAAATTTCTGGTGCTTCCAAATCAAATATTCCAGTCACTGAGCTGTGATTTTCCCCAAAAGTTTGTATTTTTACTGTCACAGCATTTCAGTTTTTATTCTGGCTCCAGTGAATGAACAATCGCTTCTGTATACTTCATAGGAATAAAATAATTGCATATGACTGATTATTTTCTAACATGGTGCATGAAAGCTGTAGTTTGAAAACAGTCAATGAATAGTAAACTACACATCTTGTAATTTAAAAGTTTTACTCTAAAAGCATCAATATCAGCACATTTTTATTAAGTTGCACTGTTCTCAATGGAGTTTATTTCTTTGTAAATATAATCAGCTTTGCTGATATTTGTTGTTATATTACAAATATCTTATGAAAAGCAAATATTCTTAAAACTACATTCAACAAAATTATTTCCTGCATTAAAAAGAAAATTTGGTAAAACATAATTGATCCCTAACTACTGTTCAAAAATCAGTAAGGCTGGGCTTCAATGTTTATCAGATCAACTACCTTCTAATTGAACTGCAGTTTATGAAGTTACTTTTAAATACAAGTGTTTAAAAATAATTGGATCCAGAATTCAACAACAGATCTGTTCTATGGAGTAACATTGAATCCAACAATTCACATCAATCACCATCTTAATAAAATCTTCCTTCTTTGCATTGATTGACATGTGTGGAACTATCCCCCTTGAGTTCTTTTATAAAAAAAGTATGCAGATTATTAATCAGAAAATGGTTTTCACTCCTTCAGGATGAATTTATTCACAAATACAGACTGGTTAATCAGCTGCATTGGTTAATCAGCTTCAAAATCTTATGGGTCCAGTCCTTTAATATGAGATACCCCTAATTTTTAAATTAGGAATAAGATTGTGAATCCTTCACTCCAGAAATTGATTTAGAAGCACTGTTTCATAATGCTACTTAAAGTTGTGTTGTAACTGTTTAAGGTTCCTGATCATTAACTTGGATGAACTCTTCTTTGAAGAGTAAATGTTTTATTTTAAATGGAATAAATATGTAAGCTAAAGTTCAAGACTGTCCTTTAATTGTACCTGTTTAAAAGAGGTTTCAGAGACATGGTTTTATTCCTTCTCCGTTCAAATGTTAATTAAAACTAACATTCTTTCAATATCTTATGTTGCAAGACTGAAGTTACTTAAGAGAATTCTACTAGAAAACTGGGGCGCATATCTAAATAAAGCTTGAATTGGGCTTCTTTCAGATAAAACATGCTAGGTGCTTGGGAGTAGCCCGAGCAAAATTTAAGATCTTTAAAGACCTTAATGCTTTTAAATGCAGGCTTTAAAAAACCGCGCTTCCCCGGCGCTAACTCTAATCTCCCACGTTTGTGCTGCTGTCTTGAAAAAGGACTCGCCATACAGTTGTCGCTTCTTCCGCCTTGTAGCTCGCTCGCTTGCTGGAACTTTCAGACCCGCGACGCTTAGCTTGAGAAGACGCAGTCCCGCACAAAAGGCAGCGGTACCCAGAGGGTTAATGTTTCCTGTTTGCTTTTTTGAGCTCTCCTCTTCCCCTCCTCCTCTTTCCCTCTAACCACCCCCTCAGAGCTCAGGCGGAAGTGAGTTCGCTCCTTTGGAGATTAAAAGGATTCCGAACTCGATCGGTTTCAATAACAGGCGTTTCGAAAGAGGTCGACCAGGAATGCGAGCATCTCGGCGCCCTGCAAAAATCAGACTCACCTAAATCGGGTCGGGGGGAGGGGAAAAGGTTTTTCTTTTTTTAGAGGTGGGAAATCTAAAGCAGCGAAACCACCCATTCACCGGCACGATGGCTACAACGGAATCGAATGGGATCTCCACGCTCTTGCATTACTGTTATTAATTTAACCCCACGGCCGGCGGGCGCTCCCAAACCCTTCCCCCCACAGATTTTCTTGATAACCACGTCGAGGATTTTTTCATATTCGGAGGGTAAAATAAAGATTTCGTTTTCAATTATTTCTGGAAGACCACGCGAAGAGTTGAAATGACAAAGGAAATGTGATCGCAGCGGTTAGGGAGCCAGGAGTAAAAGGAGGCTGCTGCCGGATTGCAGCCTGGGGAAAGCGTTACACTGCTGTTGCAATTTGTGCAAGCGAACCTAATACGCCCCCCGTGAATAATTCAGGAAGGCCGGCCGGAACCTGCCACCGCCATCCTTCTCTCTGGTGGCTCCTTTTGCCGGTTTAAACGCATGTGCGCCCAAGCTACAGGAAAGAGTGAGACCGCGTGCGTGTCGCTGCCGCCCTTGTTTTAGTGGTGGTGGCAGCAAAAAGGGAGCAAATTCGGGAAATCCCGAGAAAGAATAAGGGACCTGATCGATGCGCTCACTCGGCTTCCCGGGGGATCCGCTTGGAGACCTGGAAAAGGCGTGGACCCGCGAGGAAGACGATCTCTGGAGAGTAAGATCGCGTGCTCGTTCATTCATTCACACGCATCACCCACCCACACTCTGTCTTTTTCTTTCGGACGCCCGCCTGCCCAGAAAGCTAAGCCGGAGGGATCGCCATCTCTGCTTCTCGCTTTCAAGACATGCAGTGGTGGAGCCCACAGGGGCGGATCGGTGCCGGAGAAGTCTACCGGGACAATTTCCGTGTCTCCAGAAACCTCCCGGAGTCCCTAAGAAAGGAGAAGTGAAGCAAGTGGTCCCGCTGTTCCCTCTCGCCTCTCTCCTTCTCCACCGACCGAGCCCTTTCCTCATTCCCTCGCCATCAATCCGCCTCTCCTGATACACCAACTAAAGAGAAGATTTAACCACCCCCCTTCAGTTTTTTCCCTAGAAGGAAGCGAAGAACAGCCGCGCGACCGGATCCAGTTCACGCTGGATTTTTAAGGAGTAGGGCCCGATGCACTTTTCTGTTAAAGAAACCCTCATTCTTCCGCCTCGTAGTCCGAGAAACGCTGAGGCGGCAGAGAAGGAAGAAGGCGCTGTCCCGGGTGGGAAGAAGCTTTAAACGCAGCGCGAAGGAGGGGGCAAATCAGAGGAGAGTCTTCCTCCTGACGCTACTTAAGAAAGGAGAAGACGAGAGGAACGGCGGCTGAAGCTGCTCCCGTCTCGCCTAGCTCGCAAAGAGTGGTTTGGAGTAGCAGGAGTCTCGCAGCGCCCCCACACAGCGACTAATTGATGCCACCCACCAGGGCTTGTAACGCGGGTCGTCGTCGCTCGCTTCGGTTCATGCTGCTACTGCTGCCGCCTCCTTACTAGCCGCGCTCTCTTGCGCTGCCTCCTCCCCCTCTCCCCCTCCCCCTCCCAATGGCTTCGTTCCCCGAGTCGGATTTCCAGATTTGTCCGCTGTGTAAGGAGATGTGCGGCTCGCCGGCTCCTGTCTCCTCTAATTCGTCCACTTCGTCGTCCTCTTCTCAGACTTCAAACTCTTCCGGCGGCGGCGGAGGGGGGTCCTCATCCTGCACCCCGTCGAGGCGGCTCCACGTCTTGCCTTGCCTGCACGCTTTCTGCCGCCAGTGCCTGGAAGCGCAGCGCCACCCAACCGCGAGTAACACTCTCAAGTTGCGCTGCCCCATCTGCGACCAGAAGGTGGTGATCTCGGAGCCGTCGGGCATGGACGCGCTGCCTTCCTCCAACTTTCTCCTCAGCAACCTGCTTGACGTGGTCGTCGTGGCCGCCGCCGCCGCCGAAGACCAGAAGAACAACGGTCGTCCGGGCGGAGGCGGCGGCCAAGGAGGCGGCGGCGGAGCGGCGAGCAACAGCAATGCTAACAGCCGGCACCCTCATTCCCGCCAGCAGCCTGTTCAGCAGCAACAGCAGCACCGCGCCGCTGCGGGCGGCTCCTCCCCGGGTTCTGCCGCCGGCTCGGCGCCGTCCGGGGGAGGCGGTGGCTCCGCGTTGCTGCTTAGGCGGCCCCACAGCCGACAAGGCGAGCCCCGCTGCAGCTCGTGCGATGAAGGCAACGCCGCCAGCTCCCGCTGCCTCGACTGCCAGGAGCACCTGTGCGACAACTGCGTGCGCGCCCACCAGCGCGTTCGCCTCACGAAGGACCACTTTATCGAGCGCTTTGGCCCAGGGCCGCCCGCGACGGCGGGAACCGGCCCCGCCTCGGCAGCCTCCCAGCTCGCTCTCAGCCCGCCCTATTCCGCCGCGCCTTACAACATCCTCTCTGTCTTCCCGGACCGAGTCACCTACTGCCAGCACCACGACGACGAGGTGAGTGCCCCGATCATACTACTCTCGTCGTAGCATGACCGGTCAAGTTAAATGGCTAGTCCTCAAAGAGTTCGTCAGTTTGCGCACCAGAAACGTTGGGAGTTTAAAAAGTGGCCTTTTCCTTCTTCCTCTACGTTTTGGGGAGGGGCAGTGTCAGAGGCGCTCTGCCTTTCCCAGACCAGAAAGCAGAAAGGATGCCAACAGGTGGGGCGAGCAGGGGGGATCCTATGAATTATATCTTCAAATCCACCCTAAATGGCCAAGAAGTGGTTGGGTTTTGATGGGTTTGCTTTAGTTTTTGGTCGCGGCGGTAGCTAGTGAAAAAATATTTAAAACTGTTCTTCTCAAATAGACAAAAACATTCTGTAGTAAGGTGTGACTCTTAAAACTTTGAGATTGAGTCCTATGATGATCTGGATTAAAGGACAGCTAAATAAAAAGGGGCATTGGCACGCTAGGATTTCAAGATAAACTTTCATTCATATATATATATATGTTTTTTTTTACTGTATCAATCTCAAAATAATTGGATTATAGTGTTCGATAACATTGGAAGTTGTTCAAAGGTGCTAACTCCTCAGAACTTCTTGTTTGTGAGGGTGGGATTTGGTGAGGATTACAATGTACTGTGTAGAATTTGGATAATTAATAACTGAGCAAGAGGCTTCTGCAGTTCTTTCATCTTGTAATTTTGTGGCTATGCAGTATAAATTTCTTACCTTAGAACTGCATTGTACTTCCTCTGACAGGCTACACATGATTTTTTTCTCTCCATAAGATTGTCAACCAATCTCTCCTTCTCCACATTAACAGGAAATGCCCTTCAGGTTTCAGAATATCTGGTGGCTTTAATTTCCTTTTTTTTTTAAAGAAAAATATAGTTCCCCCTTTCATACTTTTCCTTTGCATAGCCATAGGTGATCACTCTTTGCATCTTCCAGTCCTATTTCTCTTTCTTCCATGCCTTTGTTCACATGGAGCTGTCCAAGCTTAACTGGTGTAAATCATAATTCTCTACAAGCAGCAGAGCTTTTCTATGTGCTGCAGGGGGCAGAAATAGATGAAGCCATTTAAAAACAGCACCAACTATGTGTGTGTGGGGGGGGGTGTTAAGGCTGCAAACCAGAGAAACATGTTTCCTCTTGTAATGCTTTGGAGAATAGGTGCATTCATTGTTTCTTCAGGGATATCAAGGTAGAAAATTTAAATGTGAGAAGTGGCAGTCCTAATTTCTGAGACATCATTCTGTTTTTTGCTCCACATTCCTCTGCCAATTTGCACCCATTCCCAGGACTACAGATGTCCTTGAGATGGACAAAGTGCTCAGTAAGGATTTCCTGGTCTCTCTCCCCTGTAGTTTACATTTTTAAATAAACAGACCGCTATATTTGCCACTCTGTTTGATTTAGCTGCTGATTACAGATCAGTTACAGACTGCTACAAATGAAGAAGTAAGGCATTGACAAACTTTTAACATATAGAATTTGGGTTAAACATAAGTATCCTTCCAAAGATGGATTATGAAGGAAGGATCTAGAAGTGTGATTGTAGGCCAGCTTGGAAGTTGATGCTGGTGTTTCTGAGCATGGGTGAAGTATTGGATGAATTACTTCTCATTCAGAGGGTTAGGGCAGACTATGTGAGTTTCTGTTACTGCTTGTGCATACAAAACATTCTTTAATTTGTTGCATAGGATTTAGTGCTATGTTGAAGGTTTCTAAATAGATGAGAACATCTTGCAAACAAGATAATTTGTTTATAATTATTTCTTAAAAATTGGACAAGAACCAAGTATAAATATCTGAAGAACTATTCTAAGATTTTTTATTTTCAAGAGATAGGATCAATAAAGTATAGCAGGAGCAAAATGAAAAATTTAGCAAGAAAATGAATTGAGAATTGGTGTACTGATTATAATTCTCTCTATAATTATGCTTTGAGATTGCATGTGTTTGGTGAAGTTGAATGACCTGATAATATACTGAATGATCTCATATAATAATATATTAATAAAAGGTTTAACATCAGAGTGTCAAGTAGGCCCAATCAGTTATTTTCTGAGAGTACTGCTCTTTTAAAAAAATCAGTTGTTTATATATTTTAAAGAATTATTTTAACTCAGAGTCACTGCTTTAATCCCAAGGAATAAAGTCCCAGTACTGAATTCATGTACTGGAAGTTCAACTTGTATGCCGACATTCCATTTCTTTTGCTGGTTGCATAGACCACAGTGGAATTTTCCACTAGCCCCATTGTTAGAGGATAGCTTACTCCATGCTACGGTTCCTGATTGATCCTTACTACTGAAAGATAACCAGGTTTGGGAAATAAATGATTGGTTGTTGCTATTTAGATACTCTGTAGCTTGGGGAAAAGTACACTATGATCTATTTTGAAAATAAATGGCTGTTTACTTCTAGTCAACTTTTGCCACTTTGTGTAGTTATTTCAAAAATGGAAAAGAATGTCTATTTTTGTCTTTTTTTTTTTAAAGAAAATGAATTTTTATTAGAGTTTTGTAAGAATTTGAGGAAATATAAACATTGGCATTTGGCTATCTGCCCCTGAGCTTTCTAGCATTTCCCACAAATAAATAGGAATATTTATCAATCTGAAGGAAAGTTGGAACTCCAAATACAAAGTTTAGAATGATAAAAGTAATTTGTGTATTATTTACAGGGACAGTATAAGTAAGTGCATGAATATTTCTGCTGTCCTGAAGGTTACATCAAAAAACATCTTCCAACCCTCGCTTTCTCATTCTGTTTTCACTATACTCAGTAGATTCATTTTATAGGAATTCTTCAGGGGAAATACTTTGTTCTTATGAAATAAAGATATTTTGGATAAAAAGTATTGCAATGCTTGCATTTCAAATAATGTGCATACTGAAAACATCAATGTGTACTCAGCAATGCTTGTTAATTTCTTTCCATATTTAAAAATATTACTTCAGAACTTCACATAATGTGTCTTTTTAAAAATCATATTATGATAGTAGAAAGCATTTTGTGCATTTTGTTTATGATAGATCTTTTGGAATAAATAGTCCATCAGTAACTTCTTAGTACAACTTCACTTAATACAATACTATTTCCTTTTTATGCTTATTTAGGAATAACTAAATAGAAATAAATAGGAAATAGAATTGAGATCATTTCTAATGAAAAAAAAATTGTGTGTTAAAGTCTTGACTTGTGTTTGTTGTGAAAAAAAAATGAATCTGTGTAAAGGGAATAAATAATAAAGTTTTTCATTTAATTGTAAGATTTTTATGGAAGAAAGGGATTAGGGGTGTCCTAAAAGATACTTTGCATTATTTCTGCTTGCACAGGGCTAGCATACTACAACTCCTGGATTCCCTAAAAAGCTGCTATTGAGGATTAAGAAACCTTCTGAAATGATGTACTATTCTAAGCCAAGGGCTGCCATAACAAGCATAAATTGACACTATTGAAGAAGACAGCCCATCTGATTTTCAGCCAGTGTGGAATTTCAACAACAGTCTTATTTCTGACTTAATCTCTAACCCAGAGATTTCATGAAAGTGGACCTGGGCATGACTTGTATTGGCAATCCTCTCAAGAGTACTACATGATCTCAGCTACTTCTTTCCATCACTGATTAATAGCAGTTTTTCAGAATGCCATTATGTCATGGACAGACTTGCAGTGTATTTTAAGAGTCATTCTGATAGCCATTATTTTTAAAGAATCATTTAAAATGCAAGTTAAAACTGAAATATTGACTGTTTACTAAACAGCAGTAGGAAAAAAACACATCACATAAATCTATCTAAACAATGTCCTGTAGAGGAAGGACTGCAGTTTTATTTGTGTTTGTTTGTTTGTTTTTGTTTTTTAACAATTTTGGACCAGTGCTTTCCAACTGAATGCCTGAATGGGTTGGGATTGTAGCTCCCAGAATTCTGAGAGAGCGTTTAGAGAGTCCCAGTTGAAAAAGGCTGCTCTTAAGTATGTAGTTTATATTTTGGAGATTTTCTAAAACATTGTACATCTATAGTGTTCTAGAACACTACAATCATTTGTTTACTTAGAAGTAAATCCTATGCTCAGTGAATAAGTCTATTCAGATCTTTAATTTTAATTTTGGGATTTTTTAAACCTGTTCATCTAAATATCACAAATTGAAAACTGTTTTATAGGAATTAGAAGCAGTTTCTATGCCTTTTATAATTTTGGTGGTCACTGTTACCTTTCTTAAAGAGTAAATATTGGTATTCATATTTTCCTATTTGTTGATCTCCCTTAATTTTTGTTTTCTGCAACTCTACTATTCTGGGAAGCTTAGTCTAGTCTCTAGTGGACTTTCTCTTTGGTATGTGTCAGTGTACTTGCTGCTTTGTTTTTGTGTTTCCTAGATGGTTATAGTAAAGAATTATCCTTGAACAGGAGATATACTTTTCAAACAAGATGCAAACATGTTTATCTAAAATTAGTTGGCTGGGTTAAGAAGTTAAAACAGGAGCATAAAAAATGAAGACCAAGGAAATGGAGTATCACTTGCTTATGAATGTTCTTATAGGATACTTTAGCTTTTTCTGAGATGGATGTGTTCTGATTACTTTATTTTCAGAAATTGTTTTGCCTGGCCTGACTGAGTTTCAGGCTATATGAATTAGTGTTTCCAGCTAACATCAGAGATTTTAAGATTCTGATAAGATTCCTGTTTTAAGTAGAATGGGAGAAGATTTCTTCTTCCCTAGTTTTTTTGTTGGATGTTTATTGTACTTTGTGTGCATTGCATGAAGTAGTTATTAATTTTGTAGTTTAGAACACATAATTAATATTCAATGGGGAGTGGGGAGAGAGAGTGTATGTCAGCATGCATACTTTATTATGTAAAAAACAATTTTTTTAAGCATGATATTTTCAGTGTTACAAATATTTTCAGTGCCCTATAATATTAAGTTTTGGTTATGTAACTATATTACTGGTATATATTTTTAGGGCATCTACAAAGTGCTTCTTTGATTCACGTGCCAGTACCACAGGACTTGAATAATAAAAATGGTTTACTTAAAAAGTTTGACTATCTCTGGGAAAAAGTTTGAACAACAGACTGCATGGTGCCAGCTATCATAACAAGTGATCCCAATGGTCACATCAAAACACCACTAGTGAAAAAGTAACTATTTGACTCTGGAGATTGTAAAATGAGAGAGTTAAACATTTCCCTGAGGCTCAAATAGTTTTGAACACAATGACTTTGTAGTGGGGAAGGGAGGAGAGGGAAAAGACCTACAACTAAAAATGCATCAAATTTACCAGCTCTGGTATTGATTTGCATGGATTAGCAAGGTTGGGTTTTAATGGGTGTGCCAAATTTAAGTAATTATTTCTACCAACTGCTTCAATGAGATAACTTTAATCTCTTAAAAAGAATTAATTGAAATATTTTTAAACACGCTGAGCTGGATTTGCACACATACTTACAGAGTATGAGTTTATGCGGTTATTTAGCATTTGTGCCCCTGTTGACTTTTTCTTGTGTATTCTTCTGTAAATAGGCTTAGCTGATTGAACTGTGCAAGCAGAAACATATTTTACACCTGATGATGCATTTGCAAGTGCTCAGTATAAATAATAGTTTTAATAAGAGTTAAACAGTTTTTTCCAACCTAGTGCTAAAAATCTAGTCTTGCTTTGTTTTAGTGAACCAGAGAGAGTTGGCACTGTGCTACTTGTTTGTGAGACAAAGTAATGGATTAGAGTTGGCTCTATTAATAAAATAATGCCACAGGTTTGTATACAAAAATGCAGCCGGGTATGAAGGTTGTACACTAATGTAGTTTGCCTACTTGCACTGTAAAATAAGAGGATATTGTTTGAGTAAGTACTTGTGTTATATCTTGGAAATTGTGGCACATTTTCCTGTGTGCCAGTTTTGACTACAGCAGTTACCATGTTTTATTTGCTATTATGTTTAGGGAAAGTCTAATGGCTTGTAATAAAAAGAATTATGTGGAAATGTAGTTATGTAGTGGCAGTTGAGTTTGAAGAAGAGTAATGATTGAGTAAATTTATAACTTGTTTAATATCTTAGATGAAATTTAACTTTATTAAATAACCTCAATTGTTTCCAAGTCACTTCTTCAGTCTCTTCCTATAATGACACATAGACGTTCTTGCACAAGAAATCCCTTCTATATGAGTCTAAAGTTAGAGGAATCTGTCCTTGTTGCACAAAACGAGAACAATTTGGGGGCATTTTGAACAAGAAAAAAATAGCCTTGTTGTTGAACTTCCTGGAATCTATATTCCTGTCCTATGAAAGTAACATGATCTTTTATTAAATTTACAAACGACCTTATGAGACCATCTTGATTGACGTCATTCCTGTTTAATGTATACTAATTGTTGTAAAACTGAAACACTCAAATTTTAATTATTATATTCTACTAGATTTATTTGCAATGTTAATTTTTCTTCTTTTTCTTTGTGATTTAAGACTGTTATTGAACAATATTATTAGGATTATTAATTGTGGAAAAACTATACTTCCAACATCACTTTAGTATATAGCATATACTTCTGCCGCCAAAAGCCTGCCATCTTAATTCTGTTTTAAATGAAAAGCAGGAAGTTACATTTCCTTAGAAACCAAGTAGTGGCACTGATAAATCCCAGTGGTTGTCAAGTGCTCCTGTGAATGTTGGGGGGGTGGGGAGTGAGATGCAAAGATTAACAAGCCAAAGCTGTTATAGCGAGGACAAAATGGAAGAGAGATGGGCTTTTGATCCCATATACTTCCAACCAAAGTCTAGTAAAATGGATTCAAATCTAACTCTAAACTTTGTGCCCATTGGCCTAAACTTCTTCCACTCTTTTGATCAGTTTGCCATTTGTCTTCAACAAACAAGTCAGTTGAAAACTCTTGGCAAACTTAATACAGAGTGGAATAAAATCATTTGTTGCTTTTCTTTAACAGCTTGGTGTGAAGAGAGTGGCAGAATGTAATCCTGTTTAAAAATATCTTTCTTTCTGAAGTATTGTATTTCTGCAGAGTAGTATGTCAGTAGTTATTGAGTTAAAATGAAATCTATCCTAACAGTTGTGTGTCAGCAGCTAAAGCCCAGCTGTCCAATGAAGCACAACGGCTGCAGCATCTGCACCATGTGCTTTCTTTGTCCAGGCAATTGAGTGAGAAAGCAAAAGATAATCAGTGCCAGATAATTTTTATTACACTGATTGCAGCTGGCATCTTTCTATTTGCAAATAAATACCTATGTTAAAACTAGTCAAATCTTCTCCACTTTTGGAAATTAATATTTGAAATGGAACACATCTGGAAGAGAGCAGGATGAAGAAGGCTAGCATATTATACCTCCATTGCTGTATTGATCTAGTTTAACTACTAATATAAAGAGAGAGAGTTTCTTATCCTTCCCAATTGTTTTCTTTCCTACCTTATGATATATTCCTTAAGTGTTCCTTAACAATTTCAAAATGCATGGACTTAAACTCCCTGAATCCCCTAGCCAGCATGTCCACACATCTTAAAATTGCTAAGGTTGAAAAACAGTAATAACAGAATAATTGTTTATGATTAAATGCCACATTGTTGGCTGACAGAGAAAATGATAAGGATGGATAGCAAGAGCACTTAGACTTATATACCTCTTCACAGTGCTTTATAGCCGTCTCTAAGTGGTTTACGGAGTCAGCATATTGCCCCCAACAATCAGGGTCCTCATTTTACCAACCTCGGAAGGATGGAAGGCTGAGTCAACCTTGAGCCTGGTGAGATTCAAACTGCCAAAGCAGTCAGCAGAAGTAGCCTGCAGTACTGCATTCTAGCCACTGCACTACCAGGGTTCCTGATTAACACATAACACGAAAGCTATCACAGGATTATTCCAGGTAGCCTAATAGAGCTGGGGTTTGAGAGTAATAGTTTCACAATGCTTTCAGAACTACTGTAGGGCAATGTAGATAAGGTATGTTCCTTCCATAAGGTTAGCCTATGGAAGCCCCATAAGGGTTCCACAATATCTACATGATAGTGTTAGGAGAAATCATCCAGATCTTTGGAGTGAGGTGTAGATTCCTGTTGCCGTTTGCCACTTAATTTTAACTCGGTTCCAGGGAAGACAATTGTTGCTTTAATACAAAAATAAATAGATGAGGGAGAATAAATTAAAATTAAGCACGGAGAAAATAGATGCACTGTTGGTCAGTAGAAAACAGACCTCCAAGATTGGGATTTGATCCTGTTATAGGTGAAGTTGCAAAAGCAGTCTTTTAGATACTCTTGGATTTATGGCTACCTCTGAATTCCCAGGAAGGAGCACCAGCAGTTGGAGCAGCAGCAGCAAGAATTATATTTGCAATAATGACACCTAGCACAACGGTTGTTACGTCCCTGAGTCAATCAGATATGAAAATAATTACTCATGGCTTTATTATATTCCACCTTGATTACTGCTCTCTACGTGGTGCTATCCTTTAATATCTAGACACTTGAGTTGGGCAAAAGGTTAACTAGGCTAACCAAAACTGGTTATATATTTTATCATTAATCCCATCAAATAGGGTCATGGGGAAGGCTTCCTCTCAAACTGTGAGCTCTTCTTTCTCAAGAATTGTAAATATTTTTTCTCCTTTCAATTTTTAGAAGAGATCAGCAAGACCAGAAATATCTTTAGTACAGCACAATGACATCAAAGTGATGACATGTGTCATCCAAATGTCATTATGAATTTGAATCCTGGTGTTTGAAGCAAGTTCATAAATTATAGCTTTTGTGTAATGTTATTGTCATTCCTATTTCATTATTACAAACATACAGACACCGTGGCCATGATCCAGACCAGGCTGCCAGTCTGCAGCCCGGACCTGGTCCACAGCCTGTTGGGAACTGGACTGGACAAGTGACATGTGAGCATGTGAAACTCCATTTGTGCAAGCAACAGGTGCAAGCATGTGAAACATCTCCCCCCCCCACTGCTGGTCTATGGAGCCGGAAGGGTTGGGGACTACTGATCTAGACTTTTCTGTTAGCTAGAATTTTCAGATTGTTACTTTATAGTACTTTAAGGTACTATACTTCAAGTGCTGTCTAATGTTTTATTGTTATTAACATATTTGACTAGAAAGATAGGATATATATCAGAACAAAGAAATGATGAGGGGGTTTGCTAAACTCTGCTGTGTAAACTTGTCATTGTTTGTTGTTGTGTGAGACAAGCCTAGGTCCATAAGATCTGGGCTACAAAAATCTAGATGGGCAATAGCCAGAAGCAAAGAGATGCTGAAATAGTCTTTGCTGCCATCTAGTGAGTGACCATCTGGACTTTTTCAGCCAACCTAGTACACTGCCCAGTCATGTTTGCTAACCAGTTATAGGGTTGCCAGGTCTGCTTCCAAAAAATAGCAGACAAGCGGGGGTGGGGGAGGGGTGTTAAGTAGTAAAAAAATAAAAAAAATTACAATTAAATTATATATTTTCTTAAAAACATTTTAACACGTATTAAAATAATCACTTCAACACTTTACTTAAAATTCAAAACATCAAATATATTATAATATGTAAAATATTAAATTACATTTTACTTTGCTGTCGTGTGTATTTTTTATTTGACTGCGCAGCTTTGATCAATTCTTTGTGTTTAAGGAATAATTCTTTAATTTCAGTACAACGTTGAGAAATATTAAAAAATATACAAAGTTCACTTCAAACTGATACAAGTAGTCGGTTACGTTCGTCAGTCCACAAATTTCCCATGACGCTGAAAATTCGTTCAACGTTTGCATTTGATACCGGAATTGATGCACAATACTGGAACAGTTTCAGTAAACTCGGAGCTGGCTCTTTCTTGAAAAAGTACGTCCACTTATCAAGGGATGAATCGCCCTGCAGATGAACATAAACTTCTTCTAAGGCAGAAATTTCATCGAAGAGAGTGTTGGGTGGAAGTTCTTCTCGCCATGGTGATAATAACCAGATGTTCATTATTTCTTCTAAAGTTGGAGGATTATTACGATCAATTAGATTGAAACAACTTAGCGTCTCATATACTGAATCGGTGAAATTTTCTAGGTACGCAGTGGCTCTTTGATACACGTTGATGGCTTCTTTCTTGAACTTTTGCACGGCATTCTCAGGCAAATGTTTTTTACGTAAGGCAAATAAAACTTTCATTCCAAAAAACTGCTCATCGTATTTTTTTTGCAAAGAATCACGCAGCTTACACATGATAATGTGAAGATTACATGCAAGAATTTTCTTGCTTTCAGCTTCAGTAGGGTGTCTTGCATTATTGACATGAAGAAGTGCGTGAAATATAAATACAATTCTGAAATTGTTGATTCATCGTCCTTTGCGAGCTCATTTTCCTGATCCAAAATAAGGTTCCAGATAACCTTATGGCACTCATCAAATCCAAGAGAAATAAAATACGATTTTAGAGGTATCCAGTTTAAAAGAAGTCTTTCGACCACTTTAAACAAACTTAACCAACGTGTTGGAACATGGCGCAAAAATTCATGGAATTCTGACTCGCAAAACTCAAAAAATGATTTCAACTCTTCTCGTTTCTTCGCAGAATTCGAAAATTCGGCAAAAACCTTCAGCACTACATTTTCGATATCAAAAGATAACTGTTTTAATGCATTTTTGCGCTGTTGTGTAAAGTGTGATTATTGCAATGAGCATTCGATCTTTGTCTCATTCTAACTTATGAAAAAAAAGACAAAACGCGATTCTCCTATCCTTATTCTCTTAGACTGTACAGCTTTAGATTACTTACCATTTCATCATAAAGCTTTTGAATAAAAAAAAAGTCCACTATTTTGTGAAAAAAAATAGTGAACATAATGTGAAAAAAGTGGACTGTCCACTCAAATAGTGGACACCTGGCAACCCTAACCAGTTATGATTTTTTAAAAAAATGGTTTAGTTTTATGTTTGAACATAGTTATAATCTCTATTTTGATATTGTGAAATATCAAAATGATGAGGAATATAGCCACAGCTTTGCAACTTCAGAACACATAATTTGAAACTGACTTCTAGAGATGAGGATCCAGAACTCGGATGAAAGTATAAGGTGGAAATTTAAGAAAGCAACAGTTACAGGAAAGAAAGTTTGTTGGGCAGGCTGGCAAAACGACAACTCATATTTTATAAGGTGAGATAGTACTGGGCAATTAATTAGGAAAGGAGGGAACTTTATTTGCTCTCTTGAAGGACTGTTCTTAATAGTTGAGGATCCATTTTCTCCCTTTTACAGGTAGTGCTTGACTTAAAACAGTTAGTTTAGTGACTGTTCGAAGTTACAACTTCACTGAAAAAGTGACTTATGACCTTCTTTCACATAACTGTTAAGTCATCCCCATGATCATATGATCAAAATTCAGATGCTTGGCAACGACTCATATTTATGACAGTTGCAGTCCAGGGGTCACTTCATCACCTTTTGCAACCTTCTGATAAGCAAAGTCAATGGGGAAGCCAGGTTCACTTAACAACCATGTTACTAGTTTAACAACTGCAGTGATTCATTTAACAACTGTGGCAAGAAAAAGTCGTAAAATGGTGCAAAAGTCACTTAGCAAATGTCTCACTTAGCAACAGAAATTTTGGGCTCAATTGTAGTCATAAGTGGATTATGTATTAAACCTGTATTAAAGTCCAATTTAGCAAAGGTAGCAGAAAAAGCCTTACTGACAAATGTTTTATTTTACTGAGTCTGATACAGCTGTAACAGTATCCAAGCACTCCAAACAGTGCAAGAATAAATGTGTACCTCCTCATTTGGATCCTCTTATCTTATTTCTTCTAAAGCAGGACCATAAATTAACTCTATTATGATTCTCAGTCTTCATTGGGAATTCAAATAAATAATAGCATTAGCATACCAACAAAATAGATTCATTTAATTGCTTATTAGCTTCATCTTTAAATTTATTACAACTCTTTCTTGCCCTCCTTGCTCTTATACCTACTGTACATATTGAGAATATTGGAAGTTCTTTGTTGTCCATTATTTTTCCTTAAGCTTGCTTTTAAACTGTGATAATTCTAAGCAAATTCATTAAATAAGGAGCATAATGAAATCCTGTAGCATAAATTCAGCTGTGGGGACCAAAAATTCAAACCACTAATGGAAAGTAGCAAATAGAATTTTCAGTAGGTCCTTTATGCCATCTCATGCTCACTGACTTTTGCAGTCCAAGCTGATTTATCAAAATATAACCAGATATTTTTTTATTAGGAATTGTGCCAGAAACATACAATAGAGAATTGAGATATTTGATTGTGAATGTATTGACAACGGCTAGAATTGTGCTTGCTAAAAACTGGAAAAATGAGAAAATACCAACACAAGATGAAGTTATTAAGAAAATCAAGGAATGTCCTGAAATGAGTAAATTGACATTTGAAATTAGGGAACAAGAAGATAAACAATATTATAAGATATGGGATTTATTTTATCAATGGCTAGATACTAGAACATGGAAATGAAATTTGAAATATAAAATGAATGTTATAATATAATATGTGAAAATAATTTCTTTTGGAATGATAATGAAATTGTTAGATAAATGACAAATGAGGATAATGATGTAAAGATATATATCAGATTGATAATATGAGAAATTAGATAATTTGTAAAATGAAGCACAAGAGATTTGTAACCGATCGACACACAGTTTGCAGTTGTAATGGATGATGGATGTTTTATGTTTTGTTTGTTTAAAAATAAAAATTCTTTTCAAAAAATATATATATATATATATAGCAGGAGTTTCCTTCTTTTCCTTTGTTTATAGAACAATGGAAGACAAATGATAAATAATAGTTGAGGTGAAAAAAGCTTGAGTGGGCTTTGTGAGGGACAATTGTTGTTCACCTTCAGCAGAAGTTTAATGCAATTTCACACATCACCCTGATTGGTGCCAGCCCTCAGTTTGGGGCGCTTTAAATTGGGTGCCCTTAAGCACTTACAAAGGACGTGGTGACTCAGTGGCTATGACGCTGAGCTTCTTGATCAAAAGGTTGACAGTTCAACGGTTCGAATCCCTAGTGCCGCATAATGGGGTGAGCTCCCGTTACTTGTCCCAGCTTCTGCCAACCTAGCAGTTTGAAAGCACGTAAAGAAAATGCAAGTAGAAAAATAGGGACCACCTTTGGTGGGAAGGTAACAGAGTTCCATGCGCCTTTGGCATTTAGTCATGCCGGTCACATGACCACAGAGACATCTTCGGACAGCGCTGGCTCTTCGGCTTTGAAACAGAGATGAGCACCGCCCCCTAGAGTCGGGAACGACTAGCACATATGTGTGAGGGGAATCTTTACCTTTACCCTAAGCATTTATTTTGCCAACCATCTTCCAAAATCCTCCAGTTTTTTGTCCTGCTACTCTAGGGGGATTCTAAAGAAAGTGCGCTAAAGCCAGATTTTTTTAAAAAAAAATTGTGTCCTTGCCTTTGCTGTTATTAAAAAAAAGCTTGATTGTAAATCAAAGCATACCTTAAACAATTATTTTATAAATGAGTATTCATTCAATTAATTATATAGATTTTCTAATGAAGAAAATTTACTTTTTCACTTACAGTCATCTGGAAAAGTAAACCCTATGTTTTGTTTTTTTTTAAATGTGGACATATATGTGGTCATAACAATATTTTACCTTCATTCAAACAGTATTTAAATATAAAGATAAGCCTTTAAAATTAACTTTGCAATCATTTAATAACATAAAATTAAAAGATCTGTCATTTTCTTCTGTAGAAAAAGTAAGTACACCCTTGGCCTTTTTTATAACTTTCTACCAGTCTTTAACCTCAGCTGAGAGACTTTTTCTCTGTCCCACCATGTAGAATTTTTTTCATCTACAATATTTGAAGAGTTTTTTTGCATGCAAAACACATGTCAAATCAACTCAAAGTATCTAAAAGGATTCTCCATAACAGAGAGCCATGGAATTGGAAGGAACCTTGGAGGTCTTTCTAATCCCCCTGCTTGATTTTACTGGATTTCTACTGCTAAGGAAACCACTATATAAAAGGCAGAATAATACTAGTGACAAGTGCTATCTAAATTGGCTATTTGCAAATAGTGATGTTAGTTTTTTTAATATATGTTTTTAAATAATTTTATATCAATTTTTATATGAAAATAGTTTTTTTTAAAAAATCAAGACTCAGTTATATTATTGGTTGAATTTAAACTTTCAATTTTAAGGGGCCAGTCAGTAAATATTAGTACCAAGTGATTCTCCTGTGCCTGCTTGGAAAGTCCAAGCTATGGGTATTCAAAGTGTCTGATTGACCAGAGACTGAGTTGCAAAATCTTTGGCCCCGCTTCTTTCTCCTGGCCAATCCTTAGTTTTTTCAACTCAGTCGGCCTAGAGAGACGTCTTTTGAGTTGCTCTTGTACATTTTTTTGGATTTGAGTTCTTTTTGGCTATTTTTGGTTTGTTTTTATTTCTGGAGTGTTTGGCAGGCTGGTGAAACGTGCCTTGGTGTAGGTAGCACAATTAGCCAGGCAACAAGGAGATCACAGTCGGGAGGCAGACCGGTGACACAGCGACTGGCCATTTTGTTTCCAGCGAGCCTGCATGCAGTCAGACTGTGGATTCAGCAGACAGAGGCTTCGGTCTTTCGTGAGTGTGGGCAGCCGGTCGCAGTGCTGAGGAGTTGTTTTGTCGGCTCTGCACTATCTGGGAAGGCTTTGCAGCATTTGTGACCGTGTTGCCGGTTTCACGCTTGGTGGCTGGAGGCACTGATTGGGAGGAGGTGCAGAGTAGCCGTTTTGCCGGCATTGCACCATTTTCTACTGTTGCTGCTGCTGCACCTCCAATTTGTGGCCGCATATCAACTGTGTTGTCGATTGAGACCATTTGCTGCTGTATAATCATCATTTGCTTTTGAATTTTTGGTGCACTGTAGCTAAGGATTGACTATGTCAGGGATTAATCTCAGGATTGGGTGTTCCCAGCCTACCTTCAGCAGAATAACTTTTTTGCAACAGCAAATGTCCAAAATGGCAGACCATGCTGAATCCTGCTGCAGCAATTCAGTTCAGTCTTCCTCCAGACAGAGATCAAAAGCTTCGGATTCCAGGAGAGCTGGATCAGTGTCTAATAAACCCACAACCAGATCTAAGTCTAAAGCTTCTAAAGTTTCTACATCTGTTGCAGCTGACAAAGATGCCTTACATAGGCAAAAGGCCTTGGAGAAGCAATTTGCCAAAACTCAAAAGCCGGTAGAGACAGCCAGGTCCAATCCAGTTCCAGTTCCTGCCATAGAAACTAGCACTACTAGAGCTCAGGAGGATCAGTTAAATTGGTCTCCTGAAGCTAAAGTGGGGACACAGAGTTTTCATGCTGTTCCTTTTCAGGAACATTATGTTCCTCAGCCTGTTTCCAGCCTTAGGCATTCTGGGCCTTCAGCCACGTTCATGCCTACAATGGCAGGGCTCTGGCCTGGAGAGAATCTGGGATCAGATTTGTCCCAGGAGCTTCGTTTTTTTGATTGCTCAGACTATTTCACAAGGCATTAATTCTGCTCCCCAACAGAGAGGCTTCCCTCCCTTATTGCCTTTGAGATCACCCCTGCCTACCTCTTCTTGTCCTCCTTTACAATCTGAGGTGGGGTTTGTGCCTGAACCTCATTCCCCGTTGCATTTCTCCCATAGTGAGGTTTCATTTGAGGGAGAGGAAGAAATGGGTGATTATGCAATGTCAGATGAGGAAGGCACATCCCAGGATAAGCCTACATATGCTGGTCTATTCAAGCCTCACTTGTTCAGGACTTTGCTGACAAAGGCTAAGGCCACAGCTAATATGGGGGTGACTAGATAGACAGAAGGGGACCCTTCAAGGCTTCGTGACCCTCTCACAGATTTGTTTACTGAGCCAGTTACTACTCAGGAAGTGATCCCTTTACCAAAATTTTTTAAGGATGTCATCCAAAGGCAATGGGGCCAGCCTGGTTCAGTTCCTGCCCCCCCCCCGGGGGGGTGGACAGGAAAATGTACACTGCTGAGCAGACCTTGAAGACCTTTTGCAGGTTCCTTCTGTGGATGCTCCATTGGCATCATTGGCATCAGCGGCACTTCTTCCTACAGATACAGTTGAGGGTCTTAAAGCTGATGAGTTGTAAGACTCATCAGGCAGCTGCTTGGGTTATTAGATCTGCCACAGCTGCACCTTTTTTTGCTAGAACATCTCTTCTGTGGCTTCATCAAATGCAAGCCAGAGCAGCGCTGGAGGAAACCAGGTTACAACAGGATATTAGCAAACTTATGGCAGCAACCAAATTCACGGCAGATGCCATCTTAAATGCCTCCAAATTTGCCTCTCGAGCCCTAGCTTCCAATGTGACTTCTCAAAGTCTATTGTGGCTTCGCCAGTGGCAAGCCGATATGAAGTCTAAATGGCGGCTGGCTTCAGCCCCGTTTAAAGGGGGTAGCCTTTTTGGGGAGGTCCTTGATCCTATCCTGGTGGAAGGTAAGGATAAGCGGAAGGTTCTCCCATATACCTACAGAATGGCTGAGAGGAGATCCACTCCCTTTTACAGGAGGCAGTCCTTTCAGCCTCAGGAGGTGGGGTTTGACCTCTCTCCTTACCAGAGGCCCTATTCTCAGGGCTTGGATAGATCCCCGGATAGGTCATCCTTTCAGGACAGAGCCAGACAGCCGCAATCTAGGCATCCCTTTTGAGGAGCCAGTAACCGGCCTTACCGCCGTTCCAAGTAATTTCCCTTTGGGGATTCCCAACAGTTTACACTGTTTTGTCAATCAGTGGACGGCTACCACTTCAGATGCTTGGGTTTTGCAGACAGTGAGGCTCGGGCTCACTTTGGAGTTTTGTTCTACTCCACCAAGCCGGTTTTTCCAATGTCCGGTTTCTAGAGATCTGGTTAAACGTGCTCTTATGGAGGCCGAGATCCAGCACTTGCTGGATATCAAGGCTATAGAACAGGTGCCAGCAGAACAGAGGGGCTGTGGTTATTATTCCATCCTTTTTCTGGTTCTCAAAAATTCAGGGGGCAGAGGGCCATTTTAACTTTAAAGGATCTCAATTTGCATGTCAGGTACAGAAAATTTAAGATGCAATCCCTGCAGTCTATCTTAGCTGGCATCAGACGGGGTGATTTGTTAACCTCAATTGATCTTAAAGAAGCATACCTCCATGTGCCGATTAGGTTATCCCACAGGCATTTCCTCCCCTTCGCTTATGTGGGCTGTCATTGGCAATACAGGATACTTCCGTTCGGCCTTTCTTCAGCCATATGAACCTTTAGTAAGCTACTTGATGTTATAGCTGCCCATCTGCGGGCGACGCCTATATGGCTTCAATACTATCTAGATGATATTTTAATTCAATCCTCATCCTTAGCGCAGGCACAGGTTGACATACAAATTACAGTCCAGACCCTCTAGGCTCATGAGTTTTCTATTAACTGGGACAAAAGCCAAGTTGCTCCAGTCACCAGTATCACTCATTTAGAGGCAGTTATCAGTACGCTGACTTCTCAGGTTTTCCTT
Source organism: Pantherophis guttatus (assembly GCF_059756535.1). Taxonomy (NCBI): domain Eukaryota; kingdom Metazoa; phylum Chordata; class Lepidosauria; order Squamata; family Colubridae; genus Pantherophis; species Pantherophis guttatus. Next base: position 105,158,238 of record NC_142066.1, read on the forward strand.
TCTCAGGAACACAGAGACAGCATAAGGGCTTTGGTGCTTCAGGTCAGGACCTTGAGAAGGGTGCCAGTGTTGATTCTTTCCCAGTTGTTGGGAAAGATGATTTCTTGCCTGGCTATCATTCCGTGGGCCCGATTCCATACCAGAGCCCTTCAATGGCTTCTTTTGCCCAGTCAAAGATCAGGCCGCTGCAACAGGAGTGACAAGATCAGAGTTCCTGCCAAAGTTCTTCAGTCCCTGGACTGGTGGATGTCAGGGGCATTGGAAAAGGGCTGCCTTTGCAGAGAAGTAGGCAGGCAGGTCGTGACTACGGATTCCAGCCTCTTCGGCTGGGGAAGTCACCTGGATGATCAAGTGGCTCAAGGACGGTGGTCGCTGGATGAGCTGCTCAATGATATCAATTGACTGGAATTGAGAGCGGTGCATTTGGCACTCCAGCATTTCCAACCCATGTTAACAGGCCAGCATGTGCTGCTGATGACAGACGTCACTGCCAAGGCGCATGTCAATCGTCAGGGAGGAACTCAATCCAAGGCACTCATGCACAAAGCGACGGGGTTGTGGATGTGGGCGGAGAAGCATCTTCTCTCATTGTGAGCAGAGCACATTTCTGGGGTTGCCAATGCCCAGGCAGACTGGTTAAGCTGTACAACCATAGACTAGTCAGAATGGCATCTTCACCCAGACCTTTTCCACCACATGACAACTCTATTCGGACTTGTTCGCCAGTCTGAAGAATGCCCAACTCCCGAGATTTTTCTCCTGTTTCTGGACGCCAGTGGCAGAAGGTACCAATGCCCTCCTTCATTCTTGGCCTTCCGGTCTGCTGTATGCATTTCCTCCAACACCTCTCATTCCGAGGGTTATCAGGAGGATTTTGGAGGAGGGGGCAGAGGTGCTACTAGTGGCACCCCACTGGCCACGACATCCGTGGTTTGCAGATCTCATGACGCTGTCCGTTTCATGCTCTTGGAGGATCCCTCTTCACAGGATCTCCCTCAGCCATGGGGGAGGTGCAACATCTGAACCCCCAGTGGCTTCAATTGGCCGTCTGGCACTTGAGAGGGAGATCCTGACGAAGGCTCACTTTTCCAAGAAGGTGATTGAAACCATGCTGGCTTCTCGCCGGGCATCTATGAACCGGATTTATGACGCTACTTGGATTTCCTTCTGTCGCTGGTGCAGGAAGGAGAAGTTGATTCCTATATCGGTCTCCATCCCTCAGATGTTGGATTTCCTGCAGAAGGGACTCAATAAAGGTTTATCTGCTAACACTCTTTGCAGGCAGGTGGCAGCCTTGGCCACTGTTTAATTAATAATTTCCTTTGATCTTCTGACACACTTTTGCTACAACATTCATTTTCATTTTCTAAGCGGACCATGAAGAAATTACTTAATTTTTGAAGATGAATTGTCTGTATTGACAGTTTTGTAGCTTGGTGCTTTCTTATCCTGTATGTTCCTACCCAAAACATTTAACATTTAACTTATTACTTTCATATTCTCTGTATTTTCCAAAATATGAAGGTTTTTTTAAACCTGGAAAATGGTCCATCATATACATATTGAGAATAATAAATTCAGCTTCCTCTTGGCAAAATCTATAAGGTTGGCAAATGTTGCAAGATGATAAATATTAGGAGAGTTAATGGAAGTTGCTTTAGTTTGGCTAATTAAGGACTGTTATTTTTCCTACGTGATTTTTTTTTTAAGAAAAATGTTTAATGGAGCATGTATAAAGTTGCCAAAGAAATATTAAATACAGGCTTCAGTTTGATTTATATTCATCTTGATTCATATTGAGATTGGTCAATTAGTTTTACAACTTTAATTCTCAGAGTCTGTTGCTGTATTGAACTACAGTTCATTTCAAAGCCAGTGTATATAATATTTGAAAATCAGCTTTTTTCATTTTTGTATTACATTTAACATTTAAATCTGTTTTAAGAGTTGTTTTTTAATAGAATATTTTATCCTCATTCCAATATTGTAACCTAGGTGATTTAAATATAAAAGAATATCATATCATAGAATATCAAAATTAAATTTAGCTCTTTGCCTTGGTGGCAGCTACAAAAAATAATGATTTGGTGTGAGTTTGACTTTTGGTATTCTCATCCATTTGGATTTGACCCAAGCTTAAGTTATCAATGTGCTAGACTTTCCAAGTATATCTAATAGTTTATTACTAAATTAGATATGTCCTATTGCTCTAAAAGTATTTGAGAAAGAAAAAAACATATTTTTTAATACGATATGAGTGAGAATTTATTTTCAATAGTTACAGATCTATTGTAGTATGCCAGATTTATTAGTTATAACTGAAGTGGGATTTCTTACATTATGTGTTCTGTGTTCTTTTAAGATCTTACTATATTTGTTATAACATGAAATAAAGTGTTTGAATTCAGAAATAAAAAGTAAAGGTAAAGGTTTCTCCTGTCAAGTTTTGTTCAACTTTAGAGAGTGGTGCTCATCTCCATTTCCTAGCTGAGGGAACCACCATTGTCTGAAGATGCTTCCATGGTCATGTGGCAGGCATGATTATACACAGCTGCATGAAAAGCTGTTACATTCCCACCAAAAGGAGGTGTGTTTGTATATTTGTGTGTTTGTGTATGCATTTTATATACATATATAAAATCTGTTTGTATTTGCATGCTTTTGAACTGCTAGGTTGACAGGAGGCGGGATAGGAACAGGGACTTACCTAGTCATGCACTTCTTGGGTCTCAAACTGCCAATTTTCTGGTTGGCAAGCTATGCTACTGTGCCTGCTAATTCAGAAGTAGGTAACTCTTTAGTGTAGGAAGTCTGCAATTTGCTGGTGTACTAGTATGCTAAATGGTTAGTCTGATGGAGCCATGGTATGCCAATATATTTCATAGGTTCTTGAAAGGTTTTTTATTGTATGTTTTAATCTAATTTAAATACTTTTTCCCACATCCCATTATATATAAATGCATACTGGTAGTCATGTGTCATAACCAATCATTTAGTGAAGTTATAACAGCACTGAAAAAAATGACTTATGATTGTTTTTCACACTTACAAACATTGCAGCATCCCTGTGATCATGTGATCAAAATTTGGACGCTTGGCAAGTGGCACATATTTATGATATTTGCAGTATCCTGGGATCATGTGATCACCTTTAGTGATCTTCGGTCTAGCAAAATCAAAGGGGAAGTCAGATTCATTTCACAACTGTGTTACCAGCTTAAGAGTTGCAGCGATTCAGCTAACAAGTGTAACAAGAAGAAATGGGGAAAAACTCATTTAGCAACTATCTTGCCAATAAAAATTTTGAACTTAGTTGTGGTTGTAAGTTGAAGACTACCTATAATTGAAAGCTTTGATATTCACAAGTAGTCCTCAATTTACAATATTTTGTTTAATGACTGTTCAAAGTTACAAAGGCATTAAAAATGATATGACCAGCCCTCGCACTCATGATTTTTACAGTATCCCCCATGGTCATGTGATTAAAACTCAAGTACTTGGCAACTGGCATATATTTATGATGATTAGAGCATCCCAGGATCACATGATGCAAGGTTGACTCAGCCTTCTATCCTTCTGAGGTCATTAATTGAGGACCCAGATTGTTGGGGGCAAAATGCTGGCTCTCTAAGCCGCTTAGAGAGGGCTGTAAAAAGCACTGTGAAGCAGTATATAAGTCTAAGAGCTATTGCTATTGCTGTCCACTATTTTGAAATAGTGGATAGCAAAAAAAAAAAAAAAGTGGATAGATTTCAAACAGTTTGAAAATTCAAACTGTCCAAAGAGCTGCTGATTCAGTTCTACAGAAGAACTATTGAGTCTGTCATCTGCACCTCTATGACTGTCTGGTTTGGCTCTGAAACCAAATAAGACAGACACAGACTTCAACGATGGATAATTAGAACTGCAGAAAAAACAATTGCTACCAACCTGCCTTCTATTGAGGACCTGTATACTGCAGAGTCAAAAAGAGGGCTGTGAAAATATCTACAAACCCCTCACATCCTGGACATTGTTTCAACTTCTACCTTCAAAATGACGCTCTAGGGCACTGCACACCAGAACAACTAAACACAAGAACAGTTTTTCCCCGAATGCCATCACTGCTAAACAATTAATTCCCACAACACTGTCAAACTATTTACTAAAACTGTATTATTATTCTCATCCTTCTATTACCTTTCTCCTCCCACTTATGACTATAACCTTGTTGCTTATATCTCTACGATTTATATTGTTTTATTTGTTTCCTAATATGATTTGATTGCTTATTTAGTAACCTATGACTATCACTAAGTGTTGTATCTTATGTTTCTTGATGAATGTATTTTATTTTTCTTTATGTACACTGAGAGCATATGCACCAAAGACAAATTCCTTGTGTGTCCAATCACACGTGGTCAATAAAGTATTCTATTCTATTCTATTCTATTCTATTCTATTCTATTCTATTCTATTCTATTCTATTCTATTCTATTCTATTCTATTCTTCCCAGCCAGCTTCTGACAAGCAAAGTCAATGATTGAAGCTGAATTTGCTTAACAACTGTATGATTCACTTAATAATTACAGTAATTCGCAAAAAAGGTTGTGAAATCAGGCCCGACTCACTTAACAACTGCCTTGCTTAGCAAAGAAAATTCTGGTCTCAATTAATATATATATCAAACTTATTAATTGTCTATCTTCCTAACAGAAGGACTCTCTGATTATAATTGTTTATTATAATTAATTTATAATTAAAATCATTTAATTATTTTGAAATTATGTGAAATCTATATTCCAAGTAGATATATTAAACTAAATTTCAATTGATTAATAAAAATACAGTAACACTACCAGTAACACTAATATTTTCTAAAATGTAAAATTGTAACTATTTGATGTCAGTCTGTATCACATGCTATTTCACCTTGTTTAAAAATTAACATTTCTATAATGAAGCCGCACAAAACATTATATAAATTAAATTTAAAATATAATTAAGTAAAAATAGAGTTCCAAGAATGAAGAAGACAGAAAATAAATTCTCACTAATTTTATTCTCACTGAGAGGCTATCTCTTTTTTAATATGGTCTCCGAATACAAGGCTTTGCAATGGAAAAAAACTAATACCTCTCAGTGCTACCAACACTTCTTGTGATTTCCCTTTCAAATAAATAAACTAAGTCCTGATTCACTATAACAATGAAATGACAATTTTATATGCTATAGGAAGAGTATGTGCTTTCCACAAACATTTTGTATTGGAAAAATATCCTATGCAAATGTATATTACGAAAAATAATGCAAATTATATATTTATATATTATATACATTTATGAAATATAATATATAATAAAATATAAATAATAAAACTGCATAAATATTTCTTGAACACACAAATATCACATAAACCTTTTAAAAAGTTCTTGCTGCCTTAAGTTAATTAAAATCTCCTTTGATAATGTAACTCCATCATTATTCTCTTTTTTTTGTTTCTCTTTTGTATTTATTAAAAAACAAAATTAATATATACATATCTAATATATAATTAAATCTGATTTTTTAAGATTTATTTGATAATGTTTTTCACTGACATCTCAAAGTGATGCACCTCAGATATCTTGTTTCATTTTATTCTCACAGTAACTATAGTAATGGGTTTGTGCTGAGGGAGATTGAGTGTTGTCTAAAGTCACCCAGGTAAATATATAGCTGTAGTTCTCTTTGGTCCTCCGTTCAAGTCCTTAACCCCTTGCTACTGTCAATGTCAAGTACTGTTGGATCTGTAATGCTGTGATTTCCGGGATGTGTTCCAGGGGACTTGAGAAAAAATGAATTTTCCCCTTGGAATAGGTATTTCCTCAGAGTCAGATCGTCATTCTCTTTCAAGCCTCCAAGGAAGCTAATTGTATTTTATTGTTGGAAAGGATTTAGTAAATGGGAAATATTCACTTTCAGTTTAGCCTTGCAGAAAAATAAAATTGTTTTTAAGTATGGTTTTGAACATCACATTAAAAGTCCCTTAGGAACAGGGCGGTATATAAATTTAATAAATAAATAAATAAATAAATAAATAAATAAATAAAAACATATTCTAATGTTTATTTGGAGATTGCTTCATTACAATACTCATGATTATTTTTAGCTATCTTAGCAGGATGTATTTCCAGGGTGGATAAAAATCAATGATTTTTTTTAAAAAATCAAAAAAATCAGATTTTTTTTATTTAAATTGGATTTTTTTGATTTTTATCAAATTTATTTTAATAAAAAACTTTTGGGGTAAAAATCTATTGTAAGATAGTTTTCTATTTAAGATAAATAAATAATTTAGTTTATTCAGCATGAAATGGAGCTTAGTTATGTAGCATGAGGCTGTATATTCTGCAACACTGGGACTATTGGTGAGTCAACGGTGGGTCAAAGGAGTAGCAGAGATTACAGTTGCTCTTTAAAAATTATGATTTAAATCGAGTTGATTTAAATCAAGCCTTTTTACTAGTGATTTAAATCATGATTTAAATTGTGATTTAAATCAACTCGATTTAAATCAAATCCACCCTGTGTATTTCCTTTAAATTGTATAGATTTTAAGAAAAGTAGGTGACAGAGGTAATATCACCGGGCACAGGTTAAATATCTAAGATGGCTCCAATATTCAATTTCTCTTATGCCTTGTGGTTTTTATATTTTAATAATGATTATTTTATATTGTAATAGTTTATTTGCTTTGTATATTTATTGTTTTAATTCATTATTTTTATGTCCATAGTAACTTTCTGTGTTACAGGCAACCATCTAAATTTGATAGATTGGATGAGAGAGAGTGTGTATGTGTGCGCATATTTCGGCATACCTCAAAAACATGCAAACCTGTTTACAGGGCATAATCTGAAGATTTTTTTTTAATTTGACTGATATCCATCTATTTTACTAACTTGATTAATACATTTTTAAATTTGTGGGGTAGGGGAAATGCTGGAGTTTCTACTGTAACAGAAGTATTTAACTAAGTTTTAGTTTGTATGAAAGTCTAAATTGTACTTACATGATCTTGCATGCATTATACATGCAATATAGAAAAATTATTATCCATGATTTAATATGAAGTAATAAGAAGAGAATATATGTAGCTCAAGATTAAACTCTGGAATTGGTTTTAGAATTTTTAAAATTGTAATTATTTGCTACCCTTGCTGAACAGTGATTATTTTAAGGAGAAAGAGTGCTAAATAAAGTCTAATACTTTATGAATTAATTATCATAATACCAAATTATTTGGAGAATGTTTGGTGATAATATCAGCAGAAGTGTCATTTGTGTCTATAGTTAAGATCATGCAGGGAAAACTTTTAAACTCTGGACCTTCAACAGGATGTGATGCTTCAAGAAATCGGTTCAGAACTATTGTTCCTGAAGTACCTCTCAAAATGGTTTGGTACTGCTATATTAATTATTCAGTGTATCATGTAATGAATCAAATTTGGAGTCTGATTGCTGCTTAAAAGAGATTGAAATACAGTAACTTCTGTCAGTGTGTGATTAAATAATAAATGTGAGGAAAATTTACATTAATATTAATATTTGTTAATATTAATAAGCTTATGTTAGAGCCAAGATAAACATGATCTGGTGTCTAAGTTATGCTGAAGTCAAAAGAAAGCATCAAAGTGTAATCATCTTTATTTTAAATCAGTTTTCATCAGCCATAGACAACCTTGATAAAACTTTTTTTGCATGGGAACTGTAATGTGATAAAATGGATATGAGGTAGAAATAGAGTTCCATTCATACAGTGTAATCTGTGAATGTAGAAATTACCTGTATCTAAGGAATTGCTTGAATTTTGAATTCCTACTCAAAAGGTAAACCACAAATGCCATATTTTTCAATAACCTAGGTATTTGTTGAAAGAGGATTAAAATCTGACAAATTTGGAGTTTTCTATTGCAATAAAGAAGGCATTACCTTAGTCTAAAGTTCAATAAATGAAATGGAGCTTGCCAATGAGATGAGTCAAGGTCTGCAGTTAGGAAGAGTTTGTAATCTTGCCCAAAGGAACATAGTATTTCACATTCTGATAGTAATATGACAAAAAAAATATGTTGGGAAATTATAAACAATAAGGTTTTTTTTAATTGAGCTGAATAAAGTCTTGCTTTAAAAAATGAAAGCTGAGATACAATCCGAGGCAGTATAATCTTCAGAACAAATACTGAGTTTAAATGGAATGGTCCATTGAATGAAAATATTTTGAAAAAACTAAAATATTAAGACTTTATTCCACCTATTGGTTCTTTCTGGCTTTTATTTACCTTGTCCCAGTGACTGATTGGCATGTTATAAGGTAATTTTGATGTTACCAATTTCATCATCATATAAAATAACAAATATACGCTTTGCCAAGAAAATTAATAAACTCTTAGTCAAAAACTGAGCATAAAATAAAGAGCCATTTAACTTTTACCAGCTAACAAAGGGCACAACATCATCCTATATTTTAGTAAATAAATACTGTTTTATCTGATTATTGCAGCAATTTCAGTGACAGAATTATTTAATAGTTGTGTAGTACTGATGAAAAAGCTTTTGTAATTATAGGTAAGTGAGCTAGAATCCTTTAAATCTGAAATTGATTATTCAGCCCTAACAAACCCATAACTCTTTTGAATATGTTTAAGTGAAAGGAAAAGAGTCAATTCAGTTCAGTAAAACAATTCAAAGTTTATTTTGATCATAGACAATGTAAAACAAAACAATCAAAACAAACTCTTTATAAGTAGAAGAGGAAGGTCAGGTATGAAATGTCAGCTAAAAAGTTAGAATATTATGTTACTATTGCCACTATAGCTATTAATATAAACTGGATCTCTCAAGCTAAAATTGGAGTGTTATTTGTCTTAGTTACTTAATATTATGACACAAATCTAAGAAATTAAGACAAAAGTAGGCAAAAAATAAATTATCTATATTCAGAGTTATAGGGGTGTTAGTTGAATCTTTATTCCTGGCAGCATTACAAAATTTGGCAACATCCAGGGGGGCAAAGTCCATTTCAATGAAAAGAAGATTTGTACATAGAATATCAGAAAGATTTGGATATTTCACTAGAAAAGGGAAAATAAAACTGATTCTAACATCCCTATTTTAAAAAATACAGGAACAAGATTCTATTGTTCCATGAGTCCACGTAATTGTATATAATGTCTAAAATATTATACATTTTTATCATTTATTCCCATGTCTTATGTTCCATTTAAAATCCATATTTGGAAGTGTTATTAACTATTCATACTCTGTTTGTTCTGTCACCTTAATCACAGCACAACAATCAAGCCCTTTCTTTTCTTATGTCCATATGTGAATAATAAGGGAAAGCAGTACAATTAAGCCATTGGTCTCCATTGGCTTTCCAATGAACCTCAGCTTTTTTGTGTGGGATGTTGTTTTTGTTTTTGCATTGCAGCTTTCAATGGAAACTGCATCCACATTCCATTGCTTTTGTTAATTGTGCCTGGTACTTAAAACATTTGTAAAGGGGAGGCAGGTAGGTGGGGCAGATTGGGGACAATGTGGGGGAGGGTAACTGCTTTAGGAATTGTCCATTCAGGTCAGAGTTTAACTCTAGTGGCCATTCATCAGATGTTGGTTGATTGCTATGCAATCCTTGGAGACATTTTACTTACCCACCCCCCTCCTAGCTCTTTGAAAGCAGATGGGCCAAAAAGGGAGTATGACACTTGAACATTCATGTTTTTTGTTTTACTATGCACTGTAAAGCCCTATCCTAGAGCAATCAACTTTATAGCCTTGCTCTGGTACTCCTTTGCCTGCTGAGGCTGTAAAAGATGAATAGCCCCATGTGATATGCCCTACTGCTTTGGAAAATGTAGCAGGTTCCTGTAGTTAGAGTTTTGTTTGTTTGTTTGAATGCACATGACTAATTCAAAGAACATTTCCTCCTAGCTGAGGAAATGGGCATTAATGCAAGTCTTGAATGCAAATAGCTTTAGCATTTGCAAATAATTCTTAGCACAAATACACACTACTTCTTTGTCACTGTTACTGCTTCTGATAATGATCTTTAAAAAGCTAAGTTTGGTCTGAAATATTTAAAAAAAGCAGGAATTTATTTAAAAAAACTTTCTATATCAGGAAATCTGAAATGCTATTCTATTTTATATATTTTCTATAATAATGAAAGTTTTAAACAATTTTGTTTAACTATTTTAGTGTAATTCCAGATTATTTCCAATATTTGCATTTCAGGATTGGAGCCTTTGGTCTCCATTTCTGTGTCTAGTTTTGCTTTTTTTTAGTTGTTTTTTTTAACTCTAGTAACTAAGTAGACATTGGCTAGATGGACCAATATCATCTGGGAGTCAGATTTAGGAATGTTCCATGAATGACCTGCAAAGTGCAGTTTTTAATTAAAACCAGCCTTTAAACAAATAAGCGGGCTTCTTGCATGTAGCAGTTCTTGTTTTTGTGCTGTCCCCATTTTATAATGTAACTATTATGTCTTTTTCACCCACTATCCCTAGAAATGTCATTCTTTTGCATTCCAAACAGTTTGAATCCTAGTAACTGTATGGCGACATCTAGTACAAATGGGTTTCTCATTGCCTTTTTTTGGGATTTTGTTTGACATGACAGTCTTGTCTAGAGCCATAGGATTCCTGCTATAGGCTTGACTTACAACCATTCATATAGTGACTGTTAGTAGTTACAACACTGAAAAAAACGAGTTATGACTGTTTTTCACATGATCATATGATCAAAATTCATATGCTTGGCAACTGATTCGTATTTATGATAGTTGCAATGTCCCTGGGAAAGCCAGATTCATTTTACAACTTTGTTGCTAACATAATAACTGCTGTTATTCATTTAACTGTGGCAAGAAAAGTTGTAAAATGGGGCAAAACTCACTTAACAACTGTCTCACTTAGCACCAGAAATACTACCAATTGTAGTAAATTGAGTACTACTTGTAGTGATTGCCTGTCTAAATAATTACCCTATTTAATCACCTTGTCCAGATTGTGTCTTCTATTGAAATAGACACAAATAAATAAATAAATAAATAAATAAATAAATAAATAAATAAATAATAATAAATAATAAATAAATAAATAAATAAATAAATAAATAAATAATAAATAAACAAACAAACAAACAAACATAGAAATATATTATTACATCAGAAATAATTGGGCAACTTCATGTTGTTTAAGTGTTGCAAATAGCCTTAATATGTCATACCTAATTATTTTCTTATTTTCTGTGAATAACAACCACAGTTTGGCCAGGACATAGAGAAGTAGCAAATTGCTTATGAGAGGATAAATTCACTTTTTAATCAGAATCTTCCATTATTTTTTTAAAAGTTCCTTGCAAAAGTTTGAATAACCTTGGAATACTCTATGATGCAGAATTAGTTTTCTGCTGGAAAGGTATTGTATTGTGAATAGAATCTGGTTTGCTCATCTCTGCAACAAATGGGAACAAATGAAGGCACAATCCAGTTAGCAATTGACACATAGCACATTTTAAATAATGAATAAATATCCACTGTTGTAATTTATTTGATAAACCATGGTTAGGTGAACTGGAAAAGTGACCAGTTGAGAGAATGCTGTTAAGCAGAACAAAATACCAGTTAGGTTGAATTCCTTTTTGTGGGTGAAAAGCTGCTGTCAGTCAAAGTGGAACTGCACATTCTTAGTCAGAGGACATGGCAAGTAACAGCTGGGAGGAGAAGTGTTGGCAAGCACTTAGTATTGTACTACTACTTAATATTATATGACAGCAGATAGACAGAATACATTTTTATAGGACAATAGCCAGTAGATATTTCATGCATTTTAACATAAGTAGTTAAGTATTATTAAGTATTATTACACAACCATTACCACCACCCAAATATGGAAGTATATTGAACAAAGGCAAGAAAAGGCACAAGTTTGTTATGTCACTGTAGGCAGGTACAACTATAAAGACTGGTACCTTGCAGACTTTTGGACTATAATTCCTATCTCATGTCACTGGTTCTGCCCATTGGTAGGTCCATATTGACAAAGGGCAGTACTGGTGGTCCTCTAGATAAGACAGGTCAGTTCAAACTTATTACAGACACCCCCAAACTACATATATTGTCCTCTTTCAAAATTACAATGGCTGCATCACTCCTATTTGCCCATACAACCGACTATGGAGATGCTGCAGCATCCCCACCTCTCTTCTATTCCCACTTTGACACAACCTCAGTGCTTGGGCCTGGTACCCATGCCCTCTGGAAGCAGCCACCATTTACTTTGGCAATTTCCTACAGAAAATGAAGGCTGCTTTCAGAGCTTTCTGCCCAGATCAGCTGCAAACCACTGGCTCTTGTAGGCTTTGGGAAACCGGACTCTTGCATGCTAAGGCAGCAGCTTCAGGATGAGTTTCCCAAAAGCTTCCCCTAGCTTTAACTCCCTTCCCTCCCAAAAAGCCATATTTCTTCAATAAAGAAAACAAAGCTGGAAGGGAAAGACTTCTTGATCTTTCTCCTTCAACCCCCTCCAAAATTTAGGTGCTAAAACTAAACTCCCCATCTCTGCCTTCCAATCAATATTCCTCTTAAAAACCTTGCCTTGATTCCAGGCTGAAGAGAAAGGAAGCAAGCAAAGAAACTCTTTTTGCAGCTTTTTGACTTGAGCAGCTGCAGAAAAAAAAAAATCAGCTCAGAAAGTTTAGCCATATGCAGCAAAAACAGGATAGAAGCTGGCAACTTGCAAAACTTTTAGCTATTTTCCTGACTGCCTGTAGGATCCAGCTAGGACTTCATGGGGATAGCATGGGATATCTCAGGGATTGAGAGAGCCCTTAGATGCCTTAGGCAGGTGGGCTTGCTTGGCACTAGGCCTCCCAGGGGCTTCACCCACCCCTGAGGCTTCACTTAATGATGCACATATTCAATTAACGAGCAGTGATAGTGATAGCTGGTCATTACTTGAGGCAGTTCATTTAATGTTTGTCGTGACTTCGACCCTAATGGACAGACTCCATTACAGTTGTAATTCAAGGACTAACAGTAATTCAAGGACTAACAGTACAGATGGAGTTATTATTATTTTCTTTAGTAATGGAGAGATGCTACTAAAAAGTCTACCAACCAGTTTGAACATGACAAAGGCAATTCAAAGATCATCTTTTACTTCACCATATCTTAACATCAACATCTGTTAGCACAACTAGTGAGAGGAAAGACTGGCTCTTCATTTCATTAATGATTCTTCTGGCAACCTAGTGTTTCGGTAGAAATTTTTACAATTTCACTTGTTAAATCAGTTGTATTCTCAAAATACTAAAAACATTTTTTGCATATCAGTTTTATATTCTATAATAAAAAATGATTTGTTTGTCATTAGGTAGTTCTCACTGCTACCAAACCATTTTTTAAGGTATAGTCAGCTGAACTAGAGGCCTTTCTCTAACGATCTATTAATTGTTTTGATTACTTTTTCCTCTCTTTTGTGGCTAGTGTGCACTGACTTCTACATTGTATCCCTGTGGAAAGTAGCATCTGGATCTGCATGACAGCACTGCTCTCTGGCCTTTGACCTAGCTTTGCTTCTGGCATTAACTGTTTCAGAGGGTTAATAGTGGGTTTACTTTGAAGCAGAGTTCTTGCTCATATTGACACCATTTTCTTTGTGGTTGCTGGCCCCTTTAAACCGAGGGGGGGGGAGAGATTTTTCTAACTACCACAACAACTGTGATATTATACTGGTGGCCTGCATGAGTTTCTTTCTGTGCTTTTAGGATTTTTTTTTCTGTGTAGGATTTTTTAAAAAAATGAGCACACTTACATTTGGAAATAAAATGCAATCAAATAGCAAATAAAAATGATGCTGCTATGCTCTGCCAAAGAATAAATGTTGAATTTTATGGGATCCCAGGTAATAGTAACACTGATAGTTATTTCTGACTCTACAGATTCATGGTCTTCATTAAAAAAAAAAGTTTTAGCTTATGGATACTCAACTTTTGTAATGTGAATTTTAATGTGTGCATGATTAAGTAATTAATTGAATTGCCCAATATTCTTCTAATAGGCTTGGATATGTACACTATGTATCCATTTTGTTTGAAAGGGACACTAAACTTTGATTTTGGAAGTAATATTCAAATATAGTTTTATTAATGCTGAAACTCATGATTTTTGTTGATTGATTGTTAGACATTGATTTGTTAAATTGGAATATTTTAATATCATGGTTAGTTTTACAGAATAATGAATATGCCAAGAAAATAGGAATAATGAATGCCACACTATTTTACATGATTATAGAACACAATTATAGTATTACATTTCTTGTAATTTGAACTACTTGTGTTCTACAGAGATAAACATATCAAAACTGTTCTGGAGCAGTAAAAGATGGTGTAAACATGGAGTTTTTAAAAAATACCTAAATGAGAAGCACTCCCAGCTCTCTGTTGCTTCCCTCTGCTGGATGAAATGTGAAAAGAGCTTTGTAGTTCGCTGATGAATAAATCAGTTAATCCCTTGACACCATATTTTGGGAAAGTCCCCTGGAGTCTGTTTGAGGATGGTTAACCAAAACATTTTATCTAAATAAACAGTAAATTAAGAGCTTAACCGGAAGGAATTGTATAAATCTAATGACACTTCGAAGTATATGGTTTATAAAGAAAGATATAACCAAAAGAAAAAAGTTATTCTCGTAACCTTGAATTAAAACAAAAAGGAACTTCTATTGTCCCCTCTGCAGTGTACTTTACAGATTGCCCATTTAGGAAATGGCTTTTAAAACAAATAAATCTTACATCATCTGTTGACGTGCATATTATTCAATACTCTCTCTGTCTCAGGTGCTGCATTTCTACTGTGATGCTTGTTCTGTTCCCATTTGTCGGGAATGCACCATGGGACGCCATGTCGGCCATAGCTTTATCTACCTCCAAGAAGCTTTGCAGGACTCCAGAACTCTTACTATTCAGCTGCTAGCAGATGCACAACAGGGCCGCCAAGCTATTCAGGTAAATATGCAGCTTACACTAGGGATTGGTATTCTTTGAAGTCTTGCGGCCTTTGGGAGACAACCATCATTGATAGGCTAAACCATTGTTTTTCAGTCTTGGCAATGGGTGGACTTCAACTCTGGCTGAAGAATTCTGGAAGTCTAAGTCAATTCAGCTTAAGTTTGTGTATTGAGCTAAACACTTGGCTAAACGCTCCTAGTATTGCTATAGAACACTTCTGTATACACTCTGCTATGTCATTCTCTCTTGAATGATATAGAAACCTATCACATTATTGTGTGATTCCTGGATTCATGAATATAGGTTTTAAATATATTTCAGAGATATATGAAGTATTTGTAAATACATTATTGTTTTAAAATCTACCATTCTCCAATGTGCTGAGGTAGAGAATCCAAGGCATGGGTGTTAGCTCTGCTTCTCTTCCTGGAGACTGAGTCTGTCAGTCTTCTTGACATGCCTCCCTTATCTGGTGGTTGCTCAGGTTCAACTCAGTTTTCGCCCAGCAGAGACACTTGAGGAGAAACAGCTACACATAACCATATTTCCTTGGATTCTCTAACAGCACAACCATGAGAATAAGCGCTATCAGGTTGACTTTTACTGGAAAGACTTTCACATGGCTGGCTTCCCAATCTGCCAGCAAGCAGCCTTACCAGCTCGAACAGCAGCTGAAGTCCCTGCAGAGCTCTTCCTCATGCCGGCTCATAGCCAGATTCTGGAACCAACAACAATCACAGGGCAAGAAGCCATTTCGTGGCACAGGAAGTCACCCCTTTCACTGCTCCAGATGACTGCAGATCCAGCCCTCCCATCGGTGGCTGCCTAAGCCTATTCACCCATCAATGGGGGGCAACTACAACAGACACCTGGGTCTTGAATATGGTGAGACTCGGTTTTGCTTTAGAATTTCTCTCCACACCCCCGAGTTTCTTTATATGTTGCCCCATATCAAAGGATACAATAAAAAGAGGCCTCATGGAGGCAGCAATCCAACATTTATTGGATATCCAGGCCATTCAACCAGTCCCAGAAGACCAACAGGGGCAGGGATTTTATTCCATTTTATTTGTGATCCCGAAGACCTTGGGGGAGGGTGGTGAAGAACAATTCTGGACCTGAAGAGGTTGAACCATCACCTCATCTACAAAAGGTTCAAAATGCAGTCCTTCCAGTCTATACTGGAGAGCATCTGAGAGGGCGACTTCCTCACGTCAATAGACCTGAAGGAGGCATACCTCCACGTGCCGATCTTGCCAACCCACCAGCAGTTCCTTCAGTTCCACTACATGGGCAGGCATTACCATTACCAGGCCCTGCCATTTGGCCTATCATCAGTGCCCAGGACATTTACCAAACTGCTGGCAGTGCACCTCCAGACACTTCCCGTGTGTGTCCAGTGCTATCTGGACGACATCCTAATTCAATCCTCCTCTGGCCCTAGACGAGGGAGGATCTTCAGATCACAATCTGGGTCCTCCAGGACCACGGATTTTCGATCAACATCGACAAGAACCACCTGTCTCCCCCCCCCAACCATTTGCTGCACCTGGGAGCAGTCATAGACACAAGTCTGTGCAAGGTCTATCTATCTACTGAGCGCCAGACAAGCCTAAAGTCATTAGCAAGAGCCTTGGTAGTACAGGGGTTTAAGGCACCCTGTTATTAAGATGGTTATTAAGACCAGCTGTCTGCAATTACTGCAGGGTTCGAATCTCACCAGGCTCAAGGTTGACTCAGCCTTCCATCCTTTCAAAGGTAGGTGAAATGAGGACCCAGTTTGTGGGGGCAATAAGCTGACATTGTATAAATATACAAAAGGATGAAGGCTATTGCTGAGCATATTGCTGAGCACATTGTAAGCCGCCCTGAGTCTTCGGAGAAGGGCGGCATATAAATCAAATTAAAAAAAAAAAGTTGTATCCACAGGGAGCAGATAGTGCCCATTGCTTCACTCTCACAGCTCCTGGGGAAGATGGTGTTCTACATATCCATCATCCCATAGGCACGTCTGCACCCTAGATCTTTGCAACAGTTCCTCCTTCCTTACCAATGGTCTGGCAGGAGCAACTCCCCTGCAAAGGTCTGAGTCCCACCGGGGGTGCTCCAGTCCTTCCAGTAGTGGATGTTATGGGCCATCACCAGAGGCTGCATCTTCAAGGAGCCCAACTGCCTGGCCGTCACTACGGATGCCAGCCTTTTTGGTTGGGGGGCCCATCTTCAGACCCTGATAACACAGGCGCAGTGGACTCAGGTGAACAGGGGACACAACATCAACTGGCTGGAACTCAGGGCAGCTCACCTGGCCCTCAGACGGTACCAGACAAGGTGTCTGGTCGGCACATCCTCATCTTAACAGACAATGTGGCCACCAAGGCCCATATCAACTCCCAAGGGGGCACCCATTCCAGGGCCCTCATGCAAGAGGCTGAACAATTAGGCCTCTGGGCAGAGAGACACCTTCTGTTCCTCAGGGCAGAACACATTTTGGGGGTGGAGAACATGTAGGCGGACTGGCTCAGCAGAGCCACAGTCGACCACTCAGAGTGGCACCTACATCCGTCCCTATTCAAGGAGCTGATGGAGTGTTTTGGCCTTCCGGTCATGGACCTGTTCACTACACCATCCGACAGCCAGGTACCCAGGTTCTATACCAGGTTTTTGCAGAGGGGGTTGATGCATTCCACAGTCATTGGCCCAGAAGGCTGCTATAAATTCCCCCCCTTCCTCTCATTCTGGGGGGGATTAAGAATGTACTGATGGAGGATGCAGAGATCTTGCTCCTGGCCCCCCACTAGCCCAGAAGAACATGGTTTGCCAACCTGGTCAGCCTGTCGGTGGCCCGGCCATGGAGGATTCCTCAGGACAGAATCTCCCTCAGCCAGGGGGCCTTGGCCCATCTGGACCCACAATGGCTCCAATTGATCATCTGGAATTTGAGTGGAGAGTCCTGAGTCAGGAAAAATTTTCCTCCAGAGTGATTCGGACCATACAGGCCTCTAGGAGGCCTTCTACCAATAGGATACACGATGCCACTTTGAAGGCCTTTTGTGACTAGTGTTTCAGGGCAGACATTGTTCCCACATCTATGTCATTAACCCAGATTCTGGAGTTCTTCCAGGAAGGACTAGACAAGGGCCTATCCTGCAACACTATCTGTAAACAGGTGGCAGCCCTGTCCTCGATTTTATTGTGCAGAGATCTGGGGTCCCTTGCACAACACCCTATGGTGCGCAAGTTTATTAGGGGTGCAATGAACTTAAAACCTCCTGTGGTGCACAGGTACCCTACCTGGGACCTGCCCAAAGTCTTGCAATCTCTCATCGGGGCCTTTGAGCCACTAAGATCAGCCAGCCTGTACTTCCTCTCCTGCAAGGTGGCCTTCCTGGTAGCCATCATGTCAGCCAGATGAATTTCCAAACTGGCGGCCCTCTCTATATGAAAGGACCTGTGTATATTTCACCCCAATAGGGTGATCTTGTGGTTGGACCCCTCCTTGGTTCCCAAGGTGAATTTCTGGTTCCATAGGGCTCAGGAACTAATATTGCCAGACTTCTGCCTGTGCCCCACTCATGCCCTGGAGAAGAAGTGGCACACCCTGGACGTTAAGAGGGCCCTCCACATATATATTACGAGGATTTCCTCTATCAGGAAGAGGGTATCTATGTTCATGTCCTTCCAACCTTCTACACTAGGCAAGAAGGTCACTCTTTCGACTATAGGCAGGTGGATACGGGCATGCATCGCCAAGGCTTAGGAGCTCCAGGCTCTTCCGTTGCCTCGGTGGGTGACAGCACACTCCACCATAAGCGCGGCCACGACAGCTGCATGGGCAACACAGGCCTCTATCGATGTTCCTCTCCATTCCCATTTGTATAGCACTACAAGCCGGACGCCTTCGCTTCAGCGGAGGCGGCCTTCAGCATAAGGATGCTCCAGAAGATGCTTATAGATTTGGTGACCCAGGATCAGACTGCTACCCGCCCTTAGGACAGCTGGCTTTGGTATATCTCATTCCTTGGATTCTTTATCTCAGCACACTGGAAAAGGGGCGTTGGTCTTACCTGATACGCTCCTTTTTGGTGTGCTGAGAGAGAATCCAACCCCACCCTGACGACTGTCTGGTCCAGGGTCTAGGAGGGGCTTAACACAGGTAATAGGACTCGTCAATTGCTATGCCTTCATCGAAACTTGGCAACCGCCAGACAAGGGAAGTGTGTCAAGAAGATTGACAGACTCAGTCTCCAGGCAGAGAAGCAGAGCTAATGCCATGGCTTGGATTCTCTCTCAGCACACCGAGAAGGAGTGTATCAGGTAAGACCAATGCCCCTTCTATTTTGCCCTTTTTTCCTTAACAACAGAACGAAAACAGAAGAAATCAACAAAAAAGAACAAAGAATAGATATAGATATAAAAGTGGTGTGTGTGTCTGTGTGTCTGAGTGTGTGTGTGTGTGTGTGTGTGTGTGAGAGAGAGAGAGAGAGAGAGAGAGAGAAATTAGGGTGAGGATCACCCTGGCACAAGCAATTACAAAGCAGCAACTGGGATTATGTTCATTTACAATCTCTGTGAAACTATTCTTTTTAACTTGTTAAACTTTGGCAGTTAACTATCTAAAACTTTTTTTTTTTTTTTTTTTTGCTTAGGCTGTTTCAATATCTTTTCCCAATGCATCATTATTTAAAACTGTGTGAAGGTCTCTTTATACATACTGTATAAGTATATGGATTTGCTTTTGAGAGACATTTGGTCACTGTGAGACTGATCTTTTCATCTTTCCAGATAAAACGAGATTTTTTTCAAATTGCAGTTTTGGTTCTTGTTATGTTATCAGACTGTTTGATTTTTATCATCCTATAATCTACGGTTTCTAGGCTCTCTGGAAACCTTAACATAAGCCGCTCTCATTGCTGAGTCGGGGAATAGAATTAGACTACAATACTTTATTGCCCAAGTGTGTTTGGACACATATACTCTTGGTGTATCTAAAGAAAAATAATTAAATTGATATTTCTGGCTAAAGGAAAAAAATATTACTACCAGTGTATTTTCTTGAAAATGGTTTATTAAAAGCTTTGATCTAATAGTGACTCAATAATTGGTGCATGATAACCATTTCCAAAAATAAATTTTTTTAAAAAATATTCACAAAGTGTCTTTGTCCAAAGTGCCATTAAACCAGTTAAGCAAGTCTAGCTCATCTTAAAATCAAAATTTGTAGGAAATTCTTTTGCTAAGCTTATGGATGTTTTTCCTGATCTGGAATGTCATAGAGGTATTACTTCTTGGATTGTTGGCATTCTGTCAGGTTTTGAATCTTTCAAATAAAGCACATCCAGAAAAAGCATACCCTACATCTTTCTGAAAAATCCTCAGATGGCAGATTGATTTTTGAAAGATGTTACAAATTTAGATCATGCATCCAAGCCTTTTTTAAAAAAATACCTTTCTGAAAATTTTAAGACAGAAAAAAACTTTAAGAAGAAAGGTATCAGAAAGATCAAAAAGGAAGGGCCGTACAGGTAAACTATTGTTTTAAAAAATGCAGGCTGCTAGTAAATTTTTATTTGTTTAAATTTTTGTTTTTAATTAAAATAATACATACATATCTTTGTACAAAACAAATAGGAGCAGCATTTAGCATCATCTTTATTTACAGGAACCCCTCTATGCCTGCTCCCTGAGTAGTTATATGATATGGTATTCCAGTATTGGTGCTTCTTTTTTATATGAGTCTGACTACCTGGAAAAAAAATGTGACAGTAGGTATATCCACGAGAGAAGATGGATTTTAAAAAAGGAGGCAACAAGGGGCAACCTCACTAGTTTGCCTTTATAAACAGGTAGAAGATACACAAGTCTTCTAGGATTCCTCCTTTTCTGATTGGATGAATATTTGAGAGCAAACAAATTATTGGCTTCCTACTGCCAGAAAAATCAAGTATTTGGACCAAACCCAACTCCACCTAATCATCTCTTAACCATTTGTTCAGCAACCCTGAGCAAATGGTAGTGATGTCTGATCCACGATGTTACACCATTGCGGTGTCTCTTTCCCCCCACCCTACCATCAATTTTTTTGATACCGATTAAGATAGTTAGGTGGAACCATCTATGCCTTATTAGGTAACTGACAGAGGAAAAATAGATGGTTTTCTTCTTTTAATGGCAGCAGTAAATCAGAAATCTGTTTATGCCTGGTAGGAGCAATACAAAGAAAGTCAGGTATTCATGTAGAAGATCTTGACCTTTCACTATAAAAGCCTGCATGGTTGCTGAATGGTAGTAAAAGAATAACAGTGGTTGCCTGGATGTCAATTGCCCTATCTTTTGTAGGTGGAGGAATAATTTTAGCTTGGGCCTGCAATAAAATGTATGTTGCTCAAGTGCATTGATGGACAAGAGAGATCACATGAACATTACAAAATTCCTGTTTTTATAATGAGACAATGAAATAGTATGCTCTGAAATCTGGAGTTATCCTTCAGGACTTGTTGGTTCCATTGCTAAAGATATCTGGTTCCCACCCTTACATCTTATCCGTGTCTTATAGCTACCATAATGCAAACATAATATTGCTATCCCAGTAAATCATTATTTTAGAAAACTCATCCACAATAGAAGCCCAAGGGGTATAAACCTGTATGCTTTTAACCTTACTTTCCCTTGCGTCAGTGCTTCCCAAACCTGGAAAATTACCGAAAATTACCTAAAAGTATATTTTCTTCGAACCCATTACTCAATCACAACAGAGACATTTAAAGTGCAGCTTTAATTGGGTAAAAAGGATTTTCTGATAAGTAGTTTTGGGTAATGGAGGAAAACGGGGAAGCACTACATTATCCGTGTTAATCAAATTTTATTCATAAGTCTTAAGATTTAAATTTAAAAAGCACAACTTTTGATCTTTTTCAACAGTGACATTAATAGTCTTGAAAAACCTGAGCTATGTAATGTATGCTTAAGAATGTGCACAGTATCTGTCTCAGTCTAAAGCTTGATATTTTGGGGGATACATTAGGCTAAATGGGAATGTTATTGACCCATAACTTCCTGTTATTTTAAGGTTAATAGATGTATAATGTACAGTGTATAGAAATGTATGTATTGCTTTTCTCTTAATTAATAAATCATGCATTTTCACAGCTGTAATAACAGATTGGTTTTTACCAAAATATTAAAAGCATTTTTTTCATGGTGGCTTTCAGTTATTGCAGGGCAAAATGCCTGTGGGTATATTCAGACAGTCCAGAAAACATGCTGATAATTGATAAGATGCTACTGCTGAAAATAATAATAATAATAATAATAATAATAATAATAATAATAATAATAATAATAATAATAATAATAATAATTTTATTTCTATACCGCCCTTCTCCCGAAGGACTCAGGGCAGTGTACAGTCAATTTAAAAACACAAGACACAACAATAATTAAAAATTAAAATAATTAAATAGATTTGGCTGATTTAAAACCCCAAAAATTAAAATACCCCAATTTAAAATTATTATATTGACAGCCCTGCCTGGCGGAACAACAGGGTCTTCAGTGCGCAGCGGAACCCCCGGAGGTGGGAGATCTTACGTATTTCCGGGGGCAGTTCATTCCACAGGGTTGGGGCTCCCACAGAGAAGGCCCTCCCCCTGGGTGTCGCCAGCCGACATAACTTGGCTGATGGCACCCTGAGGAGACCCTCTCTGTGGGAATGGACTAGTCGGTGGGAGACTATTGGTGGCAGAAGACGGTCTCGAAGGTACCCGGGTCCTGTGCCATGGAGCGCTTTAAAGGTGGTAACCAACACCTTGAATCGCACCCGGAAGACCACTGGGAGCCAGTGCAGCTCGCGCAGGAGGGGTGTCACGCGGGCACAACGAGGTGCGCCCATAACCACCCGTGCGGCTGCATTCTGGACCAGCTGGAGCCTCCGAGTGCTCTTCAAGGGGAGCCCCATGTAGAGAGCATTACAATAGTCCAGCCGGGAGGTGACAAGGGCATGAGTGACCGTGCGCAAGGCGTCCCGGTCCAGAAAGGGCTGCAACTGGTGGATCAGGCAAACCTGATAAAAAGCCCCCCTGGCCACGGCTGTCATATGCTCTTCTAAAGACAGCCGTGCGTCCAGGAGGACACCCAGATTGCGAGCCCTCTCTGGGGGGGGCAAAGATTCACCCCCAATAGTCAGCGATGGCACCTGCTGACTATATCGGGACGCCGGCAGCCACAGCCACTCGGTCTTGGATGGGTTGAGTCTGAGCCTGTTCCTCCCCATCCAGACCCGCACGGCCTCCAGGCAGCGAGACATCACATCAAGGGCATCGTTGGAGTGGTCTGGGGTGGAGATGTACAGCTGAGTATCATCAGCGTACAGGTGACACTTCACCCCAAAACCACGGATGATCTCACCCAGCGGCTTCACATAAATGTTGAACAGAAGAGGCGAGAGGACCGACCCTTGTGGCACTCCCCATGCGAGATGCCTCGAGGTCGACCTCTGCCCCCCTGCCAACACAAACTGCGAGCGGCCGGAGAGGAAGGAAGAGAACCACCGCAAAACGGTGCCCCCTACCCCTAACCCCTTCAACCGCTGCAGCATGATACCATGGTCGATGGTATCAAAAGCCGCTGAGAGATCTAATAGGACTAGGACAGAGGAGCAACCCCTGTCCCGGGCCCTCCAGAGATCATCCACCAACGTGACCAATGCCATTTCTGTGCTGTGCCCCTGCCTGAAGCCCGACTGGTACGGGTCTAGATAGATAGCTTCATCCAGGTGCCTGGGCAGTTGTCGTGCCACCACACTCTCAACAACCTTCGCCACAAAACGAAGGTTGGAGACCGGACGGTAGTTAACTAATTCAGCCGGGTCCAGGGAAGGCTTCTTGAGGAGGGGCCTCACCACTGCCTCTTTCAAGGCGGCGGGAAAGGCACCCTCACTCAGAGAAGCAGTTATAATCCCCTGGAGCCAGCCTCGTGTAACTTCCCGGGAGGCCAGTACCAACCAGGAGGGACACGGGTCCAATAAACATGTGGCGGCACTAATCCTACCCAGAACCCTGTCCACATCCTCGGGAGCCACAGGATCAAACTCCTCCCAGATAATATTCTCAAGACCTACCCTCGTCTCCTCCCCCGGACTCACCCAGTCGGAGTCCAAGCCTTCCCGAATCCGAGCGACTTTATCATGCAGGAATTGCACAAAATCCTCAGCTCGACCCTGAAAGGATCCTCCCACACTCCCCCCCGAAGAAGGGAGTGGGTCACCCTAAACAGGGCGGCTGGGCGGTTCTCTGCAGATGCAATAAGAGCGGAAAAATGGTTAGATTTCGCCGCTTTTATCGCCACTAGGTAGGTCTTGATTAAGGTGACCAGATTTTAACATTGGTAAAGAGGGACATTGTGGGCGTGGCTTATTTTGTGGGCATGGCTAGCTGGTCACGTGACTGGGTGGGCGTGGCTAGCTGGTCACGTGACCGGGTGGGCGTGGCTAGCTGGTCACGTGACCGGGTGGCCATGGCTATGTGTATAGGGTAAGGTGAACAGATTTTAACATTGGTAAGAAGGACACCATTGTGGGCGTGACTTATTGTGTGGGCGTGGCTTGGAGGCCATGTGACTGGGTGGGCGTGGCTAGCTGGTCATATGACCGGGTGGCCATGGCTATGTGTATAGGGACTACTCAGAGGGCTGAAAAGTCATTTCTGACAGGTCCTCACACTTTTGACTGGTCCTCACACTTATGACCATCCTCACATTTATGCTCGTGCAGTATTCTTAACAACCATGTCACTCATTTCACAACTGCTTCTCTTCACCATGATGACAAGATAGGGCAAAAATGTAAAATGTGAGGACAGTCGTAAGTTCGAGGACTGGTCAAAAGTGCGAGGACCAATCAAAAATAACTTTTTCAGCCCTCTGAGTAGTCCATATGCACAAAAGGACTAACCAGAGGGCTGAAAAAAGTCATTTCTGACAGGTCCTCGCACTTTTGACTGGTCCTCACACTTATGACCATCCTCACATTTATGCCCATGCAGCATCCTTAACAACCATGTCACTCATTTCACAACTGCTTCTCTTCACCATGGTGATAAGATAGGGCAAAAAACGTAAAATGTGAAGACAGTCGTAAGTTCGAGGACTGGTCAAAAGTGCGAGGACCAGTCAAAAATAACTTTTTCTGCCCTCTGAGTAGTCCATATGCATAAAAGGATACAGCAATAGAGAGGGATGAAGGAAGGGAAGGGAAATTAGAGTAGGAGTGAAGGTAAGAGGGGGAGGAAGAGAGGAGGAGAAGGAGAAAGGAAGAGGAAGTAGGGAGGAGAAGAAGAGGGGGGGAAGAGAAAGTAAGAAGGAAAGAAAAGAGAGAGGTGGTAGGTTTGAGGAGAAAGATTGCTGTACAATAAAAAAGATGAAAGGGAAGAAAGCCAACCCCAAACAAATATAAAGATATTAAGATAAAGAATGAATGGTTAAACTTTAAAGAATAAAAGAGAACAAATATGAATAAATAGCAGTAATTAGAAACACACATACAAACATACAATTTATTTTCTTTGAACAGAGTATTTGGCCGGTTCACAAATTTAAACAGTGTTTAGTCACTTCAATTAAATTTACAATTTCTATATTTCTTTTTTGCCATATTTATTCCTCATCTATTTTTTTTTAAAAAAACCAATATTACCCTTCATCCTCATCTCTAATCTTAATCAAATTCAATTTTTCTCTTCTATTCTATATTATACCCTTTCCCATTGTCATCTATTTTTATATCCATCCTCACATTGTTTAATTATGTAATTATGTAATACAGTTGTTTAATACAAATTCAACATTTTAATATAAATCAATTAGTCATAAAACTATCTTTTTGTATATTAATATGAACATGAATATTCCTATTATTTCCATGCAATCCAATTTCTTACAAATCAATTAATTATATTTACCAATAATAATAAACCAAATAATTTCCCCCATATATTCCTCTGAACCACAACTTAACCATTTCTGCTTTCAACACAATATACAATTAATAGTATCTCAATTATTACAATTCCCTAGTTAAATACAGCTTTTTTTTCTTTTGTATTTTAAAATCTTGAACTCTCCTCCTAAATTTCCCATTGTTTGCAGTTTTTCACCTACCTTTTTTGGGGAGGAAAAATAAAAATAAAAATAAATCTCTCTCTGACTCATTTTGTCACGTTGCACCAAAGATTTCTGCAGCTTAGCTAGGGGGAAAAAAAACTGCTTCAGGAACTCTTTACACTGATTGCCTGTAGGGCGGCCCTTTGAAGCCCCGGGCAAGAGTTTAAACAGTTTTTTTTTTCTTCTAGCCATCAGCTGGGGCTCAAGAGGCAGCGGGACTCAGGAGGCGGAATGAAAAATCGGGACTTTTTTGAAACGCCGCAGGACGCAGGACAAATTGCTAAAAATCGGGACTGTCCCGCCAAAAGCGGGACGTCTGGTCACCTTAGTCTTGATATAAGACCTCACCTGTCGGAATCAGAATGACTAGTCCTCCAAATGCTCTCTAGGCGTCTTTTCCGACGCTTCATCTCTCTCAGCTCCTCAGAGAACCAAGGAGCCAATTGAGATCAGCATCGGGTCAGAGGCCGCAAAGGCACGACACGATCCAAAGCTCCAGCGGCCGCACTCTCCCAGGCGGCCACCAGCTCTTCAGTCGAGTCGTGTGTCAGAGTCTCAAGAATGAAATTATTTTGAAATGTTTTCAATGTGTGCTGGTCATGTTTAAATGAGATCATCAATTATATTATCGATTGCATTAAGAAATTGGGAAAGCTGAATTTGTATTCATGACTCTTTTACTTTAAGGCTTATTGCCACTGAAAGGGGGCATAGAAGAAAGAGAACAAGCAGAAATTAAGCGCAGAGAACTGCAAGGCATATATTGAAGAGAACACGCTCAAATTCCTGAATGGCTAGATTTAATCTACTGTAAAGTCTCCTGGTGGGATGCAGGCAGAGTCTGGGCCAAGCTATTATGATGAATACAGATATTTCCAGTAGTTCATTGACTGAATTGAATGAGAAAGACTGGTGGGGGTATGATTTGATAGGTAAATACAAGGCTTCTTTTTTTTCACACTTTATGTGATAACTGTACATAGTGAATGAATTAAAAGAATTAAAAGAAGCAGGGTCTAATATTATATGTGAATGAAGGATTCTGTGTAGTAGATTAAATCAGAATTCATGGCAGGAGAAGGTATATGCATTATTTGAGCAAGAGATGTAGATCTGGGGAAACAGACCATTTTGGATAAATCACTTTCTGAGAAAAATAATCTGTTTTACCAATTCCTAATTCACAGAAGATTTTAACACTGTCCTCTGATGCTAATAATGGAAGTGTTCAATCAGCCATTGCCAGCCACTTTCAAAGGCTGATTATATTGGTCAAGGTTTGAACATGCTCTAAGTATCCTATATTTCTATTTGGTAGACTTGGTTATTTTATGCTTCCATTCTAAAAAATTTTTTAAAAAATGAATAGCTTAATAAGTGCTCTGCCTTCTATTGTACAATTAATTGACTAAAAAGTTTTTGTTTTGTTTTGTTTTGTTACAGCTAAGTATTGAGCAAGCGCAAGCTGTAGCAGAACAAGTTGAGATGAAGGCAAAAATGGTACAATCTGAAGTGAAGGCTGTGACTTCCAGACACAAGAAGGCTTTAGAAGAAAGAGAATGTGAGCTGCTGTGGAAGGTAAAAAGAGAATGCAATATGTTTATGAACTGCAGTGGCATACTTCTATGTTTTTTTAAAAATTATCCATGGAAGGAAAGTTGCTTATAAAAGATGGTAATTTTGTCATATCCTGAATTAATTTTTTTGTTCTTCATAAACAAAAGTTGTTATAATTGGGAATCCATTAAAACAAAGTTCTTTTGACTTCATTTTTACAAAAAAGCAATGAATTCCTGCTTGGAACAGAAATCTAAACAGATCCAGTTGGAGTTGTATGGCTTAATAACAGTAGTAGGAAGAATCAAGTGAAAGTGACTACATCCCACAGTTTGAGAAATCTCTAAACGTATCTCTGTATGGAAGCTTTTTTTTCTAATGGTACTAATTAAATCTTGAAGTGTCTAATTGGCCAATATCCTGTTGAGAGTCTTGTTGGTCACTTGCTAATATTAATAATTACCATTATTGCTGCCAGCTGGTGCTTTATAACAACCATTTGATTGCCCACTTACGCAATGGCTTTTGCTGCAATACTTGTGTATGGCTGACTGATTAAAGCTTGCCCACCCCCTTCAATTGAGAAGAATTGTTCTCATGCTACAGCATTGTATTCTTGTAGAGTCTACGTTTAATTTCTTCAAGTTAGCATTTGGGCATTAGGTCTTTATGGGAAGGCTTTACTCAGATAGATTTTTGGAGATGGGTTTTAGAAAATAAGCCTGATTGAGATTAGGAAAATTTAGTTAGGAATCAGATATTTTCAGGGGAAGGTGCAACTGATGTTGAAGTCCTAAGGTACAGGTAGTTACTCTAATATAGCTAAAGCAGACTATTCCAGGAGAGAGTAAGTTAAGCAGGTAGTGTTACTTCTTCAAAGCCATCCATCAACCTATTTTGGACAGACAGGCACCCATGTAATTTCTCAAAGTCTTTCCTTCTGTTATTGATGGCTAATAAAATAATCTTCTTGGAGGATTGTATTCAGGCTGGAAAAGCTAACTTGGAAAAGCTAATAGAGACTTCATTAGATGAGTTAGGTAATATCATCTAAGCCCAGATTTGAAGGGTTGAAGGCAGGGGCAAGGTGCTGCCCTCATTGCTAAAAATTCTGTTCCTCTTCCAGACCATGATGCAACAAACCACAATTTCATCAGGCTACAGAACTATGTGAGCGTATCTGGAATTCAGATAGCATTTATTTGTGTACCAGGCAGCCACCAATCTAACGTTCTCTGTATCTGAGTAGTTGGAGTTGTCTTGAATCCAACATTGGAGTTTCTAAGTTGTTGGTATATGGAAACTTCAACATCTGGGCTGTGACTAATCTCTTGGATTGTCTTAGAAGTTTATAGCTACTTTAGACCTGTCACAATTGACAAGGTGCTTGGCTGAGGTAAAGTTATTGCCTATGTCTACTGAACATAATTCTCATTTGGTTAGAACTGATTGGGAAATATTTATTAAATATATTCTACTTTCATCACATACTTTCTCTATGGTAATACCATCTGCGTTAAAACAGATAATAGTGCACTCCCTATTAAAAATAAATTTTTGAACTTTCTCTATTGAAAAAGTACAGATACTTGTAAAAGTAATGACTGATGAGTAATTACAGCTGCTTCTGGTTGGCACAGATAATGTCAAGTTTGTTTTGATTTAGTGTTAAGTTCGGGTAGAGCAGCATGCCTTTGAAAATTATCTAGAAGCTGCAGCAAAATCAAGATATAGTGCCTAGTCAGGTTTCCTAGGAATATGTGACGTAAATCTCACTCAACGTCAGTAGCTATCCATTGTTTTTTGAAGTAAATCCCAAAATGCTTATTTCAATATCTTTTCGACTATCCAAAAGAATGACTTCCACAGTTCGTTACCATCTGGAAGCTCCATTCATATAACAAGATCTACTTTGGGTGCCCCAAAAGGAGACTTGATTAGAAACAACCAGGCCATCTCAGTGGCAATACCAATATTATGGATTCCTCACCCCCACCCCAAGGAGTGTCTTAGTGCTTCTTGGCTGCTTGTCTAGTCAGATATGAAAAACACTTCTGTAAACTAGCTTTCCTTTGTGATTATCTCTTTGAATTTATCAATTTGCTTGATGGCTATTTTAGCAATGTTTTATATGACTTGTTATATATTATTTTGTATTTATCTCAGCTTGTTGTTGGCTACTTTATTATATAATACTATGTTGGAAACCATTATTGTCTGGATTTCCAAGAATATTTAGATAGAAATTTATCAGTAAATAAAATAAATAAACATCAAGTTGGGAGGAGTAAATTCTTTATTAATTTTAATACCGTATTTTTTGGTGTATAAGATGCACGGGATTATAAAACGCACCTTGATTTTGGGGGAGGAAAACAAGAAAACAAGAATTCTACCTCTGCCTACCAGTATTTTGGAACGGTCTGGGGGGAATCTGCCTGGCAGCTTTGGGGAACAAGGCGGGTGCCACGATTTGTGGCTGGTCACCCCTCTGGCTGCCCAGCAGGCAGCTTAGGGCAGGCAATGGCCACAATGACTTCACTCCCCTGCAATGTGAGTAGCTGCCTAAGCCCTCTGCGCCCAGGAGCTGAGCGAGCCGAACGAGAGCTCCTAAAGAAAAATGTGCCTCCTTTCCAGCCACCGCTGGCCAGATTCCCCAATGCAATAATCAGAGCTGATTTTCAGGAGGCAGGTTCCCCAGCCAGTTCCCCTGCAATGTGCAGCGGGGAACTGGGAACCGTTTTGATTCGGGGAGGGGATTGCAGCGCTGCCACCTGAAAGTGCTTTTCTTCCCGTTGCACATTCCCAAACACTTTCAGTGTTCCTGAGCACTTTCAGGCGGCAGCTCCCCTCACATTGCAGGGGAGTGAAGTCATTGCGGCCATTGCCTGTCCTAAGCTGCTTGCTGGACAGCCAGAGTGGTGACCAGCTGTAAATCGTGGCACCTGCCTTGTTCCCTGAAGCTGCCGGGCAGATTCCCCCCCCCACCCCAGACTGTCCTGAAGAGGGTTGTTCCTCAGGCTGTGCCCTGACCCAGATCCCTGCCGCCTGGAACTGCCCGAAAATGGCCGAAGGGTGGGGGCCGGCAGGTGGCCGGGGCTACATTCGGCGTATAAGACGCACCCAGATTTTCACCCCCTTTTTGGGGGGTAAAAAGGTACGTCTTATATACCGAAAAATATGGTAGTTTTGTAGAGTTTGCTTTTGCACATTCAAATATTCTGTTCCATTTTCTACAGTATTTGCAGTTGATAATTCCAAATATGTTTTCTTGCTCTTATTTTAGGTGGAAAAAATTCGCCAAGTGAAAGCCAAATCCCTCTACTTGCAAGTTGAGAAGTTACGTCAAAATCTTAATAAGCTAGATAACACCATCAGCGCAGTCCAGCAAGTCTTAGAAGAGGGCCGGAACATGGATATCCTCTTGGCACGGGATCGGATGCTTGCACAGATGCAGGAAATGAAGAATGTAAGAGGCTTCCTGCAGCCTCAAGAGGATGACAGGGTCATGTTTACTCCTCCTGATCAGGCACTGTATTTGGCCATCAAGTCTATGGGGTTTGTCAGCAGTGGAGCCTTTGCTCCTCTGACCAAAGCCACTGGAGAGAGTCTCAAACGTGCTTTGCAAGGCAAAGTAGCCTCTTTCTCAGTGATAGGTTATGATCATGATGGTGAGCCTCGCCTTTCTGGGGGAGACATGATTTCAGCTGTTGTAATGGGGCCAGATGGAAATCTCTTTGGTGCTGATATTTGTGACCAGCAAAATGGAACTTATCTTGTAAATTACAGGCCACAGATGGAAGGGGAACATCTGATCTCAGTCATGATGTGCAACCAGCATATAGAAAACAGCCCATTTAAAGTCATGGTCAAATCAGGACGCAGTTATGTTGGCATTGGATTGCCAGGGCTCTGTTTTGCTAGTGAGGGGGACAGTGATGGAAAGCTGTGCCGCCCCTGGGGTGTTAGTGTAGACAAGGAAGGCTATATTATTGTTGCTGATCGTAGCAACAACCGCATTCAGATCTTTAAACCTTGTGGGGCTTTTCACCACAAGTTTGGCACCTTGGGTGTCAGACCTGGCCAGTTTGATAGGCCTGCTGGCGTTGCCTGTGACTCCTCACGGAGGATTGTTGTGGCAGACAAGGACAATCATCGCATCCAGATCTTCACTTTTGATGGCCAATTCATTCTCAAGTTTGGGGAGAAAGGAACCAAGAATGGGCAGTTCAATTATCCATGGGATGTAGCAGTTAACTCTGAGGGAAAAATCCTGGTGTCCGACACAAGGAATCATCGGGTTCAATTATTTGGACCTGATGGAGTGTTCCTGAATAAATATGGTTTTGAAGGAGCACTCTGGAAGCACTTTGATTCCCCACGAGGTGTGACATTCAATCACGAGGGCCATCTTGTCGTGACTGATTTCAACAATCATCGTCTTCTAGTAATTCGCCCTGACTGTCAGTCAGCCCGTTTCCTTGGGTCTGAAGGCACAAATAATGGTCAGTTTTTGCGCCCACAAGGTGTGGCTGTGGATCAGGAAGGTCGTATTATTGTGGCAGATTCCAGGAACCACCGTGTTCAGATTTTTGAGCCAAATGGTAGTTTTTTATGCAAATTTGGCACTCAGGGAAGTGGCTTTGGTCAGATGGACCGTCCTTCAGGTATTACAGTCACCCCAGATGGTATGATAGTTGTGGTGGACTTTGGAAACAATCGAATCCTCATATTCTAATCTATGTATATGTGTACTAAGAAGAAACTGTCTCAGGGAAAATCCTTTTAAGAGATCTTGCCCCACATAAACACACAAATATTCCAATGATAGTTCAAACCTACCTCATCTTTAATTTTTTTATAGATGAATGTATTTCCCTTTATATCTGCAGGGGTTGAACCTGTGATTATATGAACTCTTAATCTACCTCATTATCTTTATGTTCCTTTACATCCACAGTATACACGGTGCAGTATAAAATTAAGCCTCTTTTTCCCTAAATGGGACACTCATGCACAAGCTTGTTTCTGTGCACATTAGCTGGTTGTGTGATAAACTTTATAGATTCTGCCAAAGAGGCACACTCATCTTGAAAAAGAAGAAAAAAAATCCGTAGTTTTAGATTTTTAATTGTTTTATATTCAGATTGTACTGTGTTTTTCTTATTGGAGAAGGTGAAGGGAGCTGTATTTTTAGATGCTGCTGCAGCAGAGAAATCTTTTCTTTGTTCTCTTTTTTTATACCTCAGTGCATTTGACATACTGTTCCACATAGCATCTTCTTTGTCACTGGTACTTTTCTGCATGTGTATTTTGAAAAATGCAGTAATTTCACAACACAAAAACAATATTTGAGAATGTACAAAATGTGATGTATTCAACCTTATTTTGGTAGTTTGGACTTTGGCCCAAAGGGCCTCAGGGCAAAACCACCCATACATAATCTGGAGATCCTAGAAACAGCTTTTTTATCTGCTAGGCAAAGTTGCTCTCTACACTTGGAAACTTTAGAAGTTACCTCTGTTGTCGTCTAAGGAGCTACTACATGGGTGAAAATGTGTCTCCCCAAATAGCTTCTGACTTCAAAAGGATGTTTGGAATGTAGCTTTGATATAGTTGGATGTTCAAGGCAAATGAGGATTTCCTCTTAGGCTAGTGTTTTTTCTCATAACCTTTCTTCCAGTTCTTTTTTTTTTTTAGTCACTTCCCTTATGTATTGTCTGTGTGTGTCTATATATGTGTAACAAATATGTGGCAATAGCCATTACAATGAGTCAGATGTTTAGGCATGATATGATATTTCTGTTTTGAAGTTTTATGTTGAAGAAATTAGCTTTTTGTAATGTAGCATTATCAAGACGTGTGATTTTTCAGGTATATATATATCACAGTAAGTTCAAATTTGGAATTCCAGGGTGCATATCAGAAATTAACAGTAAGGAAAGAAAGTAGATAATAGTATGTAATCTGAGTGGATGGTTTCTGGCCTTTTTCAGCACCCCTCCCCCCTATTAAATGGAATATCTACATGGGAAATTCATCCTGACAGGATAACCATGTAGCTCCCTCTTTGGGATAAAGATTGTGGAAAGTGAACCACCCTAAATCCTACCTCATTTGCTCCAGCGCCAAAGAATGCCATGTAAAATGGGGGTGCATTTCTAAAACCAAAACTAGTAAATACCTTGAATTCAATCAGCCACATTTAGCACTGAAAATACTGAGAATATTTATACTTCTCCAAGAAGCTCTGTAACTCAAGTTTTATACCAAATCATAGGAATGTAATTCCTTCCCTGCTTTGTCATTAACCCCTATATATCGCTATTGATATTTGAGCCAATATGTGCTGAGTTACTATGGTGCTTAGTCTCTATGCTAAGGCTTGTCCTTGGAGTCATGTCTGTCAGGTAGTCTAATGTCTTTTATTTACGATCCTGCTTGGAGATCCAAAATACTGATAGAGCAATCAGCAATCCCAGAGTTTTCAAATAGATTACTTCTTTTTTTAGAATTGAGTAATCAAGGGGATAATATGAACATTTCATGTAGTGACTGAAATACTCTTTAATGAAAAATAATGCTTGCTATCCAACCATAATTAATTACTGTCAGATCTATCCTTGAATGTTTTGACCAGAAGATGTTATGACTGCACTTTTTGCATTTTCCAAGGCATTACTTTCTAGATGTGATGAAATTGAATTCATTCTTTAACTGGATGGCTACATTGATAAAAGGGATAGTTAACTACTATATCCTTCTCCCAGAGATTCAGGGCATTCACAAACTTACAATTTTACAATCCTTCACTGAACATCTTAGCATTTCTAATGTTTTATGCTATATAAATCAGTTGGGCAGACCCAATGGTCTCCTTTAGTCACCACCAATATCTCTGAGTACATGGATTCAAATTAGGCTTGGGGTAGAGTTGATAAAATATAAGCTACTTTCAATATTTTATATTGCCGCAACTGATATAAAGCTAAGTTGCAAAGGAGATTCACTGCTAAGGGATAAAAGACTAGGTTATCTGGTTAAGAAGGATTGCCTTCTTAACCATGGGCAAACCAATATACTGGTAGTATATGATGGAGGTGGTATTAATACTTTAAGATAACATACCATGATGCTTGAAAATATGTTCTTCTCTTGGACACCAAATATTCTATTTCAAAGGGAGGGGGGTTCTATTGCCCCTGCCTTTAATAAATAATAAAGGCAGGATATAAAATATATAAGTCATGTCCCATATAAGTCATATTATGCTTGTCAGAAACTGTTACTGGAGTTGAGCATTGTCACTGTTCAATGGAAATTGAAGTTTATCTTGATGCCAAACTTAATATAAGACCAGTGCATAACCTATGAAGACATTTCAGATTTTAGTTTGTACTTGAAACTCTAACGTTAGTTTCTCCAAAATGGCTACCAAAGATAACTGGTTAAAAGCTTTATTGTTGACAGAATTCTTGATCATCTTCTAATGGAAGCTGTTATTTCCATTGATTCCAACTTCGTTTTCTGCTAGGCTTACCATAAACTAAGCTATTTCTAGAAGTTTTTGTCCAGTAACTTCTGTGCCATCCATTCTTAACCTCATAAACTGTAGTTAGTATGATTACTGTAGTTCTATTTTTGAAAGACATACATATGCACACTTACATGCCTACATTAAGGGGCTATACAAGATTGCAAAGAAAGGAACCCTATCGGGGAAGAAGGTATATGTTCTATATTTGTTCATCCACAAATACTTTGTTCCATGCTATTGCAGATGTATATATCTGCTATTTTGGCACAAAGTAAACAATTTAAAAAAGTAAAAAATTTAAAAAGTCTTCATACTATCTTCCTCCTTGTGTATTATTACGTTTTTAATTTTTATATGCTGCTGTTTCGCTGCCAGATTTACATCTGTCCAGTTATTGCAATAGGTAATGGAAAGCACATGTAATCTCACTTTAAGGTTTTATGGAAACTTCTCACAGGAGTATTTATAATACAATGAATTAAATAGTATAATAGAAAATATTGTCAATGTAAAATGTCCTCTAGGGGTCTGGTTTTATTTGGAATGGACTTACTGGGCTCCTGAGCACAAACTGATTACAGATTAACACTAGGTGAGCAAAGGTTTGAAAACAGCTTGTAAATGTGTTTATTCTTCGGCTCTTGGCTACTAAACTAATATCTCATTTACAAAATATTTGTTATTTATAAAGTTTAACCTACTTTTAGGGACTGGTTGTGCTATAAATATTTGAATTTGGCTAATCAATAAGCTGTTAGGTTATTTAATTTTCTAATTAATTCTTTTTCTTGAAAACCCAAAAGGAAGTCAAGAAGTGCTGTTAAATAGCAGGTACTTCAACAGTAAATTGAACAGTGTACTCTTAAATAAACTTTAATGGCATTTGATAATTCTATAAATGATACTCTGCCTAAGATTAATCAGAACTGATACTAAAGGAGGTACTTCTTTACGGTGTCGAGCTGGATTTTGAATTCAGTTCAAAATTAATTTATTGAAGAAAAACTTCTGTTTCATTTTACCCACATGTCTGATTTCTTCTGAAGATTATGAGATTCTTATATTTTATTCTGGTTCAAAATAAGTTCCAAAGCATTTATGTAGTGTTTTTTTTCTTTTTTAAATGGTCATATCCAGATGGTGCCAAAAGGTAATGGTTGGTTTTTTTAAAGAAAATTTAGACACCACCCTACCTTCAGACAGTTTTAAGCTGCATAAAAAGTAAATATTGGTACCTAAGACAACATGTTTATAGCCCTTAAGTCTTTGGGAAATCAGCAAACCCAATTTGCTGTGGTATAGGATGCTTGAATAAGTATGTTTTAAATTCCTACCTCACTGTTAATTTTATAAACCCAGTATCTACCTCAAAGTTAGCCTTCAGACAATAGAGGAGAAATTGGATATTCAGCACGGCAAGAAAACCACCTGAAAGCCAGGTAGGCTTTTTTTAGTTCCTGCTCCAAAGAGCAATAACATCCTGGCTGTTTTCTTTTAATATTAGGCCATCTGAACTAAAAATGGACACCTAAGGCAAATCTATTAATCATCTTTCTCTATGACCTTATGTCTAGGGAACAACCCTACCTCTATTTCAATACTTAGCCTAGTTGGTTGGCATAACGAATTACTGTATTTTTTGGTGTATAAGATACACTTCCCCCCCGAAAAGTGGGTGAAAATGTCTGTCTTATAGCGCGAATGTTGCCGAAGCCCCACCCCCCTGCCAGCCCCCACCCTTCAGCCTCTGTCTCCCAGCAGTTTGCCTCCTTGCAGCAAACAGCTTAATCAGCTTCAGCACAGCCTGATTAGCACGAGCAGCTGATTGGCAATTGGATCTGCCTCCCAGAATACCACCAATCAGCTATTCCAGGCTGCGGGGATCACCACTGCCCATCGCCTCTGCCACCTATTGCTACCTCCATGTGTCCTATTTTTTATTTCTGCGGGCCCCATTTTCGGCCCATTCCAGGCGTCGGGAAATGGGGCCAAAAATGGGGCGCATGGAGGCCAAAAATGGGGCATGCAGAGGTGGCAATAGGTGGCGGCAGCTATGGGTGGTGGCGATCCCCACAGCCTGTAACAGCTGATAGGTGATATTCTAGGAGGTCGATCCAACTGCCAGTCAGCTGCTCCTGCTAAATCAGGCTGTGCTGAAGCTGACCAGGCTGTTTGCTGCAAGGAGGCAAATTGCTGGGAGGCAGAGGCAGATTTTTTTTTCTTGTTTTCCTCCTGAAAAGCTAGGGGCGTCTTATAGTATGGAGCATGTTATAGTCCGAAAAATACGGTAACTCTACAGAATCATTGTAGGTTATAGGCCTTCTCTCTGACAAAAAGAAATACATTGTATTTATAGCAAGATAGAAAAGCCATCTTTTGGAGATCTGAAAATGCCTGGCTAATTGTCCAAAGCAGTTGAGTCTGTGAAAGGAAATAATATTCTCCTATATTAACATACAGTGAAAGGAGATTTAGAATTCTTACACTTATTTTTTGTTTTACAAATTTTCATATAGCAGCTTATTTAGGCAGAGAAAAAGGATTGT
Source organism: Pantherophis guttatus (assembly GCF_059756535.1). Taxonomy (NCBI): domain Eukaryota; kingdom Metazoa; phylum Chordata; class Lepidosauria; order Squamata; family Colubridae; genus Pantherophis; species Pantherophis guttatus. Next base: position 105,196,069 of record NC_142066.1, read on the forward strand.
AACTCAAATCAGCTTAAATTGGATTATTTCATCCATTGTTTCCCACATGCTGCAAAAATACAATGAAAGCACACTGTGGACACCTTGTAGATTATCACCATTTCTTCAATCTTGCTTATAAACGGAGTTGGAGAAATGGGCACAGAAAACTTTTTAGAATTAGTTGAGTTTGAATGGAAGATGTCTTTTGGGGATTCCTTTAAGCCATTTTACAGCATGACAAACATTAGGTCAATTTCCCCCTCCCCCCACACCACCACCACCATCCTCAAGTAATGATTCTATAGGAAAAAGGTTTTTTAAAAATGTTTATGTATCTGCATGGTCTTAGACCGCTTCAATGATTGTATCAACTTACAAACTCAGGTTGATTTTTTTTTTTTTTTTTTTTTTTTGGTGGGAAGCTCCTTTCTTCAGAGCTTTGGTCACTGAATGTTTAGTGTACGTAATAGGGTGTGGTATTTTTTAAGTCACCAAACCTGTAAGTTCTTTTTGTAGCATTATAGATTTCTTAAGTCCATGTAGCTTCTTTCCCATGGGAGATCTTGTTTGTAGCCTCCCTTCATATATACCGTATATATATATTTTTAAATAGGTTATGTAATGTGTGTTCACTCATACAAACTGATGGCTTTTCTACTTTGTATGTGATATTCCTTGTACTGTGCCTCACCTATTACATATTTGTTTATATAGTGCTAATCCTCCCCCTTTTTTTAAAGTAGCAGTAGTATGACATGCCTTTTTTTTTCCTTGAAAAATTTTCTTGAAAAAAGCATTTCCAGTATTGTTCCGTGCCTAAACCCTGTGGTTGGTCCAAGACCAAAAAAATTTAAAAATCAGCATAGAAACTCTGCAAACCAAATCCTCCATTGATTAGTCTTAACATAAATCCATTTTCTCCCATTTTTTAAAAAATGGGAATTACTTAAGATTCTGCCTATCTTTGGAAAATACACTATTTTTAAAAGCAAGTTGAATTTTTAGTGGCTCACATACTGCCACACACACATCGGATTTATTAGAAGAAAACAGATTCTTAGAGCTCCTTCTATGTATTATTGTTGGATTGGCCAAGGTTATTTTCTCAATTGAAAGCTGTTGATTTTTAAAATTTGGTCATTCAAACTATTCCTGTTGGATTGCAGTGTGATATGAGAAAGGTGAGGCACAAGCTTTATTTGAACAAGCTAAAATGTTAGAACTTGTGGTTTTTTTCAAATGGAGGCTTCTGAATGTATCTTTGTGGTCCATGGAGAAGGCTGAAGGATGTAGCAAGGAGACGATGTATCAGCTACTAGCAGCCTTAAAACAAAGTCATGGTCTCCATGGACTTTAAAAATGTTTCTATGCAGTTTATTTTATTTTTGTTTAATTAAATAAATGTGATTTTCACTTGAAATGTGGTTTGTCTTTTTTTCCCCCTCCAAAAATAGTTGCCCATATCTTTTCACATCTGTGTGGAGATCGGCAACACCTGTTTCTTTCCCTATTAATACTTTTATTCATATATTACACTGCTTGATATAACTTAACAAATTACAGCCCTTTTTTAATTTAAAGCATTTGTACCTCTACTGTGAAGCTGCAATTACATGACATAATGACAAAGTGACAAATGTTTGCTTCTTATAGTCAAAGAAGTATGTGCTTAAGTACCATCAGTAACATATTTAAAAGTTTTGACAACAGTCAAAAATTGTATGTAACTAGACTGAATTTCAACAGATCAGTAGGGGCTTGCATAAAATAGTAAATTTTCTGTTTTAGTTCTAGAATAAATCATCACATTCTGTAAGTTTTGCCAAACCATTTCGGATTAGCTGTGGCTCTGGGTTTTGGGTGAAGGAGAACCTGCCACTTTATGGACTGGTAGGGTAAGGCTAATATATGTTTTTCTCCTACAACCCTTGTCCCTAGTTGTCTTAGCATTCTGTAGCTGTTGCTGTCTGTTTTTTCCTCATTCTTGATCTAAGCAATTAACAAGGCTCACTGTGTTGGGCAATATTTTTAGTATACTCAAAAAGTTGTTTCCATGTACCAGCAGAGCATTTAGCTTTCCTACGATTCTGAGATGATTCAAGAATGCTATTTCTGCTGATTTTTACTTGGTAACATGGCAGAAGATTCAATTCTGACAAGGATAGATCCAATACAATGAAAAATTTATTATTATTACTAATACTATTATTGTTTTTGTTGTTATTGCAAAATCCTAAGTTATTTTTAATAGTACCAAACTTTGGCTTAAAAGTTATTTTTACATGTCAGTCACCAAGAGTCAAAACCTAATTTTCAGGAAGTTACTGCCATATAAGTATCCTAGATTTATGACTGTTCAATAAAGTGGTGCAAAGTTATGGTGGATAAACAACAAACAACGGTGCAAAGTTGGAAAAGGTGATCCATTCTTACTCGTAACTGTTGCAGAAATCTGCACAATCATATGATCACAATTCAGGTGCTTTGACAACTGGCTCACACATAAGTTGCAACATTTTTCAGTCACATTATTGCTATTTGTGATCTTCCTAGCTGGCTTGACAAGTAATGTCAATTGGGGAAGCCAGATTTACACATGATACACTTAATGACCACAGTAAAGATGGTTATAAAATTGGGTTTGGTCATGTGATGACTCAATGACTGCACTATTTAGTAACCAAAAATCCAATTTCAATTGTGGTTGTAAATTGAGGGCTACCTTTACTGTAATATAACTATACTTGCTTCAGTTGTGCAATGGCTCCCTCAAACTAACAATTCTTTCACAGAAAAATCCAAGCAATTTTCTTGGGGGCAATGCAAAAATGCCATACCATTTTGAATGGATAAAAGAGATTCACAAGAAAAGTACTAATAAACATAATAAGTAACGATTTGAACAAAATAAAATGAGTCTTAAGTCTTTCTATAGATTTTATTTTATAATAAAAAAAACTTTAATGTATGATATATGCAGTTAAAACAATTTTTCAAAATTACAAAACAAATTTTAAGTGCTCCCTCAAAAGGGCCATTTTATTCATAGAGGTTCACTTCCTCTGAATAGTGGTGAATGTTGGCATCTGAATAGTTTGAACCAAGTGAGGAGGTTGGAATACAGGTTTCTTTCGTATTTCAGAGAGCATTTTCACTGAAGGGAGAAGCTGGTTTCTTTTGATGATTTGCAATGCCAGCTGAGTATTGCCTAAAACAATTTCAAAATTTATTAAGATCTGATATGTGACAAGTCTATGAAACATCAGGCATGCTTCACAAAATTCAACTGCCAGTAAATTTTTGAAATTGCAGATGGAAACATTTTTTCCTCTATGGACACACCTATTTTATCTAAAAGAACCATTGCCTCAAAATATGAATAATACCCTGTTTCCCCCAAAATAAGACATCCCCTGATAATAAGCCCAATCGGGCTTTTGAGTGCATGGCAATAAGGCCAAGCGCTTATTTCAAAAAAATATAAGACAGTGTCTTATTTTCGGGGAAACACAGTATGTCACTATTATCTCTTCAATTTGTAGAGATACAAATAGACTTCACAGGGTTATTGTGGGGAAAATAGGAGAAAGGTGTGTGGGATATATGTTCATGCTTTTGAGTTATTTATGAAAATAATGAAGTGGAATATAAATAAATGAATAAATAAACATGGATAAAAATACACTTCCTAGTCTTCAGTTTATAAATTTACTTTAGAATCTATATGTGCCTGATTACTAACTCACTAATCTCCTAGACAAGAAGTTACAGGCCTACATATGCAAATTATTGTTATTTGCATATGTAGGCCTGTATTTAATTCTAAGATTAAATAGAAGATCCTCCAGACTAAAAGTTAGAGACTTAAACTTTTATTATTACAAAATGACTTCAAATTGAAGTCAAGAGGAATCAAGTTTCAAAATCAATTTAAGATTCTTTATCTACTGTATAAGGACTACTAAAGAATTTTTAAAGAACTATTTATCTCTCTGGTATCAAACAAAAAAATTGCAATAACAGGATCTATTGTTAAATGAACTTAAAGCAAATAAATCACAAATATAATCCAATTGTGAATTTAGTATAAAAGATTAAAACAAGTCATAATTAACTAGCTCTAATGGAACGAAATGAGTACCTTAATATATGAATCCTACTCAAATTTTATCAAATCTAAATATTTTGAAAAAAGCACCTAATCAAGCAAATGTCAGGGTTCCAAAGAACACCCCCAATGATTTGTTGATTTGCCAACTATGAAATGAACAAGACCAAAGAATTATTACTTCTATTTGGTACTGAATTAGAAACGAAACTAGACAAGGATATCATAGAGCAATTTTTAAAATATAATTCAAGATTATATAGTAAACAGAGATTTGATCCAGAAAGATTAAGGAATACTTGAATATATTAAAATTTATATATCAACAAAAATGTAATTCTTAACCCGTAACCAATCATAAAACTATGAAAGCAATCGGAAAACAAATTAAAAAAATCTCCCGGATTTGATGACATTTCCACAATATACTATAAGTGTTTCCAAGAAATATTGATTAGATCACTATCCTAGGTAATTAATGAAGTCAAGAACTCCCTATGTTATGGAAAGAAGCTTTCATTTCTCTGATCTACAAAGAAAGAAAATGACAGCTATTCAGAATCATATAGACGTACTTCATTAATGAATACAGACCACAATACTTGCAAAAAGAGGATTTTTTAAAAAACAAATTAATACTTTCTGGTCAGATTGGATTTGTCCCAAAGAAATAGATGACAGGCAATGTCAACTATATCTTGAATGTTATTGATAAAATGAGAGGGCAACTATAATCTTTCTTGATGCAGTGTAAGCTTTTGATAATCTGGAAATGTCTTTCATGCTTAACAATTCTGAGGAAGATGAATTATGGTTCCAAATTATTTAAATGGACACAGTTTTAATAAAGAACAAGAAGTCAACGTTCATTGTAAATGCTTTTCATCACAAAACTATATCATAACAGCGAAATATGAACCAGAAACTGACTAAGACTAAATTAAACGGGTGCTGAATTTAGATTCAAGAATTGTATGCAAGAATTGTATGAATTCAAGAATGCAATAAAGGAATTTTGATTAAGAGAAATACTGTAAAATACACAGTGAATATTAGATCTATTAAAATTACAGCTGATATATTATTCCAGTAGGGGACCTCAGAGGATGAGATAGTGTCATCGATGCAAGGGCATGAATATGGGTGAACTCTGAGAGAAAATGGAGGGCAGAGAACTCTGTCATGCTATGGTCCATGGAGTTGTGAAGAGTCTGACATGATTTAATGACTGAACAACAACAAATATGTATATATATATATATATATATATATAAATGAAACTGGCTGACACACACTTTTGGTACCATTGGTTTCTGTGAGATCCAAGTACAAGTACCATATAATAATTTTTATTTCTTTTAGTGAGACTTATCCTCAGGTAAGAAAATATAACTACAATGGAGGATCCAACCTTATGGGACCAAAACATCTTTTGATTTAAACCAGAAGCAGTCATTATCAATTGAATCCTCTATTTTTTGAAGAAGAAAAAAATAGTTTGTATAGATACGATGCCTACTATTTAATAATTTGGATAAAAACTCAATGAACTTCTAGAAATCAATAGATAGCATAGGATTATACTATAAGGTACTTGTACTTGGAACACACAGAAACCAATGGGATGAAAATAGTGGTGAAATCCAATTTTTTTTACTACCGGTTCTGTGGGCGTGGCTTGGTGGGTGTGGTTTGGTTTGGTGGGTGTGGCAGGGGAAGGATACTGCAAAATCCCCATTCCCTACCCACTCCTGGGGGAAGGATATTGCAAAACCTCCATTCCCACCCCACTCTGGGGCCAGCCAGAGGTGGCATTTGTCGGTTCTCTGAACTACTCAAAATTTCCATTACCGGTTCTCCAGAACCTGTCAGAACCTGCTGGATTTCACCCCTGGATGAAAAGTATGTGTCCCAGCCAGCTTGTCTTTAAGGTAGCTTCAAAAGGATTCACAGGGTAACTGAGAAGTAATGCTGAAAGAGTTGCCATATGAATAATTATTATTATTTGGTCATTTTATTACTTGGTTGGTTTCATGGGGGGGGGGGGGGGAGAGAGAATAGACCCGTGATGGCGAACCTATGGCACGTGGAGCCATATTGGTGGGCACGCGAGCTCAGCTCCGGCATGCATGTGCGTGCTGGGCAGCTGATTATCAGGCCTTTTGGGCCCACTGGAAGTCAGGAAAAAAGCTGTTTCCAGCCTCCGGAGGGCCTCTGGGGGAGTGGGGAAGGCCATTTTTGCCCTCCTCAGCCTCCTAGAAAGTCTCTGGAGCCTGGGGAGAACGAAAAACGGGCCTACCCTTGCCATCACATGCCAAAAGTGGGGCGAGCGTGGGGGGGGGTCGCACACACATGTGCGGGGGATGGGGCGCATAGAATTATAGGTGTGGGCAAAAAGGTTAGCCATCACTGGAATAGACAAACAGACTGATACATTGTTGTCAGTCACTAAGTTGTGTCTGATTCTTTGTGATCCCATATACCAGCGATGGTGAACCTTTTTGGTAACGGGTGCCCAAAGTGGAACATGTGTGCATGTGCGCATGCCGGAGCGCCGGAAACCGAAAGACCAGCTGGCTGGCATGCACATACCTGTTTTTTGGCTGTTTTTAGGCCATTTTTTCTGGCCGTTTTCAGGCTGTTTTTCGGACCATTTTCCTACCGTTTTTCAGGCCGTTTTTCAGAAACCAGAAGAGCAGTTGGCAATGGTGCTTGTGCCCACAGAGAGGGCTCTGCGTGCCACCTCTGGCACGCGTGCCATAGGTTCGCCATCACGGCCATATACTATAGCATGCAAGGTTCCCCTGTCCTCCACTGTCTCCCAGAGTTTGCCGAAATTCATGTTAATTGAGTTGATGACACTATCTAAACATCCTTTCCTGCGCCTTTGACATACAGTCATGCCAGCCATACAACCACTGAATCATTTTTGGACAATGCTGTCTCTTTGGCTGTGAATCGGAGATAAGTAAGATAAGAGCCTTGGTAGTACAGTGGTCTAAGGCACCCTGTTATTAAGCTGGTTATTAAGACCAACTGCCTGCAATTACTGCAGGTTTGAATCTCGCCAAGGCTCAAGGTTGACTCAGCCTTCCATCCTTTCTAAGGTAGGTAAATTGAGGACCCAATTATGGGGGCAATAAGCTGACTTTGTATAAATATACAAAAGGATGAAGGCTATTGCTGAGCACATTGTAAGCTGCCCTGAGTCTCCGGAGAAGGGCGGCATATAAATCAAATTAAAAAAAAAGTATCACCCTCAGAATCAGACCCAACTGGGAATGGAAACCTTTACCTTTATTTATTATTAAAATGACAACTCATTTTATAAAAATTGTTGAAAATGCAATGATCTCATTCTCATTTTTTCGTATTTGGTGGCAATATTATAAAGTTCAACAATTTTGGGAAATGATTTGAAATAGAAACAAATTTGAAAAATAATTTCTTTCCAACCTCTTTTTATATTAAATATGGCTACATGTGATGTTCTCACCAAGTATACTGAACTAGGTCTATATGAAATTAACTGCAATCTCCTATTGGAGGATACTTAGAATTCCTTCTGCAGAAAAATAGCTAATGAATCTCTTTGTAAGACTCGATGTCCAAAATAATTTCATTATTTCAAAATCTGATATAGAATTTATTCCAATTTGAAAACCATATTTAGACATATTTCCATAGACATAAAATTAGAGATTCCTTGATACAAACATGGACCCAGATCAGACAAAAACACTACAAGAAAATCCCAAATTGGCTCTCAACGATGGAGGCCCTGACTCACCCAAATAGGTGGGAGAGGGAGAAAATGGCCAGATATAAAGATATTCTAGACGAAGGAGGAGGCTTAAACCAAATGATACCTTACGAGAGCAAGGAATAACCTTAGATTGGTGGACCTACTCACAAGTAAAATCCAGATATCAGAGGGACAAAGAACAATATGGTATAGAACCGGGACCAAATGGATTGGACAAAGTTCTGATGGGAACAAATAAAAAGATTCTGGCAAAATTATACAATTATCTGCTAAGCGATGAGAAGTTTGAAGATGTTACAAAGAATCAAATAATTGCATGGGAGAAAAATATAGAGTGCAATATAAATTTCGGGGAATGGGAGGAGGCATGGAATAGAAATCTTAAATTGACTAGAGCGGTGGCATATAAGGAAAATCATTACAAAATGCTTCATAGGTGGTACCTAGCCCTGGCCAGACTAGCGAAGATATATCCCAATATACATCCCAATTGTTGGAAATGCGGCCATGGCCAAGGCACCTTCTTTCACATGTGGTGGACATGCCCGGAAGCGAAAGGATATTGGAGTAAGATCAGGAGATGGTTACACGAAATAATTGGGGAAGATATTGAACTAACACCAGAGATTTTCCTCCTGGGAATAATAAAGAAGCCATATAGAAAGGAAATGACACATTTAATGATCCATATAATTACAGCCGCTAGATTGGCATATGCACAGTTTTGGAAAAAGAAAATTCAACCACCAGAAGAGCTTACAATTAAGAAAATACTCGAGTGCGCAGAGATGACTAAATTAACTTATGAATTAAATGATGAAAAGTCAGTATACTATATGGTGTGGGAAAGGTGGTACAAGTGGTTGCATGATAAAATGGAAGAAAGATCAAAGGTGTGTTAAATATTGGTTAAAAGTGAGTCAAAATATCAACTAGTATTATTTATGTAAATAGTTAAAACACTGCATATCCGATACAAATTGAAAAATGTTTATTATATTTATGTGTTCTATGTTATTGTTTGAAAGATTGTTTTGTTTGTTTGTTTGTTTGTTTTTCTCATTTTTTTTCCTTTTTGTTCTGTAAAAAATCTCAATAAAGTCTATTAAAAAAAAAAGAAAGAAAACCATATTTAGATTACAATACTATTTACAAGTTTGTAGAAATCAAAAATTTGGTTTTCTCTTGACACCAAGTCTTTAATTACCTGGATAGAAATTACTATAATTCTTAATCTCCTTTTATGATATATACTGTGTTGACTGTGCTGGTTGCTACTCATATATTATTGGATATATTGGATTTTATTAATGACTTGTAGTTTATTCAAGTCTAGTTTATCTAGTTTAGTTTATCTAAACCCAAATAATGAAACCCTGAAAATCCTAACCTAATTGCATAACACCTGTAAACTCCCTATTTAGCTATTCTGTGTTTTATTTTTATTTTATTATGTTCCTTTTTTGCGTGTCTTTCTTCTTTCCCCTTTCCTTTATGTCTTAAAAATGCTATATAAAAATATAATTAAAAAAGAGCAAATGTTTACCGTTCTGAAGCTCAAGATATACAGCCAGTAAGATAGCTTCTGGTGGAATCTCTTTTGGATGAATCAGTGAGGCAGCCTTGTATCAATACCAAAAAGGAAATAAGAGATAAATTAATATATTTTTAACAAAAGAATACAGTATGCCTCTGATGCAACAAAAACTATTTTATATCAGATTTCACACACACCCAAACAAGTTGTTAAAGCAAGATAGATAATCAATATGATTATATCACTTGCATTAATCTACATCATTGGTGCTTATATAAATTGACACAAAGATACAGTTGAACATCTCTTCTTTCTAAATCATCTTTTAAATTAAGTAACTTTAAGAAAATGTTTAAACAGACAATTTCTAAGCTGTAATGAGATTTTCCTAAACACATAATATATTCAACAGGAAACGTTCAAGTTTCCTAACTTAAAAATTATAACAGTATTTCTTTGGTTTGGTCTCTGAGACTTGTACAGAGGAGAACACATATTTGCAGAAATCTGCAGAGAATGCTTAACTTCCATGGTTGAGGAGAGAGTCCTGCCTTCCAACTTGTTAGGATCAAATATTGCTCCAGTGAAAACAGCAAAGGTGATTCTATATCTTGATTTAATTTTGCAGTTGGCCATATTTTAACAGTTTTTCCCAAAATTAGGTAAGAAATCCTTTTTTTAACCTGATGTAGACATTTCCGCGCTTTGTCATACTCGCTTCTTAAGCAGTAGGCACTTCCAAGATTGAACAACATCATGGTTCGTGCAGATGTAACAGAACTGGGATAACATTGGGGTACTTGTTTGCCAGCTAGATTAAAATTAATAAAGAATACCATTGTTAAATTACAGTTGGTCAAAAATGTATATTATTTATTTATTAATCACATTTATATGACCTTTCATCTCATACAAAATAACTCTATGTGAGAAAGGGGAATAAATCTAGACTATTCAACAGTCAGAAATAGAAGAGTAATCTAGCAGAAAATATTAGCTTCTCAAAAAATGCAGATAGCTTTTTAAACTGCAGCTAAGCTGATAAGTAGATTCACTCAGTGAATGTTAGCAATATGAAGAAGAAACATATCTCAGCATTTGGATCATCTGTATGGGCTATAAATGCCCAAATATTTTTATGTTTTGTATTTGTAGAAACAGTTTTAATTCCATTTTAGTATTTAAAAGTATAGTATTTAAAAGATGGAATGTCTAAATCTGAAGTGATTATTAGTAAATGCTGACAGTTTTATGAAACCCACTGATAAAATGATAAAATGCTGTGATCTGTAATCACTCTAAGTAAACTGGATACAAAGGTAATTTTTCAATTACTTCACACTATGCAATAAATGGGAAGTTTACAGAAGTGCACAAGCTTACATGATTCCATGGCTTCATTTTCTCCTTTATCAGACCCTAAAGAGAAACCAAACCAGAAGGTAAAAGCATTAAAAGAATAATGTTGACAAATATGTAATCTGGGTTGAGGGGCTAACTATTAATTTGAAGAAAAAAATGAAACTAAAGCAACCAAAGTAATCACGTGTAGAATGCATAATATTTAAGACATGATATGCATATCCTAATCCAGTAATATTGTGTGTGTGTGTTAGTGTGTATGCATTTAATCAAGCACAAACAACCAAGTTCAAACTATCCTACTTCAGACACATTATGCAAAGACCCAGCTCTCTGGAAAAAGATGTAATGCTAGAAAGAGTGGAAGGAAAGAGGATGACCAGTAGCAAGATGGAAAGATTCAATTACTGTCAGGATGGATAAAAATTGATTTTTAAAAAAAATCAAAAAAATCAGATTTTTAAAAAATTTAAATTGGATTTTTTTAATATAAAACTTATTTTAATAAAATGCTTTTGGAGTAAAAATCTATCTAAAGATAGTTTTCTATTTAAGATACATTAATAATTTAGTTTATTCAGCATGAAATGGAGCTTAGTTATGTAGCATGAGACTGTATATTCTGCAATATTTACATTTTTGGTAAACTCATTCAATGAATTCAAGCTCTGCAAGATAAAATAACATGCACTGCATTGATGCATTCACACAATTTCACAGTAACCATGAGATAAATCATAAAACAAAATTCAGGAATATTCCTTTATCCCATTGTTTTGCAAATCTATGTACACTACAAACTATCATTGTTTGAAGAGAAGTGCATCTGTACTACCAGATTCTGTGTGAGGAGGAAGGGCAAGCAGTAAAAATGTAAGTGAAACCTTCTAAGCAGCTTATAAATATAATATTAAAGAGCACCTGTCATTTCAGATCCATCATGGCAGTGCCTGTTAATGGGCATCCACTCATCTGCTGTCTGCCATGTCCCTCACCTTGTGTCACTGCCGCATCACCAGCCATCCCATTAAAGTAAATGGGACTGTTGATGAGTGAACAGTGGGTCAGAGGAGGAGTCACTGAGGGACAGAGATGACAGTTGCTCTTTAAAAATTATTATTTAAATCAAGTTATCAATAAGCTGACTTTGTATAAATATACAAAAGGATGAAGGCTATAGCTTAGCACATTGTAAGCCGCCCTGAGTCTCCGGAGAAGGGCGGCATATAAATCAAATTAAAAAAAAAAAAAAAAAAGTTGATTTAAATCAAGCCTTTTTACTAGTGATTTAAATCATGATTTAAATCAAGTTGATTTAAATCAAATCCACCCTGGTTACTATGGCTATGGGGATGCCATTGGAAGAGCTGAAGGGCCAGTTTAAGGATAGATCATCATGGAGGATATACATCTATGTGATCACTAGTGGTTGATAACAACACAGTTTAACAGCTGCTGCCCTCTCTTCTTCCCAGTTGAGCCTTTGATTCTTCTACCTTTCCAGAGCCATGATTGGTGGAATGAGATGATGGATATATCTAGCTAGCCATAATTTCAATATGAAGGGTATGAAGCAGCTTTAAAAATAAAGTTTGATTTAAAGTGAGACAGCAGTAATAATTTAACAGATGTGCACTATTATCAGGACTAGGATATACCCAGTTTTACTTGTGATAATTAATTTAAATTAACTAAATAAGCATGTAGACTTTATCAAGAGGTTAGAAGGGAGATGAATCATAAGGAAGGTGAACTGAAAAACTGAAAAGAGGGAAACTCTTCCAGTATTTTCTCTATTATTATAGCACAGTATGGGTGGCAAACTAGAAGGTTCAGTTTTGGGATATTGCTCTGATTCTGTGGAATACTCTTTGCTTACAAATAAGATTATCATTTTCCAATTAGACATTAGAAGGAGGCAAAGATGAAATGGTTATGGTTGTTTCTGGATTGATGTCAGTGTTAAGTACTGTAGATTTAATATTAATACTTGTAAATTAATTGATTTACCATGGATGTATTAAGTGAATTTGTATTGTGAATCTTTTAATTATCAGTTCTAAACAGCAGTGTGTCCTTCAGCATGGAAATAGGATAAATATATGACTATTAAAATGAGATGCAGAGTAGGGACTGCCCAAAGCATTTAACCAGACATTCATTAATGAAGCTCCAGCTGCAGCATATTTCCCTTCTAGTAAAACTTATTTGTTAGAAGCAGTCCTTTCTCTGCTGCAGTATAAATACACTGTGTGCACAAATATTAGGCAAGTGAGTATTTTGATCATATCATCATTTTTATGCATATTTCCCACCACCAAGATGTATAAACCTGAATGTTTAGTGAATATAAATATATCAGGTGATGTGTTTTTGTGTAATGAGGGAGGGTGTGGCCTAAAGAGATCAATACCCTCAATATCAACAGATCAATATCAAGGTGTGCATAATTATTAGGCAGCTTCTTTTCCACAGGCAAAATGGGCCAAATAAGAGATTAATTGATTCTGAAAAGTCAAAAATTGTAAAAGGTCTTTCAGAGGGATGCAGCACTCTTGAAATTACTAAGATATTGGAGCGTGATCACAGAACTATCAAACATTTTGTTGCAAATAGTCAACAGGGTTGCAAGAAACGTGTTGAGGAAAAAAAGTTGTACATTAACCGCCAAAGATTTGAGAAGAATCAAACGTGAAGCTACTAGGAATCCATTATCCCCCAGAATTGCAACCTACTGGGAGTGCCCAGAATTTCAAGGTGTTCAGTGCTCAGAGACATGGCCAAGATAAGGAAGGCTGAAACCCAACCGCCACTAAACAAGACGCATAAGTTGAAACAGTAAGACTGGGCAAGAAATAGATTTTCAAAGGTTTTATGGATTGATGAGATGAGAGTGACTCTTGACAGATGGATGAGCCCGTGACTGGATCAGTAATGGGCACAGAGCTCCACTCCAGATGCCAGTAAGGTGGAGGTGGGGTACTGGTATGGGTTGGTAATTATTAAAGATGAGCTAGATGGACCTTTTTGGGTTGAAGATGGATTCAAAATCAACTCCCAAACCTATTGCCGGTTTTTTAGAAGACCCTTTCTCTGGCGCGCTGCTTGGAAGAATCCAAGAGCGTGGGTAATATCCCTCAGCTTGCCTGACACTGAGTGCATATAACTTTAAATAGATTGTTGACTCCGCCCCCGGGACCTGGCTGAGGCTCAGTTCATTTCACTAAGTGCAGCCTGAACAAGTGCTTTTTGGAATCTCTCCCTTCGCTTACGAACTTTATCAACCTTCCTCATAACTTACCTACAACATCAATTCTACGCCTTTTCTCCTTCAGTACTGTGAGTTTGTCATCGTTGTCTCACTGATAGCGGGGCGGTGACGGCCTTGAGCCTTCAGGTCTCCTGCCGCCACTCTTTGAATATTTACTCGCCGCAGAGCTCTGCCCTACCATCAGCATCTCTGCGTGCCTGCTTGATTGCGCTGCCGGCGGGCTTGTTCTCTTCCCCCAGCTTGCCACTTCTCCTGCCGCCGCCATCTGTTTCACCGGGACGTCGGGCGGCTTCAGAGTCCCTGCCCGGTTGCTCCGTGGCAAACTCTGCTTCTCCTTGTGTCACCTGAGGCATTTGGAGCATTTGTGATTGCTCGCGCACAGAGGCTCGTTATTTGCGAAGAGTGGCAGCGCTTCAGCGATCTGCCCGACGGCTACATCTTACAGTCAGTTGCAGCGCTAGGATAGAGCCTTCAGCGCTACAGTTTCGGGACTGTTTTTCTGAGGCCATTTTTTCCCACGTGGCCATTTTGTCTCCGCCGCCATTGTCTATTAGCGGCTTTGGAACCGAGCTCCTTAGAGCAGTCTGTGATGGTCCTAACTTCGAGCCTCCCACGCATGTGTGAGCCGTCTGGCTCTTGTGCCTTCGCACCTGCCTTGTGAATCTCCCTAAGTAGTTCTTATTCAGCAGCCTCATTGTTACCTTTTTTTCTGGTGCTCATTCGCAGCCGTTCTTGGACTGAGTCAGCTGTCAGGGGAATTTCATTCAGGGGCTGTATCACTTCCTAGCCTGTCTTAGGCTTGCCCCACCCCCTCTATCAAAAAAAAGAGTAAATAATAATAATAATATGGGAGATTCAGATCTTTCGTCCGACCTGGAACAGGTCCATAGTCCACCCAAGGCCAAATTTTCTGACCGCTCCTCTAGGAAGGAGCCAAAGAAGACATCTAAATGATACTCACGCTCTTCTAAGTCGACCACATCCAAGGCCTATAAGTCATCTTCTGCGGAGGATAAGGCCACTAAGCGAGGACATGATGCCCTGGAGCGTCAATTCGACCAGGCGCAGTGCAAGGCTCAAGCACCTACGCCACAGGTCAGCCTCCCTGCGGTGCAGCCCGCATCTCCACCTTGGCCGAGCTCATTACCTCCCCCGGCCAATCCTCAAGGGCCTCCGACTGGCGTCGAACTGGTACCCCAGATGATCGTCCCGTGTCAGCAGGTCGATGTGTCCGTTCTGCCTTCAACTTCAGCGGCCGTTTCCCTGCCTCAACCTCCTCCACCTCGCCAGAGGCAACCTTTACCCCTACAGCGGCAGGCCTCCGTCCTCCGGAAGGGCCTCAGCCTACCTATTACGATATTCAGGCTATGATTACAGCTACCCTTTCCAGAATGATGACGGCGGGTTTTCTCCAAGGCATTCCGCCTCAAGGTTTCCACCACCAGGGGACCTCCCAACTCTGCCAGCATGAGGCATCCAGACCGGTCGTCCACCGTTCTGAGGTCGAACCCAGTGACTATTCCTTACGTGAGTCGGTTCACAGCGACGACTCTCAATTTGAATATGACGAGGCCGAGGATATGGAGTTCTCGGAGGACGAGTTCCCTGAAAAGCCGGCATTTACAGGCCTGTTCTGGCCCTCACTTTTCAAAGCCTTACTCCACAAGGCCATTGCTACAACTCAGTTGGCCTCCTCTAAGGCCCTATTTGAACAGGAAGGTGCTTCTAACCCTCATGATGCACTTTTTGCTGTACCACAGCCAGACCAGGAGTTCATCCCCTGCCCGCAGCTTTTCTCTGAAGTCGTCCAGCAGCCCTGGGTCCAGCCAGGAGCGCTTGCAGCACCTAATGGCATCGGTAAGAAGCTATTCTGCCCAGTCTTCAGGATTTGCTGGCGCTGCCATCAGTAGATGCTCCCATTGCCGTGTTAACGTCCTCCGCGGTCCTGTCCAACGACATTGCAGACGGGTTGCACTCAGAGGATAGAAGGGCTGAACTAGTATTCCGTAAGGCCCACCAGACAGCAGCCTGGGCCATCCGTGCCGCCACGTCTGCGTCCTTTTTCAACCGGGCTTCGCTGATTTGGCTTCACCAGTTCAGGAGCGGCTCCCACCTGACAATCGGCGCCTCCACCAGGACGTTAACAAATTGGTGGCGGCCACAGAATATTCCACCGATGCAGCCCTTGCAGCGGCCAAATTCGCCTCACGCTCACTGGCCTCCACCGTCACTTCTCGCCGCCTCTTGTGGTTCCGACATTGGCGGGCTGATGTAAAGTCCAAATGGAAACTTGCCTCTGCCCCATATAAAGGATCGCAACTATTCGGGGAAGCACTGGATCCTATTCTCATAGAGGATAAGGACAAAAGGAAGATCATACCTTCCTCTTACCGCAGAGCAGATCGTCGCTACCTCCCGTACAATCAACGCCCATCCTTTCGGGCCGATCCTGGATCCAGTAGTTCTTCCACTTACCGACCCTCATCTTTCTCCTATGACCGCATGCCCGACCGGGCAGCCTTTCGGGACCGCGCCAGACACCAGCAACCCACCAAGCGTCCCTTTCATGGTGCAGGTTCCAGATCCTTCAGGGGAGGGAAATGACTGCGCCAAGCCCTATCCTATAGGCGGCCGTCTCGCTTACTTCTTCCACCAGTGGTCCCTCACGACAACAGACGAATGGGTACTCCAAACTATCCGTCTAGGCCTAACCCTGGAATTCTCCTCCTGCCCTCCCAATCGATTCATCCGATGCCAGGTCTCCAACAATCCTGAGAAGAGACGCCTAATGTCCATGGAAATACAACATCTTCTGGACATTCGCGCTATAGAGCCGGTTCCCACAGAACATTGTGGAACCGGTTTCTACTCAATATTTTTCCTAGTTCCAAAGAGCCCCGGGGGCTGGAGAGGGATATTGGACTTAAAAGAGCTGAACAAATTGATCGCTTACCACCAATTCAAAATGCAGTCCCTTCATTCGAGCTTGGCCTGCATCAGACAATCCGACATGATGACTTCCATCGATCTCAAGGCGGCCTACCTCCACATACCGGTCAGATCGTCCCATCAGCGTTTCCTACGGTTCTCTTATGCCAATCAGGACTTCCAGTACAGGGCTATGCCGTTCAGCCTCTCGTCCGCCTCCCGGACCTTTACGAAATGTCCTTGCAGTAGTAGCCACTTCTCTCCGTCTCATTCCCATCAGATTACTCTGCTACTTGGATGATATCCTTGTCCTGTCCGTCTCCTACCAGAGAGCCCTCGAGGACCTGAAGGTGGTCCGGGACACCTTGCAACGGCACGGTTTTCCTTTGAACCTGGAAAAGAGCCACCTGCAGCCCACCACTCGTATCCTTCACCTCGGAGCCATCATCGACTCAGCTTCGGGTCACGTCTTCCTGGCCCCGGATCACCGTCTGAGCATTGCCACGTCGATTGCACAGATTCACTCTTCCCGTACAGTTCCCATCCCGCAACTGTCCCAGCTGCTCGGAAAACTCATCTCGTGTATCAACATCGTTCCAGGGGCTCGCCTCCATTCGCATCCCCTTCAATGGTACCTCCTGCCGTACCAGAAATCTCTGGGGAGCAACTCCAAGTCACGGGTCTGGATTCCTTGTTCAATCAAACGGTCCCTCCGTTGGTGGACCTCCCCCGCAATGTTGGGGTGCATGTTTCAGGAGCCGCACAGAATTACTGTGACAACGGACGCGAGTCTGCTGGGGTAGGGCACTCATCTTTCCACCAAGGTGGCCCAAGGCCGTTGGTCGCAGACGGACCTGCAACACAATATAAATTGGCTAGAGCTGAGGGCAATCCATCTGGCCCTACACCATTTTCAGCCCAAGATTGAGGGCCAACATGTGCTAGTCTTAACGGACAACACCACGGCCAAAGCACATGTGAATCGGGAGGGCGGCACCCACTCCAAACCACTGCTGGACAAGGCAATCTCTCTCCTCTCTTGGGCGGAGCACGTAATTTCCATTTCGGCTCAGCACATTTCTGGGACAGACAACACCCAGGCGGACTGGCTGAGCCGCTCCCAGATCGATCATGCAGAGTGGCGCTTGGACCCGGCCCTCTTTCAGGAGCTGTCAACCAGGTTCGGCCTTCCCCTCCTGGACTTGTTTGCGAGCCCCTGCAACACACAGCTTCCTCGGTTTTTCTCCAGGTTTCCCAGTCCGAGGTTGAGGGGACGGACGCTCTCCGATGCCCATGCCCCCCCGGCCTGTTGTACGCCTTCCCTCCCCTTCCGCTCATCCCGAGGGTGGTGTGCAAAATCCTGTCAGAGGGTGCGGAGGTTCTCCTAGTCGCCCCGCACTGGCCACGTCAGCCATGGTATGCGGATCTGCTGGACCTGTTGATCTCACGTCCCTGGAGGATCCCCCAGGACAGGGTCTCTCTAAACCAGGGGGCCATCCTATACCCGGAGCCGGGGTGGCTCCAACTGGCCGTCTGGCATTTGAGGGAGCCCTCCTGAGGAGGGACAACCTGTCAGGGCGGGTTATTGCCACCATGCAAGCCTCCCGCCGAGCTTCTATCACCCGAATTTACGAGGCTACCTGGCAAGCCTTTTGACACTGGTGCCACACGAACAACATCGACCCGGCCGGAGCCTCCGTGCCTGTCCTTTTCAAATTTCTTCAGGACGGTTTGGACAATGGCCTTGCACCAAATACTCTGCGCCGACAGGTGGCTGCCTTGAACTCGGTTTTGGTGGTTGCAACGGACCGCCCACTGTCACTGGATCCGAGAATCTGGACTTTCCTGCGAGGGGCCACAAATCTTCGCCCTCCGGTAGTCCACCGATATCCCACTTGGGATTTGGCGCTGGTTCTCCAGGCGCTGATGTCTCCACCCTTCGAACCTCTGTCGTCTATTTCTCTTCGTTTTCTGACCCTGAAAGTCGCATTCCTCGTGGCGATTACTTCGGCCAGGAGGGTCTCCGAACTTGCGGCTCTGTCAGTCCGTCCCGACCTCTACATCTTTCACCCGAACAGAGTTGTGCTCCGGATGGATCCTGCCTTCTTGCCTAAAATTAATTTGCTCTACCATCGAGCTCAGGAGCTGATCCTGCCGGATTTTTGTCTGCAACCCCGCCATCGCAGAGAAGCCCAGTGGCATACCCTCGACGTCCGGCGTGCACTCCGATATTACATCAAGCGGACTTCACTGTTTCGAAAGTCGGAAGCGTTCTTTGTCTCTTTCTTGCCCACATCGATGGGACGCAAAGTCTCCTCGTCTACAATTGATCGCTGGCTCAAAGCATGTATCGCCATGACTTACACCCTTCGCAACACGGCTCCACCTGGACGCATCCTGCCGCATTCAACGAGGAGCGTCTCGATGTCGGCTGCGTGGGCCACTCAGGCATCCATCCTGGTCATCTGTCGGGCAGCGACCTGGACATCTCTTACACCCTTTGTATGCCATTATAAGGTTGACTCCTTCGCTTCGGCTGAGGCGTCCTTTGGACGGCGTGTACTGCAATCTGTCATCTCGGCTCCAGCCACCTGGGAGCATTCAGCCTTCCCTCCCGTCTGATCCTTACTTGGGTACATCCCACGCTCTTGGATTCTTCCAAGCAGCGCACCAGAGAATGGACGTTGCTTACCTGAACGTCCTTTCTGGGCGCGCTGCTGAAGAATCCAACCCTCCCTGTCCGGCTTCTGCTCCTTGTTTCCAGGTGGCCCTGGGTTTCCGTTTGTGACCTTCTTCGTGAAAGAAACTGAGCCTCAGCCAGGTCCCGGGGGCGGAGTCAACAATCTATTTAAAGTTATATGCACTCAGTGTCAGGCAAGCTGAGGGATATTACCCACTCTCTTGGATTCTTCAGCAGCACGCCCAGAAAGGATGTTCAGATAAGCAACGTCCATTCTTCAAGCAATGATACAGGAAAAAGTCTGCATCTTTCAAAAAGATCATGATTTTATGCCAGACAATGCTCCATTGCATGCATCGAAGTAAAAGCCTTAAAGATGAAAGAATAATAACATGGCCCCCTTCCTCACCTGACCTAAACCCTACTGAGAACTTGTGGGCCCTTCTTAAACAGGAGATTTACAGTGAAGGAAAACAGTACACCTCTTTGAACAGTATCTAGGAGGCTGTGGTTGTTGCTGTACAAAAAGTTGATTGTCAACAGATCAAGAAACTGACAGACTTCATGAATGGAAGACTTATGACTGTTACTGAAAAGAAGGGTGGCTATATTGGTCACTGATTTTTTTTAAAATATCAGAAATGCTTATTGGTAGATTTTGAGGTGTTTGTTTATTATTCTCATTTTAACAGATGCAAATAAACGAGTGAGATGGCAAATTTTTATTTTTCATTTAGTTGCATAATAATTCTGCATACTAATAGTTGTCCAATAATTGTGCACATATAGATATACTCCTAAGAAAGCCTTTACTTTCTTAAATAGTCAGGTTTGAGGCTTATTAACATTTTGTATTGACCAAGAACACTGTACTTGTTCAATAATCAAATTAATCCTCCAAAATATAACTTGCTGAACAATTGTGCACACAGTGCAGCTTTTCAGATCCTGAGCTACGGGCTTAAATAAGTGCTGCTTTCTGCCACTACTCCATCCAATAGGAGAGACATGATCAGCTTGTTCTTATATTGGTAATTCTCAATTTACAATCAGAACTGAATTGAAGACATGAACTTCCATCATTATATAAGGCAATAATTGAGTGAATCATGCCCGACTTTGCAATCCTTTTTAATATGGTCATTAAGCAAATCACATAATTGCTAAGTGAATCTGACTTCCCCCATTGACTTCTGTTGTTGGAAGCTGATCAGTCGCAAATGGCAATCACGTAACTCCAGGATAACTATTGTAAATACATGCAGGATTAATTTTGATCCCATGGGGAGGCTGTGGTGGTCACAGTTTTAAGGACCAGTCATATGTCATTTTTTTTCAATGCCATTATAAATTTGAGCTATCATTAAAAAAATGGCTATTAAGTCTAGGTCTATGTGCATTGATTGGCTAGATTGGAAGTC
The DNA here is from genome assembly GCF_059756535.1 of Pantherophis guttatus. Lineage (NCBI taxonomy): Eukaryota > Metazoa > Chordata > Lepidosauria > Squamata > Colubridae > Pantherophis > Pantherophis guttatus. Next base: position 105,217,124 of record NC_142066.1, read on the forward strand.
AAGGATTACTTGCATGGATGGATTGGAAGAAATCTCAAAACACAATGTCTTCCATTTGCAAAATACCAATCACAGCACTAAGAACAGCATGAATGTTTAAAACAGCTTGAAGCAACCAATCATTGCTTTTTTTTCTATGCTTGGAACAAACTTTCACAATGTGGCTAATTCATTTCATATTTAAAATATGAGCACAAAAATTTCTAATTTGGAACATTTTGCACATCTCTAATTTGAAGCAATTGCAGATCAATTTTCCAGTCTTATATGCATTTATATATTTTTATAGAATGCCTACATTAGAATTACAAACTGATCACAGTAATTTCTATCTAATTTGGTGTTTAACAAACATGAACTTAATTTAAAGAAGGAAATATTTATTCTTTAGTGACTGACATGAATGCATTAACTTTAAAAAATATGTAGAAAGAAGCAATGTCTTTTATAATAGTGTGTTACTAAAAGGAGGAACCCTTGCAAGTATAATGGAAAGTCAATTGAAAGCATAACTGATTCTAATAAACTACATATTCATTAACCTTGATCCTGCTCGTTTGAAGAAATTCCCAGGGACACATCAGTGACATTCTCAGGGTTCAAGTGAGTAATAGCATCAGAGATTCTGTCCAGAGAAATAAGGGCCACTGCAGCATACAAATGGCCAAGGAATCTAAAACACCAAAAGCATAATGAAAAAGATCAGCCTGGTGACAAAGTGCCTCATACAGCCAACTACTATAACTAATAAAAACAGAGAAATGTGGATTCTTCTCTTAATAGAAGTTTCACGGTACCTAATCTGGACATCAAATTCAGTAGAAAGAGATAATTGCATAAAATGACAACTGCTCATATATTTAAGTTGTTCCCCACTGTTTCTTGGTCTCCAGCTACTCCTACAAATCTATTCATGACTAGAATAACTGATCACTTTGGTAAAGATCAGCTGCCAGTCAAAATATTGTTGTGCTAAATACATTGTTGGGTTTCAAATTGCAAGCATGATTAGTATTTCTCCCTTCCCTCACTGTAAACTCTACTTAACTTTATTGGTAAAATGAAAGAACAAGAAAATAAAATCCAGGGTTGTGGTTTAAAGGCCCAAAAGGTATAGAGGTATGAACATTGCATTGTCCTATGTCCACTCTAACCAAACATATCTTTTTTAAGGATCATCCTACAGCTGAACAGGGTAACACAAACAGCAATCATGGTAAAGAGTGGCTGTCTGAACAAGATACAGATTGGAGCTAGGTGATTATTCCTATGTGGTGCAAAATACTACCAGTATCTATCTTTGAATTGGAAACACTGTCTACAATGGTAATAAAATAGCTTCCTATCAAAATATCTGTTCACTCTCCATTGTTGATTACATTAAAGGCTATGCCTATATTATATATAAAGAAATAAAATATCCTATTAATATGTAACAGCAGTATTAATATGTAATGGTAGGGACAAGCATACTTAAGTGATCCTGAGAGTTTGGGCTGCTGAAGAAGTTTATCTGCATGACTCAGAGCCATAAGGTTGTCCCCCAGTGCCAAAGCTACATAAGCACTGCAGGCAAGTATGGAACATCTGGCAGAGAAAAAGAAAGAATATTTAATTTATGTATACATATAGCTATCAGGATGAGTACATTTTAGCATATTTTAAGAAAATTTGCAAAAGAAATCACTTATATTAGATCTGATCTAAGAAATCTGATGTTTTCTAGAGCTTAAGCTCTCTAGCCACTAGATATATAATTACTGCTTTTGCCAGTTTTTAAGCCCACTTTAGCTTCAGTAATAAGTCACATTAATTCATGGCAGGATGAGGAGTTTATTTCGGGGTCCTGGGAAGCATGTTCTTTAATTATACATGAGCAACATGAGAAGCTTCTCCACTGCACCTTCCTCATTTCCTTTGTACCATACCCAGATATCATTTCAAATCTCATTCTTGAAAAGCTTGCCATGGAAAGGAGGCATGCAGTAACTGCTGTTACACAAAGGAATAGGATATGGGCTAATTGTTCCTGTAGATATATTCAATGGAAACCAAGCCATAAAGATTTTGCAATGAATTTATTCCAAACATATCAAGTTCCCACTGATTTTCATATGCAGACACATTTCTTAGTAGACTTTTTGTGGTATTTTATATCAATAAAATATATTCTGAATATATATATTCTGCAGGAACAGATACATAAATCAAGTAAGCTATATATTATTTTCTTAGTCTTCCTTTCCCACTGTCCAGAAATAATCATAGAATCATAGGCTGTTTGCAATCCAAATGTTAGGCCCCAAGAGTCCATACAAAAGCAGTTGGTACATTCCAATGGCTCTCTGCCTCCTCACCCTAACCAATTTTCTCTGACCGAAGAAGCTGCTTGGATGGGCAGTGAAACATCTAAAACCAATAAAAAATAAGTCCAGTTGCCATGACATAACTTTTAGACTTCTATGAACTTAACATAATGCTTATTAAGCATAGCATAATACTATGGAAGTAATTGCAACATAAATGTTATAAATGAATAACCTTTAGCTTTCCCTCAAAAAGATACAGCATATCATTTATTTGATAAAATATTAATATTTCTCTTTTGTAAAATTTTTCTAGTCACAAAGGTTTTCTTTGGGTTTTGAAAACAGTCATTAGTATTTAATGGGACTAAATTATGGAGGAATTAAATTCCTCCAAACAGGAAAGCTCATACATGACAATAAAAATTTCTGAAAACCCTGAAGATATTGAAGTATATCTGAGATTTTGTTTGTCATTATTCATATAGCATACTGAAAAGGGATCTGCAGCAATAAATATGAACTGTATCAAAGAGAAGAACTAGGAAACCACAAACAAGAAGTTTGTGACTAGGCTTTCTAACTGCAGTTTAGCATTCTCCACACAAGCCTTCAGATGGTTGGGACTGTAACATTTAGATTTACCATGGGTACAGTTAAATCATAACTTGCCCTCCTGCTTAGTTTCAATCAAGAATGACAATCTCACTGCAATTATGTGTACTCACTGAACAAAGACAAGCTATACAATATAGAACAAACTAAAATGTAATTATCTTTTTTGTCATTTCTTCATAATACATAAAAGATAGGAGTTCATTTTTTTTAAAAAAAGATACTTCTTCATATTATCACTTTTATCATATCAAATATCATATTTTATCATATCACATATTATCATATTATCACATCATCAGAAACTAATTGTATGTTTTTTAGCTCATTCTGGATGGATGGATGAAAGAACTTACCTTAGGTTTTCTAATTCCTGCTTTCTCAAGGGAGAAGATGGTGGAGCAGGAATAAATTTGTCTCCTTCATGACTTTTACTATTGAAATAAAGACACCATGAGTAGTATCTTAAAGATCAACATAACAAGTTCAGCACTTTCTAGTTACTAAGGAAATCCAAATTAAGCATATTTAAAGAGGAATAAAAAAGGATTAGATTCATGATCACAGTAAAAAAAAATGCAATAGCTTTTAAAAATGCATTTTAGTAGAAAAATATTTTTAAAAATTAATATCACAGCAGCCACTTTGTAGAAAACAGGAATTCGATGATTTATATTCTTTGCAAACCGTCAAAATAGAGTAAGTCTACAATATGCATCAAAAAATCTATACAAAAAAAATACAACTTTGAATATCTATAAATATATATTTTAAGCCTAAGTAAGCAAAAATTAAATATATACAATAAACACTTATATCCAAAAACATTCTTCTACAGATGTAAACTAGATTAATGATTCTTCATAATTTTTGTTGCTGTCACACTTTTAAATATCATCCAAAGATATATTTTAATTTTTCAGTGAATGATGATCCTATGTGATAAAAGAATTTCCCGTCTCCTTTGAAATCAAAAGAGATGCCACCAAGTCAATTTAAAATTGAGATGAGTAAAATGTTAAATGTCCTAGATAGCTTGTTTAAACTTTTACATATTAAAAACCATTCAGCAGTTTTTTCTCCCAAAACAAAATGGAAAATATGAGATAAAAACAATGTTGATCAACACTGAACACTTAAGTCTTCATGTCTTTGTTCACACTATAGAAGCCATCATTCAAGAATTTTTAACAAATGTATGGCACTAAATATCTGCTAAGATTATACTATATTCTACACTACTGCTATGACATTTATGAAATAGTAAAAGGCTTTAGAATGCTGAAGCATTCCCATGCTTTACTAGTGACACAATACCAACATGTGAAGGGAAGAACAGAGAATATGCTTAGGAAAAAAATGATTTTTTTAACTAAAATATTTTTAAAATCATTTAATGACAATTTTTCAGTTTTTTAAAATTAAAGTTGAAGTTGTAGGACTCTGTTTCCAAATTTAGAGCACTGTATTACAACTAGCAGTTTTCCAAGCGATGAAAAGAAAATTGAACAGATTGCATTCTTCATGCCAGAAAAATATCTAATGTTATCTTTGATTGAGGCCCAGTGAGGTGGTTGTACCTACCAGACATTTGTTGAACAATTAGGGAGATTGAATCCAGTGAATTTTTGGATGGGGAACTACTAAGAAATCCCAGGCTGTAGACTAGATTGGGAAATTGGAAAAAAATCTCAGAAAAACCAATAACAAACCATTTCTTGACTGTTGCCAAAGAAAACTATAGATGTGTTTATAAAGCTCCCAGGAGCTGAATTTCATTCAAAGATATGTTTTCCACTTTCTTTTATTTTATATGAGCTAGAATTCTTTTTTTCAATAACAATTGATCAAAAAAGATAAATTGCTTGTCAGTTTTTCACACATTCCCTTTGTAATGGCTTCTTGAGCATACCCTGCATTTATTTTTCATACTGAGAACACGAAGATTTTTCCTGTGTCATCATTCAGTGTTACAGTTATAATATATTCATTTCAATACAACTTCTGCTTACTGTTTATGTGCAAAGTAATTTCCCTCCCCCCTCAAACTCTTTCCAAATTGGTTACCAAATAAGCTACGTCTAATTAATGTCTCACTTACGTGCAAGCTTCAGTATTTTCACTGCTTTCATTCCCACTCAGCTGATTACCAGCTTTAGATCCATTTTCTTGCTTTGACTCCTGCTGATCTTCAGGAAGCAACAGCAAAGCATTTCTTAGACAAATTGCTGCAAACTCCATGCTGGCTACAGGAATAGCTGAAGATTGGCCGTCACTTGAAAAGAAAAGAAAAACCAGTGTATTACTTTTCTCTCCCCTTTTTTATTCCATATGTTTGCATTATGTCTACTTTATACAGTGCAATCATCAATACATTATGCTTGTTCTTCAGCTAGCTTGTCACAGAGTCTGACATTGTTTTGAAGTTGAGACACAAGTGAATGGCCCAAGGATATCCTGTGGCTTTTGTGCCTAAGAGAGGACTAAAAACTGGTTCTCTTGTATCCCTAGTCAAGCACTTTAACCATTACACAACACTGTTTGAAGACAATTTCAAAATGCATCTACTTTTAAAAAATATATTCAAGTCAATTGGAAAATTTACAAAGAAACTGAAAAAGAAATGTTTATATCAACCAATAATGAAAAAATTGATTAATTTATTTTGTATCCTGAATACATATCTCTTTTAAAAGAATCTTAAATATGCTAAACTGAATAGTTTACTAAATCATATAAATGAATTCCACATTCAAAATATATTCAACTTTCCCAAGTCATAGTCAATTGTAAAGAGTATCCTATAAATAATAACTAAATTTGATATACTTCCTATTTATATATTAAAAAGTCTTGTGGTAGACATGATGATGATCCCTCTGAGCATGCGCAAGATGGCGGCCGCTCCCTGAGCGCTGCGGTTAGATGGGGGCGTTTTTGGACGTTTTGGGGTGTCGAGGGGGGTCTTGACCATCAACGACCCCCCGTTTGGCTGGATGAGACTGGGGTGAGCATTTTGAGACCTTTCTCGCCCCTCAGGGTTCACCCGGAGTCGACCGAATAGCAGCCCTGCTGCTACCACGCTGCTGCCGCATCCCAGCTGAGAAGGGAGAAAGGTGGCTTACCGGCTGTGAGAGAACGACGGCAGCGGCAGCGGCGGCGTTGCTATCAGCGTTGCTAGAGGCATTGAGAGACGAAGGCAATGGTGGCCTTGATGGCGGGGCTAGCGACGGAGGGGATTCCAGCAGCCAGTTTCTGGCTTTGGGTAGTGAGAGACCCCTTCAGGAAGATCCTGGCGGCTGCAGAGGACCTGGAGGCCTCCGAGAAATGTACTGGAGGCTGGGACATGGCATTGGGTTATGTTACCAGGAAGAACTGGGGGTTTTTTACTTGGAAGAACTGGAGGAGAAAGGGCTGGTGGCCGGGGGAGGGGTTTCTCCTCCTGTTGCATTGATGCCAGCCCTTCTCTCCCCCCGCCCCCCCTCCCTCCCGGACCTTGTTTAGGCCGTGAAATGGGCTACCATCTGGCCCCAGGGAAAGGGGTTCCCCCCCCCTCCCCTTCCCCCATATGTTTTTGTGTCTCCTACTGGAACTATCCTATTGGTGCGACTATAAAGAGCAGGGACTGTCATCTTAACCCCCGGATGAACTGACTGACTAAACTATAAATCATTCTCTCCAACCTTGGGACAATCCATTGTGGCAACCACTGAGGGGGTCGTCTTTTTACATCATGAATTCACCACCGGTTGGATGGAGCATTTCTATCTCTTGGGCTATTTAAGGGCCTCCCGCCGTGAGAGGGCGGGCTGGATGTCATTCTCCGTTGGCTGAAACTGTGAAAGACCCCTCAAACTGTCGTGAGAGGACAGTGTATTTACCGGTGGAGCCGCATGGCTGTGTGTTACATCTGATTTTGGGATTACCAAATGGACCCCTGATTATGATCTCCGCCTCCCTCGCTGTAACCTAAGATGTATACTACCTATGAACTTCTTGCGCTGCAAGATTCCCCCCTCTCGCAGATCTGGCCCTCCACATTATCAAGAGCCTACCTCAAGGATGGGTTTTGGGACCCAGAGAGGTGGCATGTGAAAACCAGGGGGTTGTGGGGTTTTTTATCAAATTTTTTAATTAAACTTTTAAGGGGTCCCAGGGAGGGGGAGGGTCGAATTAGAACTTGGGTTGTGGGTTTGGGGGAAAACCCACAAGGGGGAGGGTTCGGTCTGGCCTCGAAGTGCGGCGGGGGGGTGGGGGACCTGGGGTCGAGGGGGGTGTTAGAGCTCATCCGGATAGTGTCTCAAACATCAGTACTGTGAGTGGGAGGGGTAGATATGGCGGGAGCAGGGGGCCATATCATGTTAGGGGAGCGCGCACCCGCTGTCTACGAGCGGTGGCATGCTCCGGCCCCCTAGGCTCCACCCGTTCTCCAGGTTGCATAGACCCTCAGGGCCCAGGCCTTCGGCTGATGCTGTGCAATGCCAGGTCCGTAGTAAATAAAGCCCCCCTCATTTGTGATCTTATTCAGGAGGGGGGTGCGGACCTGGCAGGTATTACGGAGACCTGGTTGGGCCAGGACGGGGGGGTTCCCCTCGTTGAAATGTGCCCACCAGGTTTCCACGCATTCCATCAGCCAAGGTCACAGGGGAGGGGCGGGGGGGTAGCGGTTATCATTAAAGGCCTGAGACCGAGGGAGGCCACTGTTCCTCAGACGGCCGGCTGTGAATCCCTCCTTGTGAAATGGGGTCACGGGGTTCAGAGGGGTTTGCTGATCACGTACCTGGCTCCCTGCCACGTGGCAGCAGCCCTGCCTGAGCTACTCAACGTCATCGCCGCGGTGGCGGTTGATACCCCTAGGCTTATGGTCATGGGGGATTTCAACCTGCCATCCGTGGGTGAGGCGTCAGAGGTGGCTCAGGAGTTCATGGCTTCCATGACAGCCATGGACCTGACCCAGTTAATTCATGACCCTACCCACATGGGGGGAAACACGCTGGATCTGGTTTTTGTCTCTGGACAGTGGTTGAGTGATCTCGAGATAGGGGATATAGTCATCAAGCCCTTGTCATGGTCTGATCACTCTCTCCTTTGTCTCGACCTTCGAACCGCTACACCCCGCCGCAGGGAGGCGGAGCCGGTAAGATGGTTCCGCCCCAGGCGCCTGATGGAACCTGACAGGTTCCAGATGGAGCTTGGGCCATTCCCTGAGGCTCTGGCACACGCCTCGACTGGAGACCTAGTGGCCGCCTGGGATAGGGCGGCCGCTGGAGCTCTGGACCGAGTCGTGCCTTTGCGGCCTCTGACCCGGCGCCGATCTCATTTAGCTCCTTGGTTCACTGAGGAGCTGAGGGAGTTGAAGCGCCGGAAAAGAAGCCTAGAGAGCAGTTGGAGGGCCAGTCTTTCTGAATCTGACCGGACACTGGTAAGATCTCATATTAGGAATTACCTAGTGGCAATAAAAGCAGCGAAATGTAACTATTTTGCTGCTCTTATTGCGTCATCAGATAATCGCCCGGCCGCCCTGTTTAGGGTGACCCGCTCCCTGCTCCACCAGGAAGCGCGGGAGGACCCCTTGGAGGGTAGAGCCGAGGATTTTGTTCAGTATCTGTATGACAAAATCACTCAGATTCGGGAAGATCTGGACTCCGACTGGGTAGTCTCAGGGGGAGGGACTGGGGCAGGTCTTGAGAATGTTATCTGGGATGAGTTTGATCCTGTGACCCCTGAGGACGTGGACAGGATTCTGGGTAGACTGAACGCGACCACCTGTTTATTGGACCCGTGTCCCTCCTGGTTAGTGCTGGCTTCTCGGGAGGTGACACGAGGCTGGTTCCAGGGGATTATAAATGCTTCGTTGGGTGAGGGTGTCTTTCCTGCCGCCTTGAAAGAGGCGATGGTGAGGCCTCTCCTCAAGAAGCCTTCCCTGGACCCGGCAATGTTGGTAAATTATCGTCCGGTCTCCAACCTTCGTTTTGTGGCGAAGGTTGTTGAGAGTGTGGTTGCGCAACAGCTCCCCCAGCACCTGGATGAAACGACGTATCTGGATCCGTTCCAGTCGGGCTTCAGGCCCGGGTACAGCACGGAAACGGCATTGGTCGCGTTGGTTGATGATCTCTGGAGGGCTCGGGACAGGGGGTGCTCCTCTGTCCTGGTCCTGTTAGATCTCTCAGCGGCTTTTGATACCATCGACCATGGTATCATGCTGCACCGGTTGGAAGAGTTGGGGGTGGGAGGCACTGTGTTGCGGTGGTTCTCCTCCTTTCTCTCTGACCGGTCGCAGTCTGTGTTGACAGGGGGACAGAGGTCGACCCCGAGGCCCCTCATATGTGGGATGCCGCAAGGGTCGGTCCTCTCGCCTCTCCTGTTCAACATTTATGTGAAGCCGCTGGGCGAGATCATCCGTGGTTTCGGGGTGGAGTACCATCAGTACGCTGACGACACCCAGCTGTACATCTCCACCCCGGATCACCCCAACGATGCCCTTGAAGTGATGTCCCGATGCCTGGAGGCCGTACGGATCTGGATGGGGAGGAACAGGCTCAGGCTCAACCCATCCAAGACCGAGTGGCTGTGGTTTCCGACGTCCCGATATAGGCAGTTGACGCCATCACTGACTATTGGGGGCGAATCATTGGCCCCCACGGAGAGGGCTCGCAACTTGGGCGTCCTCCTGGATTCACGGCTGTCTTTAGAAGAGCACTTGACGGCCGTGACCGGGAGGATTTTTCATCAGGTTCGCCTGATTCGCCAGTTGCGTCCCTTTCTGGATCGGGACTCGTTACGCACGGTCACTCATGCCCTCGTCACCTCCCGCCTGGACTATTGTAATGCTCTCTACATGGGGCTCCCCTTGAGGAGCACCCGGAGGCTCCAACTGGCGCAGAGTGCGGCCGCGCGGGTGGTAATGGGAGCGACGTGGCGCTCCCATGTGACACCTCTCCTGCGCGAGCTGCACTGGCTCCCGGTGGTCTTCCGGGTGCGCTTCAAGGTTTTGGTTACCACCTTTAAAGCGCTCCATGGCTTAGGACCTGGTTATCTACGGGACCGCCTACTACCACCAATAGCCTCCCACCGGCCAGTACGCTCTCATAGAGAGGGACTCCTCCGGGTGCCGTCAGCCAAACAATGTCGGCTGGCGACCCCTAGGGGGAGAGCCTTCTCTGTGGGGGCACCTACCGTCTGGAATGAGCTCCCCCTGGAGATACGGAGGATCCCGGATCTGCGCACCTTCCGCCGCGCTGTGAAGACCTTTTTATTCCAGCAGGCGGGCTTGGCCTAATCTCTTCCCTTTTAAATATGTAAATTTTAATCTGTTTTTAAATTATTGGGGTGTTTTAATCTGTCTGGGCCAAAATAATTTAATTTGATTTTATCTGTTTTTTAAATTTTTTATGTCTATGTTATTTTATTGTTTGGCTGTTCACCGCCCTGAGTCCTTCGGGAGTAGGGCGGTATACAAATCGAATAAATAAATAAATAAATAAATAAATGTTAGGCCTGTGTTTTCCACTTATATTCACTTTTGCAAACATTTACAGCAGGTGTGTTCAATCCATGGCCCATGTGCCACATGTGGCGCTGGACAGATAGTAATGCAGCCCAACAAGATGGTAAACTTTTAACATTATTATGTAATTTATATACATTAACTATATTATGTATTTTATATGTGGCTCAAGACAATTCCTCTTTACTCAAAATGGCCCAGGCAAGCCAAAAGTTGGATACCCATGATTTTGAGCATTTCCTCTAAAATCAATTATTTAACATTTAATAAACAAAAATAGCAAAATACAACAAGTTAAGAAATGTTCTAATCAACTACTCATATTTACAATGAAATAAAATATTATCTCAAAGTACTTACTTATAAACAATGTTCTGCACAGACTGTGATGCTAAGACGATTTTACGATGATAGCCCTGACCTACAATAGACTGTACAATCCCCTTTTTGCTTGGAAGGCCCTTTGTTTCTTGTTCCAAACTCTGTGAAAAAACATTGAGAATATCAAGAGGCTGAAACACTCTCTTCCTGCTTCTATCCATAATTTTACCTCCAGTCCTGTTCATGGAATGTTTATGGCTACTATTAGGGCTAGGGTTAGTACTGGGGCCAGGGTACAAGATATTCCAAGCAAGCCAAGCCTGCATATTAACCACAGGTCACCAATTAAGGCTAGAGTTGGGGCTCACTGTACGCAACTGAACACAGCTGAAGAAAGAGCAATAATTGTATCTGTCTGAAATTGAGTTTTGAGTTTCTTATATTACTTACATTCAACATCATCACTACTTTAATTCACCTCAAAAATGCCATCCAAATATAGCTGTCCTATTAAGTCATATTGTCAGCGCTGAAACCTGACACATATGATCATATGGAAATTTTCCCCAAATTATAACATTGAAAATCAAGTCATTAATCTTTTCTGAACTGAGGCACAATTTAATCATGGCTTCGTAATATCATTTACTGGTTTTAATATGGTGACAAGTCAATCAAGAGTTGCTAAGTGTTTGCTTCTGTTATAAAATGTTTGACTCTACTGACTATAATTTATGGCTTATGCAAATGTATGCAAACTGGTTATTGTGTTGTCATCAACAAATTATGGTGTGTCACACATGCAGTTTCTCAAAGAGAAATTGGCAAAGTGGATTCAGTTTGAAATATCAGTGCACACCTATTTATTTTAGCTCTATATCTGCTGATTACAGAGAGAGAAAACAAAATTCAAAACAAAGAAAGCCTTTTCAGCTTCTCTCCAGTTTTGAGTTAAAGGATGTGAGAAGAATGATTGGTTTTTCTCTGATTTCAGGTGGTGCATTTCTAATATGTAACATAAAAGCTTGACATCCTAGATGAACTGTCAAGTCTGAGCAATTTTTCATGACCACTGAAGCACAAAATGTAGTTATATTTTTATTTACATTATTCAAAATCTCTCCTTGGTAAAGGTACATTGCAATTCACCAAAGCAGATGTCAACCTTCTTCTGCATAGGGGCCAGAGTCCATGTCTGTAAGTAGCTGGTAAGTTATTCTCTGCCTCTCTCTCAGACAAATATACTTGGGAAATGCCAGTGTATGGGAGGATTCTTTAGTGCAAACCACAGAGATGTGTTTTTTTCTTAGGAGAAAGAAAAGGAGGCATGGCCAAAGGGGAAAATGAAGGCATCTTCATTCTTTATTTTCCAAATCTTTAGAGATCAGTATGTCCTTAATGACCCAAAAGAGTTGTTCTTTTCTCTCCTCGTTTAACGTAAGTCTAAGGAGAAAATCAGGCTGGCTTTCACTTCCACCTTCAATTTAGAGCTCTTTGTTTATAGTTTTTATAGTTCAGATAGGAACAACCCTAATTAACTGAAAATCATATACTTTTCATTTCCCTTCTCATAATCACACTTTGCAGCCTCCTGAGCTCCTGTTCATGTAGGGCTAGAGGAAAAAAGGAATTTTTTAAAAAATGAACAATTTCAATAGTAAAAGGCCAGGTTATCAAAAAGCTATTTAAAAATCCATGCTTAATTTTAAAAGGCAGTAAAATTAAATTTAATTTCCAGTACAAAAAGACCACTGGAAAAAACTATCTTACCCCTTTATTAGCAGCAATACAACATTCAGCTATTCTCAACCACAGGCGAGGATTGGAATGATAAACCTGGACAGCTTCTATCAGGCACTCAAAAGCAGCTAGTGGCCTCCCAATATGTAAAAGCTGAATGCCACAGTTATATAACAACTCATAACGCTTGTTGGTCAGTAATGTGCACATCGGTCGTCCTGAGAACTTTTTACCTGTGATTAAAAACTGAATGTTAACTATGCAGTTCAAGGACAGCTACATACGGATATTATTGGACAATTAACTTATCCTCTACTCAAGAGAAGCTAACAAATACCAGTAATGATTAATTACTACAATTCAATCACTTCCTTTTATGTTGATTGCTTTATTTGGAAGGCCATCAAATATTTTTAGAGCTCAAAATCCTGGTTCCTAGAAGTTCCTTTCTTATAAAAAATGAAAGTTTCTTATTTGAGTAGAAATTCAAATATTATCAAATTCAGATAGGGCAATTTTTAGGAAAAACTGCCTTCTCCTGAAGTATCAATGTGCTCACCAACTACCATATATTATTCCTTTTTTCTATTATTCTCCTCTACTGTGTGTCCTTTCTAATTATATAAACTCAATTCAAAAATTCTAATCCATACAAAGGCTCATTCCAAAATTTATAATTTAAATCCAGAAGAACTGTGTCACTATTATACATTGTCTTTTTTAAGCCTGAGGTTTATGATTATTGTCTTTCTCAACTTATCCATTTGTAAATATTTTTGCAGATGAAGTCAATTCAACAAACAAGGCTCTTGGGATCTTGTGATTTCCCCTAAAATATGATCTATGTATCAATCCAGATTTACATTTGAAGAAATTTAATATATTATGCTAAGTATAATTTTACTTTTTGTATTTTATTCCTTAGTCGCAAACAAAGCTAGAAAAATAATTATAGGGCATCCCATGCATGTTAAAAAAAACCTAACAGTTCAATTTCAAAAATTAGGAAAGTCAAAATTCTGAATTTTTAAATATCTTATTAATCTATTCATTAGTCCTTACAATGTATTTATTACTTGCTTACTTTACCTGGGTCTGTGCCATCTGTCCCAAGCTGTGCACAGGCATTATCATTTTCTTGCAAAGCCTTTTTAAAATAGAAAATCCCTAAGTTGTGTTTCCCCATAGCAAAATGGATGCAACCAAGATTATTCCAGAACATGCAGCGTAAACATTCTCCTAAGAAAAAGCAATACCGAAATGAAATTATGGACTTTCTACAGGAGATGGGCAACATTTGATTTCCTGTACATTTATTTTCAAGACTACACGAAGACTACACATTTAATTCTATTTTCTTTCAATTCACTTGGTCTTTTACAAACCAGCAGTCACAGCTCATCATCATGTTCAACAACAATAAGCCCTACACTGACCACTGGAAGTCTCCTAGTATTCTTTCTTCAAATCAAACTCCAAATGTTCTCTGTGTTTCCTTCAAAAGTTTTCTTGTGTTTCTTGTGAAGAAATAAGTTTTTTCAGTTCAACTAAATTCATATTCTCAACGAAGTTACTTTAATTAATCCAACAGATAAGGCAACAATGTAAGTTGCAAAATTTAACTTGGATGCAATTAATTTGAACAATGAAGTGAAAATTGTTATTATAAAAATAAGGACTGGTGTGTTCAGATTGTAAGTTTAATCAGACATCATATGGCTTTAAAAGGTAGATGGAGCTGCTGGTTTAACCACTGTGAGATTCCTGAGGCTATACTATAAACCTTTTCACATTTACAAGACTTAATTAAAGATGTATTTGATTGCTTAATAAATCAATGGAAGTGATCTATTAAGTGATACCTCTCCCAGTTAAAACATTTGGAATTTATAAGATGTTCAACAATAAAATGTTTTATATATTTCAAGTAGAAATAAACACATTTCCAAAGAGGACAGAAAATATGAAACTCAGTTAGAGATACATTTATCCAAACAATGTTTTATATCAAATCAGCGGGGAAAAATCAACCTATAAAAGTGATTTGTACCTGTCTTCATAAATCCTGGATGTTCAGCAATATTTGAGCTGTTCAGGAGCTTTACAGCTTTCCGATAATTGCCCCTTAAATACTCAAAGTTGCTTTTCAGAAAAAGTGAAGGTGCAGACTGCAAAGTGCATAAAAAGAATAGTTACTGGAACCTTGAGGGAACAGAGCCGGAAGCCTAATAACACCAGAAAAGCAAAAGCTGCAGAAAGATACCACTAAAATCTACAATTTCTAGTGCTCTGAACAGCTATCTATGAAAGCAGTTTATTTAATATTAGACAACCCATGACCCATTGAGTCATCATTTCAGAAATATTTCCTTAGTAGAGAAACAGAATGACCACAGGTAGGCAAAGAGTAGTATAAACAAAAGCAACTTCCGATCTCCCGCTGGCTTCTCATTTGACTTTCCTTGTAAGAAGCTGTCAGGGAGCATTGGATATTACAATCATGTAACAGTTTTTGATTATGACAGTGACTATGATAGTACTGAAGTAGCCACAGGTTTGCCAAATTTCAGTTTCACAAGAGTCATGGCTGATGCATTATGAATATGTTCTGTAATCCATTTGAATACATGATTCAAAAATTGTTACCACAGAATATATCATTTTGTATTGAAGGTTACAATCAATACAAGACAATAGACCTGTACAACTTTTACAACCCATGCCCCATTGAGTTTCAGAGATATTTCCTTATTAAACAAAGAAACAGAATGACCAAGAGCATTGGAAATCTTCCTTCTTTCCTTCCTTCCTCCTCCCTCCCTCCCTCCCTTCCTTCATTCTTCCCTTCCCTTTCTTTCCCTTCTCTTTCCAGCAGGCAGGTAAGTAGCTGCTCGGTACAGGAGTGAGGATTGCAAGACTGGGTGGGAAATTGTCACAGAACCCTGAAAATCAAGCTCACACAACCCAGCAACAGCTAGTAACACTGCAATAGCCACAACCTTCTCACAGTTCCCTTCGGGTTATGGGTTCCGAATTTTGGACACGTTCTGTATGTTAGGCCATTTGAGGTACCTTGGTTCAAAAAAGATTGCTGTATGATGCACTTTAAACTCATTAAAACTCATGACAATTTATTGTTTATAAACCTAAATAAACAAGAATTGCTGAAATGATTAATCAGGAATCTGGATGAACCTTTTCTAACTAAATAATTTTATTTAAAAATAATTGTTAATTGGAAAAGGTGCAACCAGACCTCTGATTCTTTTGCCATATTACGCTCACATGGCGCTTCTCCACAATATTTTAATAAGTAAATGATTTTCCAAGGCTGAAATGAACAGAAGATTTTACATATGATAAATATGTAAAGTAGCATAACAGTACAAAAACTGCAAGAGTGTTAAGGAAAACAATTAGCCATTTTAATCTCTAATTGTACAGGATATACCTAATGCATAAACCATTTTTTATGCTTATAGAACAACATCCATTAAAGTAATGGATCCCTCCATACTTCACCTCAGATCTGAAGGGGAATCTGTTAAAACAAATTAAGATCTATACAGTAGATAAAAGAATCAAGCAGAATTTTACTGTCTGAGAAAAAATATGCTAATAGCAGATAGTTCAGTTCATAGAAATTACAAATATGCCACTTATTAAGTACTTACATTTCCAGCTGTATTCATGACTGATTTAATTTCCCTCTTGCATGCTTTCAGAGATTTCATTTGAATATAAGCTCGAACCTTATACTATAAAATATAAACACAATGTTTAATGTTTAAATATTAAACATAATTATGTTTAATGAACATAAAATTTCATTATGCTATAAAAATATACTACTATTCAGAAACTATACTGGTCCCAATATAAAAATTAGACGTAATTATATGACATACTGGTCAAACTTCAAAATTATTCCAAAAGAACAATATGACTGTAAAAGAACTGGTTTCATGAGGTGATGTCCAACACAATACTGATAATTAAAATAGCATATTAGCGAGTTTTTTAAATTTTTATTTTCCATTTTTTCAATTTACATAAGAATAAGCATTTTTTTAACAGTACTATGTCATGTGTCTCTTACAGTTATCTACATTTATTTTTATACATTTTTGTTTCTCTGTTCTAACCACTTATACCACTTATCCCAAACCTCATAAAATTCTGTTTCTTCCTTGCCTTTTATTTCTAATGTGAGTTTATACATCTCGGCACATTATAATATTTTATGTATAATCCTCTCATTGGCTGGTATATTTTCAAGTTTCCAATATTGGGCATAAACAATTCGTGATGCTGTACTATATGTAAAATGATATGTTGGAGTTGCTTCTTTATCCTTTGATTAATTATTCCTAATAAAAATAATTCAAGTTTAAATTCAATTTATTCTCCTGTTATCTCCTGTAAACAACTCCTTATCTGTTCCCAATATTTCGTTGCTTTGGGATATTGCCACCACATGTGATAAAATGTTCCGTCCTTATATTTACACTTCCAGCAGTCCGGTTTCATACTTGTGTACATATTAGCCAATCTCGCCGATGTTAAATGCCACCTATAAAACATTTTGTACTGATTTTCTTTATATGCAGTCGACAATGTTAATTTACAGTTTTTGTTCCATAATTTTTCCCATTCCTCTAAATTTATATTATGGCCTACATTTTGTGCCCATGCTATCATTGGACCTTTCACTATATCTTCTTCCATTTCTACCTCTAATAGATATTTATATGCTTTTGTTATAAATTTTTCTTCCTTGCCTGTCAATATTCTATCCAATTGTGGTACTCTTGAATTCCATATTCTTCCATATCTTTTCTTTATCTCGACTGTGTCTTATCATCTTTTTTTTATCTAATGTGTTCGGATAAATCATTGCCTCCATTGGTGAAACCCAGTTGGGAAATTTCATATAATGTTTCCTTTTAACTTTTCCCCATGTCCATATCAATGCTTCTCTTATTTGATGTTGGTAAAAATATTACGTTTATCCCATAGGAAGGCATGCCAACCTGCCTGTAGATCATGTCCTTCAATTGTTAAAACCCTTTTATTGTTTAAGTTTATCCAGTCTCTGATCCATAATAGCCCCGCAGTTTGATAATAAAGTTCTCATTTTGGGAATCCAAAGCCACCTCTGCTTCTACTATCTTGTAACATTTTCATATTTATCTGTGCCTTGCCTGGAATAGATATAATAATTTTGGCAATATGTTCATTTTAATCACTGCTATCCTTCCTAGTAGTGATAACTGTAATTTTCTCCAATTCTCTAAATCTTTTTTCATTTGTTATATCAGTTTTTTATAATTATCATCTTTTATTGAAGAACACCTTACAGTGACCAAAATTCCTAAATATTTAATCTTTTTTTCAATTTGCAATCCCAAATCTTTTTCTAATTCTTTCTTTTCTTTTTCAGTTAAATTTTTTACTAACATTTTAGTCGTTTCTCTATTAATTTTCAGTCCTGCCACTGTCCCAAATTTTTCTACTTCATTCATTAAGGTGTTTTCTATCTCTAGCAGCTCTTCTATGAAGAACACTAGGTCATCGCAAATGCCTATGTCTTATATTCTTCTTTTTTTACCTTTAGTTCTTTTATCTCTCCATTGTATCTAATTTGGGTTAGCAGCACTTCTAATGTCAAGATGAAAAGCAGAGGTGACATTGGGCATCCCTGTCTTATTCCTTTGTTTATTTCGAATTTCTCTGTGTTATCCCCATTAATTATCACTCTAGCTTTTTGTGTTGTGTATATCGCCTTTATTGTTTTCTCGAACTTCCCTCCAAATCTCATATCTTTGATCCGTTGTTTAAAAAACTGCCAATTAAGATTATCGCATGCTTTCTGGGCGTCTAAAAATATTAGTGCCATCTGTTTTTCAGGATGTGCTTCATAGTACTCTAAGACATTTAACATCTTATATTGTTCCTAATTTGCCTTATAGGTAGAAAACCATTTTGGTCTGAATGTATTATTTCATTTAATATTAATTTTAACTTTTCTGCAATTATAGTAGTAAAAATTTTGTAATCTGTTCAACAGCAAGATTGGCCTGTAATTTTTTTTGTTTTTTGTTTGGGGTCTGTACCTTCTTTTAGAATAAGGGATATATAAACTTCAGTCCAGGAGTCTGGTAATTTGGCTTTCTCCAACATATCATTATATACTACTTCCAGTAGTATCATTTCAAAATCCTCATACAAACTCTTATATACCTTCCCTGGAAGTCCGTCAGGCCCCTGGGTTTTATTACTTTTTTGTTTTTGCACTGCTCTTCTTAATTCTGTGGCTGTTATCACTTTATTTAATATTTCCTTCTGCTCTTTTTAGTTCCAGCAAACCATTAACCATTAAGTATTGTTTTATGTTCTCCTTGTCTATTTCTTCTTTTTTATATAGCACCTCAAAGTAATTCTGGATTATTTTTTTCTTTTTTCCCATTTTGTAATGTAACTCTCCATTTTCATCCTGTAATTCCTGAATCAATCTTTTTTCCCTATCCTTTTTTAATTTATAGGCTAGCCACCTCCCGGGCTTGTTTGCACGTTCAAAAAATTTTTGTTTTGCCGCTTTTAATTCCCTTGCCCTTTCCTCTTGCTCCACTATATTTAGTTTATGTTTAGCCAGAACCATTTTCCCTTTAATTTTTTCATCCTGGGGCTCCCTTTGTAATTTAGATTCTAATTTTTTAATCTCCTCCTGAAGTGTATTTTGCCTTTGCTTTTTCTACTTTTTTTTTTTTTTTTTTGCTATATAAGCTATCGCTATACCTCTTAGGTATGCGTTATCCGTATCCCATATAATTTGTAATGATGTTGGTTATTTTGTATTTTCTTTAAAAAATAATTCCATTTCTTTTTTAATCTTTAAAATAAATTCTTTTTCCTTTAAAATTTGGGGATTCAGTGTCCACCTTCTCCTAACTTTTTTCTGTCCTTTCCAAATTATTTTTAAGGGGTTCTGGTCAGCCCATGTATTTGGCATTATTTCTATTGTTTCTATATCCTTTCCTACATCTCCATTCATCCATGCCATATCTAATCGGGACCAGGATTTATGGGGGTTCAAGAAAAAAGTGTATTCCCTTTTTTTTTTGTTCAATTCTCTCCACTGATTTATTCAAATTGAGTTCTTGTGCCATATCAAAGAATGACCCTGGTAATATTTTTCGTTTCTTTTTATTTTTCATACTGTTAACATAGTCCTTTTTTTCGTTCACCACTGTATTGTAGTCTCCTACCATGCAAATATTTCCCTGTTCCATTTCTATAAATTTTTCGTGTAATTTGCTGTAAAATTCTTTTTGAGTCTCATTTGGGGCGTAAATTGTCACCAACAACCATGATTTCTGCCCAGTTTGTAGTTCTATCTTTAAAACTCTTCCATCTATATCTTGATATTTTAATTTAGTCTTTATTCCCTCCCTGATATATACCGCTATTCCCCTCTGTTTTTGTTCTGCTAATGCTATGTATAGTTTTCCTAATTTTGGGAATTCCAAACATTTTCTATGCTGCTCTTTTATATGTACCTCTTGTAGGCACACTATATCTATACCTTGTTTTGCTAATTTTGTTAGTATTTGTTTTCTTTTAGCAGGGACATTTAATCCGTTAACATTAATCGATATTAGCCTAATTTCTTCTTCCATTGTTCTACTTATATATTGGTTTCTGTCTTCTATTGATTCTAACATCTCTTTGTGGTCGTGTTCTCAAACCCGCTCCTTCTCCTTCCCTTTGTCCCTTTTCTTCCTTGCTTTCTATCTCCAGTTCTATTTCTTTTAGCTCCTGTTGCTGGTCTTCCTGACTTCTAGATTTTAATTTCTCTTTGCTACTGCTTTCTTCTTCCACTCCCTCCAGGTGATCATAGAGTTCTTGTGCCTTGTCTAGATTGTCTATCATGATCTTTCTTTCCTGCCATGATACCAACATCCCTTCTAGGATTAACCATCTAAATAGTATATTTCTTTTAATCAGCTGCGCAGCGAAAAACCTATAGTCTCTTCTTTGCTCTCTTACTTTCTTCGGGACTTGTTTTAGTGTTTGTATTTTTTATCCTTATAAATCATTGGGTCATCTCTTGTAATCTTATAAATTATGTCTCTGACTTTCTTTCCCGCAAATCTTATATGAACTTCTCGTGACAGTCTATTGCACCTAGCATAGCTTGTCGTCGATCTCCAATATTTCTTGCCTATCCCTCTGTAATGCTCCAGCTATCAGCCCTGCCATAATAGTGTCCAAGTCTTCTTCCTTTTCTTCCATTACATTCTGGAATCTTAGATAGAATGCAGCTCTCTCCATTTCCAGGTGGATAATTGATTCTTCGAGTCCCTTGTTCATTGCCATCAATTTTTTGTCTACTATATCCACTTTTTTCCCCATTTGTTCCGACCTCACTTCTACTGTCTTTATTCTTTCTTCATTTTTCTCAATTGTTTGTTGTATCATCTCTATCCTATTGTCCAATTTATTCATATCTCCTTTCAATTCTATGTGATTTTTAGACATTGTTTCCTGCATCTTCATCATCATTTCCTGAATGGCCAATAATGTTGTCTGCATAGTTTGCATGTTTGATATTACACTCTGTTTTTTTGTCCCCAGCATTCATTTTATTGTTCTCTGACCTGATGGGGATGAGGGTGTCAGTGATGGGCTTGATGTTGTTTTCTTTCCTGTTCTCAATGTTGTCGTTGTAGTGCTTGTCATATTACTCAAGTTTACAGTACTCTTTTAATTAATTCTCAACTTAATTCAAATCTACTCAATTCCCTCTATAATCAATCTTGGCAGTATCTTGACTACAATGCTGTTTGTTCTCTTAACTCACTCTTCTTTATATCTTTATACCTTAATCCCCTCTTAATCCCCTAACTTAATCCTCTTAGCTTCTAATTATTCGTTGCCACTATATATTTATATAAATATCTATAAGTAATATTTTCACAATACTCAAAATAATTAATATATATAAAACTATCAGTCAGTTAATTGTAAATAAAATATACTTATAACTCTAAATCAATTATTAATATAACTCTTATCTGTATATTAAGTATCTATATATATAACCTATACATTTAATCCCTTTAATATTTCCTTATTTAGCTAGCAGCCTATTAATTTCACTTTCTCTCCAAACCTCCATTTCTTCGTTTTTCTTTCTCTTCTATATCCACTGTCCCTCCTTTCTCTTATTTATTTATTTATTGGTTCGATTTATATGCCGCCCTTCTCCGGAGACTCAGGGCGGCTTACAATGCGTTAAGCAATAGCCTTCATACTTTTGTATATACCTGCTTAGTAGGGCTTTCAAAGTCAGTTTATTGCCCCCACAATCTGGGTCCTCATTTTACCTACCTCGAAAGGATGGAAGGCTGAGTCAACCTTGAGCTTGGAGAGATTTGAACTTGCAGTAATTGCAGGCAGCTGGTGTTACTTAACAGCACTCCTGAACCTCTCTTCTCCTTCTCCAACTCAGTTCCCTTTCTTTTTTTCCTCCTACTCGGTTCACAGTCTCTCTAAAGAGGCAATTTCCTTCTCCAATCTTCCTTCGTCTGCCGCCAATCCACTCCTGTCACTCTTGCTGCCGCGTCCCATCCTCTCTGTCTCTTTTACTTTCTCTGACCTTCTGTTGCCTACTGCTCCTTCCACGTTGCTATTTGTAATCTCTCTGTTCCTCCAATATATCACTTCTTCCTTCTATCTCTTCACTCACACCTGTCTCTCTCGTCGCTGCGTCCCAATCTCTCTCCACTTTCTCTACTTTCTCCAACCTTCTGCTACCTACTGCTCCTTCTCTGTCTCAATTTGCTTTCCTTAAATTTTTTCACTTCTCTCGCTGCTCTCCTGAACCACCAATTTTTCTCCACCTTCTAGCTGTTTGTCGCCCGTCGTCTCGTCTTGCTTACTCTGCCATCTCTCGTCTTCGCTATACCTCTTCCCTTTTCTCTTTCCTCTCTTTTCATTCTTTCTTTGTTCTGGGTTTCAAATTACACCTTCCAATCCTCTCCCAGCCACTTTCTTGCTACTCCTCTCCTCCTAAAGCTCTTGCCACAAAGTTCTTTGTCTCCCTTCTCTCAATCTTTAGTTATTTTAATTTGCTGACTCACAGCTCTTCCCGCTGGGTCGCTGCTTGCTTTGAGATTCCCTCGCAAATTGAGCTTCCTTCTTTCACCAAAAATCACAGACTTACTCTTTCTTTAGGCTCTTCTCTTCAATTACAGTTTTAGGATATTTTTACTCACTTCAATGACACAGTCTATTACATATATCCTTGCTTCCGCATCATCTGTGACTAGTCATGGCCTCGGGTCTGCCATCTCGCAATAGCAGACGCTTTCACGCCAGGTTTAAGGGGTTTCCTTTTATTGCAGCGGGTGATCGCCTTTCACCTCCCTATCCCCCAGGCTTCCCCTTTATTTTGCATGGCTCTCCAGGCTCTCCGCACCCCGAAGAGTCCCCAATCGTAAAAAAATCAGAGTTAAAGGATGGAGACCATCCTCTTTCCTCTGCACTGCCACAATATTGCCACCGGAAGTCCTGCAGCATATTTTAATGCAAACTGATAATCATCAGCCCAGCGTCCTAATTTTGTGAGCCACCACACTCCAAGACATTGATTAACGTATTTTTCAGAGTATAAGACGTACCTTTTTCCCCCCTAAAAGGGGGTAAAAATTTAGGTGTGTCTTATACACCGAATGTAGCCCCGCCCACCCACTGGCCCCCACCCTTTGGCCTCTGCCTCGCAGCAGTTACCTCCTTGCAAGCAAACAGCAAGAAAAAACAGCTTTCAGCTTCAGCAAATCAGCTTCAGCCTCCCAACTCTCAGCTGATTTGCTCTCAGCTGTTTTGGGCAGGGCTCTGCTGCTTGCTGCAAAGAGGTAAATTGCTGGAGCAGATTTTTTTTTTCCTTGTGCTAATCAAGCTATTCTGAAAACGAAAATGAAAGTAAAGCAGGCTGTTTGCTGTTTGTTGCAAGGAGGCAAAATTGCTCAGATACAGAGGTAGAGGGAGATTTCTTTTCTTTTCCTCACTAAAAAAGGTAGGTGCGTCTTATACTCCGGTGCGTCTTATACTCCATAAAATACGGTATTTCCAAAATATTTGCAACTTTGCTGGGTAAACAACACAGGAATCACAACCAGATGAGCTAATTCTACTTTAGTGTAAAGCTAGATTGACAGAACCTTGCAAATTTGAAATTACATTTCTCCCCCTCATCCATGGTTTCCTTTAAAGCCTGAGAAACTAGGGAGGGAACCTCTTGTCCCACCCACTATCCAGCTGTGAATTATGCTGTTTTTTTAATCTGATCATTCTCTTGGTAGCATCTCTGCCCTATTTCCCAAGGTCCTTCCACATACTACTACAATACAGAGAGATCTACAAAAAGAAACTCATATATACCAACTAACTGTGGGTAAATTTCAAAATGCAGTTTCTAAAAGAAATATTTAAGCAGAACCCAATTTTACCTGATGTATCTTTGATTTTGCAGCTTCTGTTAGAGTTCCGCTTTCAGTCTTGTTGTTGGTTTCTTTACTAGCATTATTACCTGTCTGATTACAAATCAAAAAATGAAATAGTTGCTAATTTTGGAAACCAATGAGTATTTGTTAAATTAACCTTACATTGCATAATTCCTGAAACTGATATATTATATTATATTATATCTCATTTTTGCATAATTGAAAAAATAGGATATGTCTTACTCAGAAGCTCAAATTATGACATATGTTCCGTGTTTCCCCAAAAATAAGACTGAGTCTTATTTTCTTTTCGGCCCCAAAATAAACACGAGGTCTTAGTTTGAGGTGGGGGGATGTCTTACCCACTTACTTTAGGACCACCACAGCCTTACCTCCCACGCCGCTGCCCGAGTTCTACAGCGGCTTGCGACCACTCATAGCGCATTGCACCAGTGCCACCGCTCACGGCAGGAGGCTGTGTGGTGCACTGTGCTGTTGTGTGCACGAGTGGTGGCACCAGCGCAATGAGCCTCATAACATTCTGTTGCAAGTGGCGGCACTGGTGCAACAAGCCTAGCAGTGTTCTGCCATGAGTGGCACCACTGGCACAATGTGCCACAAGCAGCTGCAGAGGAAGTTGGGCAGCGGCACAACAGGTGTTAGGGAATGAGAGGCCTGGCTGCAGCAGTCCTAAGCTAAGCAGGTGTGGGGTGTGTGGGTCAGCTCCACCCCCGCCCTAGCTTGATTTTTACACCTGCACCTCATACAATCAGATGGTGAGCAGAGCTTAACTAGGGCATATGTTGGGGGTAGGACAGCTGTGAAAATAGGGCTAGGGTTTGTTTTTGGGGTAGGTCATATTTTCGGGGAAACACGATACTGCATTTCTCAACTATATAATCCAGCATGAGTCAAGCTGCTATTAAGGCCTACTTAATAGTAGTAGAGGAAATAAATGTCAGTATTTCTTCATCCTATTGCATCGGTTGATAGTTGTGCAGCAACTTTGTTTAAAGGAATCTAGGCCCTCTTGGGAAGGGGTGGTACCGAAGCCTACCTACAAAGGTTGTGAATTATATGCTGGACCTCTGCTGAATAAAGTTGCTTGAATTCACCCTAAATTGGACTTTAGGCTTGGTGTAGGTGTTACGGAAGTGGCCTGAGGCACAATGTAATTTGATTCCTGGGAGAACTTTGACCTTGTTAGTCTTGATGAAGTGAGTAAGGTTCTCATGATAATCAGCTTGACCATCTGTATATTAGATCCATGTCCTTTCTGATTAATTATGCCTTCCAGGAGGTGACATATAGTTGGACTTTTAACAGTGGTAAATATTTTGAAAGACAAAGTTGTCTCCCTTATCTCTTAAGAAGGCAGTAGTTTGTTCTCTCCTCAAGAAGCCATTGCTAATGGTACCAAACAATGTTTATCCAGTCTTCAAGTTCTTTTTTTTTTAGAGAAGACTGTAAAGGTGGTTGTTATGCAACAATTTCAGAGAACCCTGGAGGAACTGAATTATCTGGATCCCTTTCAATCAGGATTCAGGCCTTAATAAGGGCCAAAACAGCATTGGTTGTACTTGTAGATGATCTCTGGCAAGAGTAGAATGAAAATGGTTCATTCATCATTGCTCTTCTTGACCTCTTGACAGTTTTTGACATTATCAATCATGGTACACTTCTGGATCAGCTTTGGAGGTTGGGAGACCCTCCTTCCTTCCCCCCTCCCTCCCTCCCTCAATCCAGCCTATGGTCTCTGCTTTGTGAGGTTCAGTTCTCTCTCCATTCCTGCTTAACATCTCCAGTACATGAAACTGCTGGGTGAAACTGTCTAATGGCACCGGTGAGATTCTACAATCATATGCTGATGATACCTAATTTTACATGGCTGTCCAAGTGATGCTGTGGAGATTCTTTCTCAGTGCCAGAGACTATGGAACTTTGGATAGGGAGCAACAGGTTTCAACTGAATCCTAACAAGACTGGGTGGTTTTAGATGTTAGGTCTCATTTCCAGGAACTTTCCATCTTTAATTTTGGGTGGGGCTGCACTACCCCAAACCAATCCAGTACACAATTTGGAAAGTCTCCTGATCTTATGGCTTTTGTTTAAGGAACTTATGACAGCTGTAGCTAGAAAGGCCTTTGTACAATTATGTGTTCTGCGCCAGCTGTACCCATTCCTAGACCTGTTCATGGACATTCAGGCCTTGATCATCAGCCAAATGGTCACTGCAATGTGTGTTACAGGGGGATAATATTGAAAACCATTCAGATGCTATAGTTAGTACACAATGCAGCTATGTGAACAGTTATGTGTACTCCTCAGTCAGTATATATTATATCTGTTTCATGAGTTGCATTAGTTGATGGTATACTTTTGGGTGTAACTCAAGATGCTCATAGTAATCTGTAAAGCTGGGTTATTTGACAGACCATCTTTCCCCAATTATATCTATCCATCCCATTTGGTGAACCACGGTGGCGCAGCGATTAGAGTGCAGTACTACTTCTGCTGACTGCCAGCTGCCTGCAATTTGGCAGTTCAAATCTCACCAGGCTCCCATCCTTCCGAGGTGGGTAAAATGAGGACCCAAAATTGTTGGGGGCAATATGTTGACTCTGTAAAACCGCTTAGAGAGGGCTGTAAAGCACTGTAAAGCGGTAGATAAGTCTAAGTGCTATTGCTATTGCTATTAGTCTAGCAGGAATAGCACACTACAGATCTCATCTATTAGGGAGTGGCGTCTGGCAGGGCTCAGGAAGAGAGCCTTTTCTGTCATGATGCTGCTTGCCCTGTGGAATGTCCTTCTCCCACAGGTCAGACAGGCCCTGATCTTGTCAGAATTTTGTAAGGATATAAAGACACTGTTCTCTCCCTAAACCTACACACACGCACACAGAGTTGTTTTTTCACTGTTTATGTTTTCATGACTTTAACATTAGCCATCAAGTTAACACATTGAAATAGATGTCCATATAAATTTACACTTATAAATAAAATAAATAAAAATGAATACCTCAGCTTTCCCATTTTTGTTATTGTTGCCTTGTGAAACCATTTTTTCCAGGACAGCAAGAAGATGCAAGGCTTTCTCAGCTTGACAAGTCAGGAGATATAAATCAACTAGTAGAAAACATACTGCCTGTGCAAATTTTTCCTCTAAAAAACACACAAAAGATATTCCAAACATTTCAACATATGGGATATACTTCTGACAAATTACCCTTGCAAAGATTTAAGCTTCTCATACAAGTGTTATATAGTAACTATCTGCTCAAGTGACATCGTTATAAGAATCGAAGAACAAGATGTTTAGAACACTTGTATATTACTGAACTTTTCTTGACTAAACATGTATTTATATTACAGTACTTATTCTAAATAAATTGCATTTGTCAATTGTAATAAGTTTCTAAAATATCAATAAAGAATGAAGAACAACAGTCATATAAACTGAATGAATGAATAAACAGACTTCTTCAGTTGTTATAATCTTACCAAAAGGTTCAATAAATTGATAAAGTTTCTCCCCAATTATAATTGCTTCAGTGTACTGCCGCAGATGATATAAAATAACAGCTTGATTATAATAGAGCATGCTGTTTTCAACATCATCTAAACCATCCATCTCCTCAACAGCCGAATGAACCTGTTGGGAGGGGGAAAGAAAAGGAAAGAGATTCAAATATATCTCTGTTGACTCATTTTTCAACCATGATTATCAAGCGACAATTCTGTTGCATACCTCAGACTCTACTACAAATGGATTCAAATATTGTAAATATAACTGCCTAGTTAAAACATTGCTTAACCATTAATTCTGCTGAAAAGACCTGCTTAAAAGTAAGGGCAGGATACAGTTAACAATTTTTGCCTCTGCTTAACTAACTGAAAAGGGACACGGTGGCTCAGTGGCTAAGACACTGAGCTTATCAATTGAAAGGTCTGCAGTTCAGCGGTTCAAATCCCTAGTGCCGTGTAATGGGGTGAGCTCCCGTTACTTGTCCCAGCTTCTGCCAACCTAGCAGTTTGAAAGCACGTAGAAAAATAGGGAGACTTCTGGAGTACCGTCATGCTGGTGCGGTGCAGGGAATTGGAATCTCCATTTCTCCTGCCCAATTTTCTGTGTCTGGAAGCCAATAAGGGCAACACAGAACCTTGAGGAGGACAGTGAATGAAAGGAGATAGCCCAGAGATGGTGGAATGAAAGGTGATCCTCCACCAAGGAGGGTGGAACCCCCTGAATCCAGCGTGGAAGAGATCGGCTGTCAGAGCCAGGTCCAGAGACAGGGCGACCCGAATGGAAAATGAGGAAGCAGAATAGTGAGAACAAGAAGCATCAGCGAAAAGAGTTTTACAAGAGGCAAAATATCTGAAGTGTCTCAGAGAAACTGTAGAGGTGGCAGACGAGAGAATAAAGTAAGTCTCCAAAGAGGAAAAAAGCGGCTCCTTAGCAGTGGGAGGGGAAGGAAGATTGGTGGAGAGTGAATGATTTGCGAGCGGTGCTGAGAGAGATAGGATTGTGGATAGTGGATTGTGTATTGGATTGATGAGAAAATCACAAAGGAAAGCTGGAACTGGGATTGTGGCTGTGAGGAGGTACTGAAGGTGTTGTAGGTGGTGAACAGGTCAGAGAAAAAAGAAAGTAAAGAATAACCTTGGAGATCGAGACGGAGGAAGTGATAGTGACTAGGCAAAGCTTCCATCTTTAAGCTTGGAGAACAGGAGGAGGGGAAAAAAAGGAACTGTGAAAGTGATTGAAGAAGAAAGAACGTTGATTTACAGGAAAAAGACTTATTGACTGGAGATATTAAATCAACCAATATACTGACTGGTAAAGGATTACCATACATTTGTAAGAGATTGGAAATTTATAGTTAATCCAATTTTTTCTTTATGTAACTCTGGAACTTGTTAGCTAAGATTTAATATAGATAATACTAAATATTGTTATATAATTTTTACTATATGTGATTCACCTCCCTTCTTCAACATTTGATGATCCACCCTATTGTCTTAACTTTGACTTCCTTTTCTTCTAGATATTAATAATTTAATTAATTTAATAATAGGAAATACATCTACTTTCTCATTGTATAGACCTGAAATTAATTGTGAACTGATATTATTGATAATTGCTATTGCTATTGATATTGAAAATCCCGTATTCTATATTGATTTAAGATTAAGAAGAAAGATTAGAAATAGAAAGAACTATAGATACAACTTGTGGTAAAATCATAGATATATATGGTATTGTGGAATATCCTTCTACAAAAAATTAAAATGTCAAATACAGCTACAATAACAAAAACAATAAAAAAGGGGTCACAACCCCTGTGACAACTTCACCTGCAGGGCAGAAAATAATAACAGATATGCCATCTACTGAAAAATTAGGAACAGCAGCAGTTGTGCAAAACATGCAGACCTCTTTTAATATAATTCAAGAGGTCATGATGAAAATGCAGGAAACAATGCAAAAAAATCATGAAGAAATGCAAAACAATCATGAAGAAATGAAAGGGGATATTGGTGAGGTGAAGGGAGACATAAGAAAGTTGGATGACAAAATGGAAAAGATTCAGGAATCAATAGCAAACAATGAACAAAAAATAAATGTAATAGATACTAAAGTAGAGAGAACCAAAAAGAAACTGGAAACTGTAGAAGAGAGATGGGAAATGGAGAAAAAGGAGCTGGAAGAGACAGTGACCTGTCTTGAGTTAGAGAGATCATCCTATTACTTAAGATTTCAAAATGTGGCAGAAAACAGAGAAGAGGATCTATATTAACTAATAGTGGAATTACTATCAGAACCCCTACATATAGATAGACAGGAATTAGGGAACAGTACTGATGAGGTTTACCGAATTTATACAAATTATGCAAAAAGACATAGACTACCACGTGAAATTCATGTCAGAATCACAAAAAATCAATTTGTGACAAAATTTATAGAAAGACAAGGGAAGACAAACTGATGTTTAAAGGGAAAGAGATCATAATATTAAAACAATTACCCAAAAGAATTTGTGAGCAACGGAGGAATTATCAATTCCTCTCTGCTAAATTGACTAATCATAGAATCATGTTCCAATGGTTAATACCAGAGGGCATGTTAATAACCTGAGAAGACAAAAAATAAGAATAGATACAGTAGAAAAGACTCAGGAATTCAGTGAACAAAACTTTGCAGAGGAATTAGAAAGTAGAGAGGAATTAGAATCCAAAAGTTAAGAAGAAAACGAATCAAATCGAGGATCGGAAGAGCAGTTAGAGACCGGAAACCAATACAGAGAGGGTGAAAGAACAAGACAGCAGAGGGGAGTACCACAAAAAAGGGAAGCAGGAAGGACAAATAAGTAATGGAGGAGGAGGTGAATTTAATATCAATCAACATAAATGTATTGAATGCACCAATAAAACGAAGACAAACAATTACTAAACTCCAAAAATTGAACATGGAAATAGTATGCCTACAAAAAGTGCACATTCCAAAAGGGAAAAGTGGTTTTTTGGAAGACCCCAAATTAGGGAAATTATTTGTAGCATTGGCAGAAACAAAAAAAAGAGGGATAGCAGTTTATATAAAGGAAAGGTTAATCCCAAACAAATGTATGCAGATAATGAGGGAAGGACATTAATGATTGAAATCTCAATAAAACAAAAAAGAATATTACTCGTAGTCATTTATGCACCCAACATACATCAGAGAGAATACTATAAGTTACACAGAAAAATAATAGAATTAGAAGTAAATAACCTATGCATAATAGGTGACTTCAATGCGGTGGCAGACCCTAAAAAAGACTACAAAACTGGAAAAAAGAAAAATCATGAAAGGAAAATATTACCACCCGCATTTTTTGAATTGGCCCAGGAATTTAACTTAAAAGATACATGGAGAGAAATTAACCCACAAAAAAAAAAACAATATACCTTCTTCTCTAACTCCCAAAAATCATGGTCAAGGATAGATATGGCATGGATGGACCCAGAAACAGGGAAAGAATTGCAAAAATAGAAATTGAAGCTAATTCCTGGGCAGACCACAATCCATTAAAAATCAGTTGGAAAGAAGAAGTCAGGAGGAGAGGGAGATGGACCATGAACCAAAGGATAGAGAAAGAGAAGAATTTTATTCAATACTCAAAAAAAGAATTAGGCCTGTTTTTTTAAAAAAACTGGAATAAAGAAACTACAACTCAAAATTTATGAGATACAACAAAAGCTTATATAAGAAGTTTATCGATAGCATACACAATAAGGAAAAATAGAAATAAAAAGAATCAACCCACAGAGCTCCAAGGAAAATTAGAAAAAGCAGAATCTAAATTACAGGAAGAACCCCTAAACCAAGAAATCAAAGTAGAGAAAGAGTTAATTAAACACAAATTACAATTAATAACTCAAGAAGAAGTAGCACAAAAAATTAGACCAATTAAACAAAATTATTTTGAAAATGCCAATAAGCCCAGAAGATGGTTGGCTTATAAATTAAAAAAAGAAAAGAAAAAAAATTAATAAAACAATTAGAGGATGAGGATGGAATGGTGCATCTACAGGAAGAAAAAAAGAAAAGTATAGCAGTAAACTGTTTTCAAAAACTATATAGTTCAGAAAAAATTAAAGAGGAGAATATTCAGATATCTTCAAAAAAGGAATCTTCCAACAATACCAGATATAACAAAAGAAATAGTAAATGAGGAAATAATGAAACTGGAGATTCAAAGAGCAATTCAAAAGCAAAAAAATAATAAGGCTCCAGGCCCAGATGGAATTCCCACTGAATTTTATAAAACATTTTAAGAGTCGTTAGAACAACTGCTATTAGAAACATTTAATGAAGTACTGAAAAAGGCCAGGATACCAGAATCCTGGAAGGAATCATTAATAACTCTCATCCCCAAAGCAATAGTGAACAACAGAAGATACAGAATTATCTACCAGTCTTGTTGCTAAATGCTGACTACAAAATATTTATGGCCATAATAGCGGATAGAATTAAAAATATACTGAACGAAATTATACATTCGGACCAAAATGGATTCCTACCCAACAGATATATAAAAAATAATAAGAATTATCATCAATGCATTAGAATATTACAAAGCCCACCCAAAAAAATAGGTAGCTGTGGTTTTCTTGGATGCACAAAAAGCTTTTGACAACTTAAACTGGGACTTTATGATAAACCAATTAATAAGAATGAATTCTGGAGAAAAATTTATAGACACGATTAGAGCCATATACAGTATACAGAGAGCAAAGATAATAATCAATGGGGAACAAACAGAAAGTTTTGAAATACCTAAAGGAGTAAGACAGGGTTGCCCACTGTCTCCTCTTGTTCATTCTGTCTGTGGAGACATTAATGTCCCAAATTAGATATAATTTGGAAATAAAGAGATTAAAAATTAAATCACAAGAATATAAGGTCCAAGCATTCACAGATGATCTGGCATTTATTATTGAGGAACTTTTAGAATCTAGACCTATTTTACTACAAGACATAAACCAATTTGGCACAGTAGCAGGATTTAAAATGAACAAAGACAAAACTAAAATATTGACTAAGAACTTAAACAACAGAGTGAACAACTAGAGGAGGAACTGGGAATCTCGAGAACAAAGAAAATTAAATATTTAGGAATTTGGCTATCAGAAAAGTGTACTATTATAAAGAGGGATAATTACGATACACTCCTATTACAAATATGAAAAGATTTGGATAACTGGACTAAATTACCAATATCATTAATTGGCAGAATTTCAACGATAAAAATGAACATATTGCCCAAGTTACTATCTTTATTTCAAACAGTACTAATAACATTAGGGAAAACTTTTTTTGAACAACTGAACAAATTGACATTGAAATTCATATGGTCGGGGAAAAAACCACACATTAAATTCAAATTATTGCAAGATAGTAGGAAAAAAGGAGGTTTCGGTTTACCAGAATGGAAACTTTACTATCAAGCGGCATCCCTAACATGGCTCAAAGATTGGATACAATTTAAAAATAAGCGGATATTAACGATAGAAGGCCATGACCTTCAACTTGGTTGGCATGGCTTTTTATGGGATGGGAAAAATAAATCACACACTTATTTTCAACGTCATAAGGTAAAAGATGCACTACTGAAAATATGGGAAAAGATTAAAAAGAATCATTATATGAAAGTCCCAGTTTGGTTGTCTACAATGGAAGCAATGATACATCCAAATACCACAGACCTAGATAAAATGGTGAGATATGCAGATTTATTAGACACAAAAGAAGAATTAAAATCAATACAAGATTTGAAAAAACAAGGAATAAATTTGGAATGGTGGCCATATTTACAAATCAAAACTAGATTTAAAAAAGATAAGGAACAATTTGGCATAAACAGGAAATAACTGGAATTAGATAAATTAATATTAGGATCAGAAATTACCAAATTGGAAGAAGAAACAGTAAAGGAAATGATGATAGGTTGGGCTAGGAATTTCGGACATAACATAGAACTGGATAAATGGGAAAAATTGTGGAAGAAAAATTACAAATTGACCGTGGCAGAATCATACAAAGAAAAAAGCTATAAAATGTTTTATACAGTAGGTGCATCTAGACTGGCAAAAACGAACCCCAATTTATCACCTCAATGTTGGAGATATGGTCACAAACTAGGGACATACTACTACTACATGTGGTGGATGTGCCCTAAGGTGAGGAAATTTTGATATAAAATTAAAGGGTGGTTGGAAGAGATTATACTCCAAAAGATAAATTTTAAACCAGAGATGTTTCTCCTAGGAATGATTGATAGAAAAATGGAAAAAAGTCTCTATTATATTATATTGCATATTCTAACGGCGGCCAGAATTACTTTAGTGCAAATGTGGAAGTCGACCAATACACCATCAGAAGAAACAATAATAAAGAAAATCCTTGAATGCGCCAAAATTGATAAATTAACTATGGAGATCAAAGAAAGAGAAGACTCGGATTATTATAAAGTGTGGAATAGGTTTTATACATGGTTGGAAAACAGAAATCAAATTAAGAAATAAGAATATAAAGTGAAATTTGATATTAGCATACTGGATATGAATGTAAATAATGACCCTGCTAACAAAACAGTTAATTATGAATATTTAAAAATAAAGAGAAGAAGCGGGAGAATAAAAGCTAAAAGTAAAGACAAAAGTCGATGCAGAAAGTTGTAAAATTGTATATATCTGTAGTTAGTATTGTATTTTAACGTCTGATGTGTGTGTGTGTTTTTGTTTTTTTGCTATTGTGTGTTTTGTTTTAAAATGTAAAATATTCAAAAAAAAAATTTTTTAAAAAGAAAAGATAAATAGGGACCACCTTTGGTGGGAAGGTAACAGCGTTCTGTGTGCCTTTGGCATTTAGTCATGCCGTCCACATGACCACGGAGACGTCTTTGGACAGCGCTGGCTCTTTGGCTTTGAAACAGAGATGAGCACTACCCCCTAGAGTCAGGAACGACTAGCACATATATGTGAGGGGAACCTTTACCTTTACCTTTTTAACTAACTGAAATACAATAAACATTTAGCATATGGTAAGTGCTGTTTGATTATAAAATATTGATAGTTTTTTTTAGGGAAAGTAATGATTTACCAACAAAATAAACTAAGTAAATCTGAGGTGGGTTTCAGCAGGTTCTGACCAGTTCTGGAGAACTGGCAGCGGAAATTTTGAGTAGTTCAGAGAACCGGTAGTAAAAATTCTGACTGGCCCCGTCCCCATCTATTCTCTGCCTCCCAAGTCCCAGCTGATTGGGAAGAAATGGGGATTTTGCAGTAACCTTCCCCTGGATTGAGGAGGGAATGGAGATTTTACAGTATCCTTCCCCTGCCATGCCCACCAAGCCATGCCACGCCCACCAAGCCACACCCACAGAACCGGTAGTAAAAAATTTTGAAACCCACCACTGAAGTGAATCATTTCTAACACAATGGAATACAATTCAAGTATATTTTAACACAGAGATCAAGAGGTTTGAGACTCAATTTTGCTTCTTAATATTCATCATGCAGAATCAAATTCATATTCTTCAGATAGCCTTTGAATAGCATGTCAGACAAAACAGTATTATTGCCTGAGAAGTACAAGTCATTACTGATAATGATTTGTAATTATTCCCCTTAATAATTTCCTTTAAACCCTTAAGAAACTTTAACACTTTAATAAGACTAGCAGCCCACCATATCCATAACTATTTTCTAATGTTCCATGGATTTCAGTCTTAGACATCATTTATTTATTTTTGTACCTTTAAGATAGTCTTGACTCCTAGCAACTCCCTGGATAAAAAGTTTTATTGGAAGATTCTTATTGGAAGATTTTCAGAAATGGCTGGCTTAAGGCATAAGCAGGACTAGAACTAATTGTTTCTAGCCTGGTAACTTCAACCACACTGGCTGAATATTGGCTCTCATTATTATTTGCAATCCATTTATTTTGATTTGTTCAACTATATCCAAATAGCAAAATAAACTAAATATTTTCCAACCCTGAATAAAAAAATTGAGATTGGTGATAGAAAATGTAGAAATTAGAAATTACAATTTTTTAAAAGAAAAAAGAAAAATAACACTTTGCCTAACACAAGAAACCGAGTACTAAAGTTTAGTATAAGTGATTAACTCAGCAAATAAAGCACTACCTGGTTTTTCAGTTGATTCAGTGTTTGTTTCAAATTATCAGTTGTTGTTTGATTACTTTTACAGAATTCTGCTACTGCTATGTTCAAAACTATTTTGTAATCATCTTTGTTTATTTCTTGCAAGCAGCTAAGGTGTTGTAGACAAGTATCATAGTTTCCAGCCTATAAAATTAATTTTAAAAATACAAGAAATAAGCAGATATGTTTTAATACAAATTAATCAATAATTTGAAATACTAAATATCTTATAATTACGTATATACATTGCCTGCAATTAATTTTGTTTCAATGGGATTTAAATCCATTGTGGGGCCATGAATATTATACCTGCTCCATAAAAAAGCAACAACTTACCTGCTTCTATTAAAGTTATGTACAAGATGGCAGAACATACTGCAATAAAACATGTTAAAATTAAAGAAACACAGCATCTTTCAGTTTTCCTGGATAAACCAGGCAGGAAACATGAATAGATAAGCTAATTTTATTTTACTGTAAGGTTACATTAACAAATTTTTGCAAGTCTGAAGGTACAAACTCCGCATAGCTACTTTTCATTGCCTGAACAATTAGGGCAAGTCTTTCCAAAATTTCTTCCTCTGACCGTTAATCCATTGGGAGCTTCTGCTTCTCATCTGATTGTTTCCCAAATAGCTTCTCTTCCCTTTGCACTCCCCACATATCATTCTTTTCTTTCACACATAGAAATTTAAAACATAAGAAACCAATTGGTAAATAAAAGCTAGATACCATGTTTTGATTTTCCTATCAATACACTTATTTAATTTGCAGAAAATGTGCTAAAGAATCTTTCACTTTCGAATGCAGTAAGCAATCTATATTAAGTCAAGAATTATCTTACCAAAAAGGCTTGTAGTGCACTGTTTGATAACTCTTTCTCTTGATCTGTAATTCCAGAAGTACCTACTCCTTCATGTTTCTCTGTTCCCTGATCTACAAAATAAATGTTAGAAACAACAGTAAATCTACCTAAAATGTTAAGCTATTTGTTTATTCAATGTGTCAGTCTAGACTCCTCCAGTTTTCATGGCAACATTTTTGAAGACATTTTTTATTGTTTTATTTCTAGGACTTGGGACAGCCCAAGATCCCTTCTGTGTCTTAGGCAGAACTAAAACCCGGTTAATAACCACAATAAACTGACTGTACTGAAATATTTTTAACCCTGTGAAGATTCTAAATTCAATAAATCTAAAATATTCCTCAGTAATATTTTCAATGATATTCTCAGTTTATAAACAGTTCAATATTTAAGTTATAGGTTGAACAAGTTATCCAAGATCACTCTAAAATTTATTGGGACAGTGTATATGGCATATAAAACCTGGTGCAGATAAAAAGACATCTAGCTAAATCTACTGGATGATTGGTAATAGCATGGAGATTTCCAGGTAAACAGCAATAGCTATTTGACTCTTCTCACACTATAGCTAAAGTAAGTGGTACCCGAAAGAAATTTCTAGGCTGAGATTTAATTATTCTAGGAATAAGTAATTGATTGGTTGACAATTTCAGAGTTCTAAAAACATAGACCCTGCAAGCTATGGTTGCTCACATCAGCCTTAAAATTCACAGGACAATAGGTTAATTGCTTCTGATATTGCTCATCTTCATTTTAGCTTGCTTTGCAAGATATGCTATATATAATGTGTATTAGGTAGAGCAAGCATTTGTTTGGATGTTCAGTTACATAAAATTCTTTTACTTATACTGAATATTATTTTTTTAAAAAACAATCTAGTTCAGTCTATAGATAATTGTATTCTATAGATAATTCAGTCTATAGATGCAAGGGTAAAGTCAACAGTCTTTCTATACATCAAATTCTTTATTCTATTATTTTTTTAAAAAACAATCTAGTTCAGTCTATAGATATTCTGACTTAGTATCACTGCAATCAGAAATATACATGATGCAAGGATAAAGTCAACAGTCTTTCTGTATTGCAACTAGAGATTGGGAAGATATGAAATATTTAATTTAATTTAATATTTAAATTTATATACCGTCCTTCTCCTGAAGGACTCAGGGCGGTGAACAGCCATAGATAAAAAACATAGAATACAAAATTTAAAAACAATTTAAATATATATTAAGCAATTTGGCCCGACAGTTAAAATCCCCCATTTAAAATTCAAATTTAAAATTACACCATATAAAAATAGAATGCAGCTACTAATATCAAGAAAATAATTCATATTCTGCTAATTCATATAGACCACCATGGAGAGCTGGTCTCACAAGAACTAATATGAAAGACAAAAGTAATGTACTATTTTGTATTCTTTATATTAGATTTCTATTTATGAAAAAAGCCAAAATGCAATGGAGAGACTCCTACTGCCCTGTCTGAAAATATACAGGTAATCCTTGATTTATAACTACAACTGAGCCCAAAGTTTGTTGCTAAGGAAGGCAGTTTTTAAGTGAACCATGTCCCATTTTGCGACCTTTTCATCATAGTTAATTGAATCACTATGGTTGTTAAGCGAATCATAAAGTTGTTAAGCGAATATGGCATCCCCTATTGTCAGAAGCTCCCTGCAAATTGTTGCAAATCACAATCCCTAAGACTCTTGAATACTGCAACCATTGTAAATACATGATAGTTGCCATGCACCAGAAATTTCATCTTGTGATTGTGCGGATGCTGCAATGGTCATAAATGTGAGAACTGGTCATAAGTCACTTTTTTTAGTGTTGTTGTAACTCTGAATGGTCATTAAATGAATAGTTGTAAGTCTACGTGTATATTATGACAATCAAGCTGAAGTCAAAGAAATCAGGATAGTCTACTAAGTCAATGTTCACCACCACCTATTCCACGATGGAAAGCAAGCGAGACATGGAAACAATATCATTTTATTATGGCTTCTTAAAAATCTGTCACAAGAGGAAATCAGTTCCCCTTACAAAAGATCTCAGTATAACCCAGAAGGGAAGGCCTAAAATCAATGATATAAGGTTACCTATAACCCTAACCCTATGCATTTTTAAAGTTTAGAAAATGTTCACCCAAAACTCTTTCAGGGCAAAAAAGAAGCCATGTCTTTAGCCTTCTCCTGCATCCATTTTCCTAGACGTGAAGCCACTCTTGCCGTCTCCTGAAGCTCCTTAGCCCCTAAGCAAAGCAGCACTTGGGCATCCACTCGACATGCGGAGAGATATATGGGAGACGCCTTCCAACCAATGGCGGCACGAAGTCCTCCAGTGAAGACCATCGGGGGAAGCGGGTAACTGAGAACCCTTGCCTCGCCCTACAAGACCGCTCTTTTGTCCTCACCTCCGCCTTTGTCCGCTGCCATTGATGCCGTGGGAACGATCTATCAATACCTTTGCAGATATTGATATAGATACGCTCCCGGCAGCCGCGGTCTCCACCGGTACAACAGCCCAGCCTCAGAAGTATCGGCTTGAAAAAACAGAGGTACAGAGGGGGAAAAACACACACATCAGTGCGGACTCCCTCACCTTCCGATGGGATTCTACTTTTGTTTCCGGGTTAGGTGACAGGAAAAGGAACCGCGAGTCCCAAGCATCCTCTCGCTGCCCACAGCCCAGAGACGTCACGCAGGGGGAGGACAGAATTCTTCCACGGCTAAGGGGCGGGGCCAGTGCAGGATGGGCAGGACGAGAAGGAAAATATAGAGTTGAGTGGGGTGTTCTGGAAGTTGAAATCCACAGATTTAAAAATTTCCTGCCAATGTTGAGGGCTAATGGATTGCAGCATATTGATGCCGTTATCAGGAATGCGCTTTGGATATTAGGCTTCGCGATCTCTTTCCCGGTGAAATAATCAAGTAATCTCAGATAGAAATCGGTCATCGTCTCCACGTGGTATGGTGATCCTCATGGCTGCTAGCTGCAAATAAAATGCGATTAGGCCGTTTGTGGGGGATGAGCCAGTTCATGTCTATCAATCGCAATGGCTATACATTAACACACAGTATTTTAGTATGTCCCGCAGTTGTTCACTCAAGACAGCATGCTTAACGAGGATATAATGCACTTGCACAACATAATGTTATGTTGGTAAGGTTCCTGTGACTTAGTCTCTTGTATGAATCCTGCCCACCCCTATGATTTGGTGCAGTGTCAACCCAGAAAGTTAGTCAGTTCAAAATTAAATACGTTTTGTGACACAACCAGTACTAGTTAGAGTGGAATCTGATCAGGTAGTCCTCAACTTACAACAGTTCACTGAGTGACCATTCAAAGTTACAAAGGCACTGAAAAAAATGACTTATGACCGTTTTTCACTTACGACCCTTGCAACATCCCCATGGTCACGTGATCAAAATTCAGATACTTGGCAAGTGGGTCATTTATGACAGTTGCAGTGTCCTGGGGTCATGTGATCAGCTTTTTCAACCTGACAAGCAAAGTCAACGGGGAAACCAGATTCACTTAACAACCATATTACTAACTTAACAAATACAATGATTCACTTAACAACTGTGGCAAAAAAAGTCAAAATGGGGCAAAACTCACTTAACAAATATTTCACTTAACCACATAAATTTTGGACTCACTTGTAGTAACTCAAGGACTACCTGTATTGAAGTGGAGCTCAATTTCTGGTCACTTTACAGGCACACATTTGCAATTCTTTGGCAACAATATAAAAGTGATTTAATAATGTCTTCTGGATTTTGTGTTGTGTTGCATTTGTTTTATTTTTGTAATCTGTAATTCATTACTTGGGATATTCTGATAGCCTTTCTTCCGAATTCTAATAAGACTTTTTCTGCTTAGCATTTTCAGAGCCAAAATGGGCTAGAATTAGAAAGATATTAACACACCCATATCCTGCTCAGATGTCTCTGGTTGGCAACTGTAGGAAAAGAATACAGAACTAAGCAGGCTTTTCTATTGCAAAATATTTGCATTAAGGGTTCTCTTCCAGATATAAATGGAATGTGCGATATAACATGAACCTTTTGCTAGTTAATTAACTAAGGTACCGTATTTTCCGGCGTATAAGACGACTTTTTAACACATGAAAATCTTCTCAAAAGTCAGGGGTCATCTTATACGCCGGGTGTCGTTCTCCTGTAACCAAGCAGACCAGCCCGAAAGGCTCTGACGAGCCTTAAATGGCTCTGACGATTCAAGCTCTGACGATCTGCTAATCAGGCAACTCAGCTGGGATCGCCAGAGCCATGGAGAAGGGAAAAAGTTTTCCCCCTCCAGCTTGCTTACCTTAGCTGCTTGCCTTGCTTCGCTTGCCTGAATCCATTCCATCAGCAAGCAACTCCCTGCCTGCAATCAAGCAGGCAGGGAGTTGTGGACTTCAACTCCCAGAATTCCTCAGCCAGCAAAGCAAAGCTGGCTGAGGAATTCTGGGAGTTGAAGTCTACAAGTCTTAAAGTTGCCAAGGTTGGGAGACCCCTGTTCTATTGGGTAAGTTTTTTTCCCCTTTGGGATCTTTAAAAAAAATAGTTAATTGGGGGTTTTTTTAGTTGTTCTTTTTTAGATCTAGCCATTTAAAGTTTAGGAACTTTTAAATTTAGCTTTCATATAAAAATAAAAATAAAATAATATTTGTGCAGCTTTCTGAGATTTAGTATGTTTTTGTAGTGTTTCACTCTAACTACACAAACACACAAAATCTCACAAAGCTGTATGTGGAATTTTGTGTGTGTAAAGTGTGAAAGTTGGGTTTTTGGGCTTTTTGTGGCTGTGTGAGGTTCCTGCTTGTTTCAGGAGCCATTTTGAGTCTAGCACAGCTGCTTTTACATTGTGGGTGAGCCTGTTGTGTTGTGTTGTGTGTGTGTAAAGTGTGAAAGTTGTTTTTTGGGGCTTTTTGTGGCTATGTGAGGTTCCTGCTTGTTGCAGGGGCCATTTTGGGTCTAGCACAGCTGCTTTTACATTGTGGGTGAGCCAGTTGTGTTGTGTTGTGTGTGTGTAAAGTGTGAAAGTTGTTTTTTGGGGCTTTTTGTGGCTGTGTGAGGTTCCTGCTTGTTGCAGGGGCCATTTTGGGTCTAGCACAGCTGCTTTTACATTGTGGGTGAGCCAGTTGATGTTTTTTAATTTTTATTTGGTGTGCATTGGAAGAGGGGTAGTCTTATACGGCGAGTATAGCCCAAACCCTATATTTTAACAGGAAAATTCGGGGGTCGTCTTATACGCCCAGTCGTCTTATACGCCAGAAAATACAGTATGTAGGAAGCACATTACAATGTGAGAAACAGACTCACTAGTCAGAAATTTGACAGTGTCATAAAGTGAAGCAGCAAGCAGTTATTGCAAGTAAAATACGTTCTTTAAGAGCGGGTGGCTAACAGGTAGGTACACTGAGGAATACATTTCTTCAACTTTTTATTCCTTTCACCCAAACCACAAGTCCCTCCTGGCAGCCCCCTTTGACAAAGACCACAGGGTTGCAATCTTCCTGGAATGCCTTTTTCTCCATAAATTTCCCCACACTTAATCTGTTTCCCCACCTTTTGCAATTTCCCTTTTTCCATACTATCTTTTGTCCCCTTTTTTATTTCTTAACCTATATTTCTTGTTACCTTACAATCCTTGCAGCATAAGAAGAATATAAATTACAAGCATTTGTGGATGATTTAGTATTTATTATGGAAGAACCAATAGAAACGGGTCCAAAGTTAATTGAACAAATAGAGGAATATGGAGAAGTAGCGGGACTGAAAATCAATAAAGATAAGACAAAAATTACAGTTAAAAACATGAGAGAAAAACAAAAGAAGCAACTAATGTTAGTTAGATATTTAAGTAGTGAAAAAAGTGAAATATTTGAGCATCCAATTAACTTGAAGGTGTATTACAGTGAAGGAAGATAATTACTATAGACTGAGAAATAAAATTGAGATAGATTTGGAAAAATGGAAAAATTTGCAATTATCACTAATGGGAAGAATAGTGTTAATTAAAATGAATATATTACCAAGAATTTTGTTTCTCTTTCAAACTATTCTGATAAAGGTGGAGAAAAAATATTTTTAAAATTTGAATAAAATGATGTGGAAATACATACAGCAAGGAAAAAAAGCAAGAATTAATCTTAAACTGCTCCAAGATTCTAGAACCATGATGGCGAACCTATGGCATGCGTGCCACAGGTGGCATGTGGAGCCATATCGATGGGCACGCGAGCTCAGCTCCGCCAGCTGATTTTCGGGCCTTCTGGGCCCACTGGAAGTTGGCAAACAGGCCATTTCTGGCCTCCGGAGGGCCTCGGGGAGGGGGAAGGCCGTTTTCACCCTCCCCAGGCTCCTAGAAATGCTCTGGAGCCTGGGGAGGGCGAAAAATGGGCCTACCAGGCCCACAGTGCCATCATGTGCCAAAAACTGGGGAAGCGCAGGGGAGTCGCACACACATGCACAGTGACGGGGCACATAGAATTATAGGTGTGGGCACACACGTGCGCAACTCCCCCACACACACACTCCCCCCACTTTTGGCACACAATGGCAAAAAGGTTAGCCATCACTGTTCTAGAACTAGAGGAGGGTTCAGCTTACCAAACTGGGAACTCTACCATCAAGCAGCGATGTTAACTTGGATGAAAGAATTGATTTTATTGAGAAATGTAAGATTATTGACTTTGGAAGGACATGATTTGCAATTAGGTTGGCACACTTTTCTATGGTATGGGAAAAACAGGATGCATGGATACTTCCAGAGACATTGTATAAGGAATGGTTTGTTAACAGTATGGGAGAGAGTGAAAGAAAAACATTATATGGAAATACCAGTGTGGCTTTCAACAATAGAAGCGTTGACACATCCAAATATGATTAACATGGAAAATATTGTGAGATATAAGGACATTTTAACAGAGAAGGGAGAACTAAAACAGAAACAAGAACTAAAAAAACAAGGGATTGAGACAGACTGGTATACGCAATTGCAAATATAATCAAGATACGATAAAGACTTGAAACAGTATGGTTTTAATTTGGGAAAAACAGAACTGGATGAAATAATGACTGGAATAGATGAAAAAATGATTAAGAAATTGTATAATTACTTATTGCAAATTAGATTAGAAGATGAAGAAGTAAAAGAGACAGTGATAATATGGGCAAAAAATGTTGGTTATACAATAGAATTAGATGGCAACAACTATTGGATAGGAATTATAAATTAACAATGGCAACTGCATATAAAGAAAACTTATATAAAATGTTTTATAGATGGCATATGTCACCAGAAAGGTTAGCAAAAATGTTTAAAGATAAATCAGCTAAATGTTGGAAATGTCTGCACTTGCCGGGATCATATTACCATATGTGGTGGTCATGTATAG
Source organism: Pantherophis guttatus (assembly GCF_059756535.1). NCBI lineage: Eukaryota > Metazoa > Chordata > Lepidosauria > Squamata > Colubridae > Pantherophis > Pantherophis guttatus. Next base: position 105,261,109 of record NC_142066.1, read on the forward strand.
AATCAAAAAGTTATTGGATTAGAACACAGACATGGTTAGAGGAAATGATATACCAGCGTATAGAATTAAAACCAGATATTTTTCTATTGGGTATTTTATCAGAGAGATATAGTAAAGAAAATACGTATTAATTATACATGTAATAACAGCAGCAAGAATTGTATTTGTACAAAATTGGAAGGTAGAAAAAATCCCGTCAGAAGGTGAAGTAATAAAGAAGATTACTGTGCAGAAATGAACAGATTAACATTAAGAATAAAAGATAAAGAGGAATCGGTGTATTTCAAGACATGGGGATGATTTTATGTATGTTTAGAAAAGAAATATGAATAAAAGATGACAGATTAATAAATTAGACAATGTGATGGTAAATGAGAGAGAAGACAAAAAGAAATAGAAACTCAGATGACAATTGTATAAATGGAAAAGGGGGATGGGGGGAAAGGAAAAAATGTTACTACATAAATGTACAACCATGATGATATATGTGTAATTGGTAAAATAGAAAAGAAATTGAAAAGAAAGTATATATTAATAGAAAATCGGGGCTGCTTGGATATTAAGGGAAATATTGGACAACAAGGGAGAGAGAATGGAGAGAGGAGTAGAGGGTAAGATAGGAGGGGAGAAGGAGAGAGGAACAGAAGAAAGGGAAAAGGAGAGGAAGAAAGGGAGGGGAAAAGGAGAAAAGGTTAGAAAGGGGGGAAAGAAGGGGGAAGGGAAGGGAAAGGAGGAGGAAGGAGAGGAGGAAAGAAGAAAGTAGAAAAGGATAGAAGAAGGCAGGAAGGGAAAGAGAGAAGAAGGATTGTTGTAAAATAAGGGAGAAGAAAGGGTAGAAGAGCAACCCCGAATATAATTTTTTTTAAAAAATTCTTTAGAAAATATGTATATGTGAGATTAATTATGGGTAAGAGAATGTACATTTACAATATATTTATAAGAAATAAAATAAAAAACTTTTTAAAAAAAATGTCCTAATATCTCACATCTCTTAAAAGTTTCTTTGCAAAAACATTCTCTCCATTAGTTTCTTACAATCCTTCCTTTTCTTTTTTTTACACAATTTTTGCTTTTTGCATTTTTCTAACAGGTGGTTCCACATGATCTTTCTAACCTTGACAACATTATGTTGCATTCTTTGTCCAGATCAAGTCTTGGTCCCTTTCTTTGTCTGCTGCTTCTTCTCCAAGAATAGCTTCATTTTAGGGAGGAGATTTCAGGGGTATTTGCTTGGAGATTGCTGTTTCTATTAACCTTTGCACTAAGTCCCCCAACAACATCCCAGAGCTACTAGCACCCCTGCCACTGCTACTAAAGAAGTAAAGATTGATACTGCCATACCTTTCCATTTTCCAAACCAAGAATTCAGCCAACCTATCCCTGAGTTCAGTTCTCATTCTGCTAGAGTGGTTAGGCCTTATAAAGCCCTGGTAATTGTTCCATCAGGAACAGTGTTATTTGGAATAAAAGTGCAGCATCTACCTCCTAGCATTATACATACCCCTCCTTTCTCTGCCAATACCATGTCTAAAGCCATTCTATTTTCCCAGGTCATTCTACTAGTAACATCTAATTGTGCAGCTATTACACAACATCCCTTGTGTAATTGATAAATATGTTGATTACAATAGATATAATTGATCGAATCTACATTCTTATTTATAGTCACCCACCAAAATAGTGATTCGAACTCAGCAGCTGTCTGGTTTCAGGCCTTATCCTCTAGAGACCCCAATGGCATCCAGGTACACTCCATCATCAAATGTGTTTGCAACACATCTCTTTTTATTCTACTGTTTTCCTTTATTACCTTATCTTTTTCAAATGCCAGGGTAAATGGATTAGCCAATTGAACAATTACACAATCCTTGCCCAATTTGGGGGAAGTACATGGCTTAATAGCTTTCCCTTACAGTACCACACAAGTCAGCTCTAGGAATGCTCATTCTGGAATAATTCCTCTTTTTGACTGCTGTGGTTACATCTTGTCAGGTGTGCCTCCATTCAAAACCCAAGAAAGGAAAACCCCCAACTCCATGTTTGTAGAGAAAAGTACTTTTACTGAGTTTGAACTGATAGCAATGAAAGAAAAGCAAGATCTGAAGCAAAAGGTGCGAAAGTTACATATTGAAAGTATCCCCAAATCCCTCCCTCAAGGATTCAGGGTAAATGTCCAATCCCCATCCCAATTAGTGTCATATGGGCAGCATTTTCAGGTGTTTTCGTCCATCTGGTATTCTGGGATGGTTGACCTTGACTGGGCATAAACAAGTCCATACAGCTGCACAGTAGAACATAGGAGCAATCCTCCCTATTTGTTCACATAGGGCATCTCTCTCCAACTCACATCCCCCACCCAAATGCCAAATCCCCACTCCCCCCGTTACTATGGCAGCTGATAGCAGGCAAGCATCATAGAGGCTGACATTTGGCCCTCCTGCAGGAGAGGTCCACTCCATAGTCCACTCAAGGAAGCAGCTAAGCCTTGGCTTTGCTTCTCTATTTGTCTTTAGAAGATTAGTAATAGGCAATGCAATTTTAGCAAAAGGGAATGAATTGTAGATAAAAGTTAGCAAAGCCTAGGAAGCTTTGCAGCTGCTTGCAGGTGCATGGGGTCACCCACATAACACCTGAGGTATTGTTCTAGTACCGAGTTAGTCCTTTCACAAGCCCATTTGTCTGCGGATGGTGGGAGGAGCTTAGCCCTTGGGTGGAGCCTAACAACCTCAGGAACTCCCTCCAGAAGTGGGAGGTGAACTGGATCCCTCTGTCCGAAATTATTCATTCAGGAACACTGTGCAACCTATACACCTGCTGAATAAACAGCTTAACCAACACCTTTGCTGAGGGAATCTTGGGCATGGTACAAAGTGCACCTGCTTGGAGAACAAGTCCGTAATCACTCAAATAACTGTATTTCCACCCCTTTCAGGTAGTTCAACAATAAAGTCCATGGATATCTCCTTCCAAGGAGCTCCAGGCCTGGCAACGTTCTGGGGTAACCCAGGCAGCTTCCCAGGTGGTCTCTTGGCAGAAGCACACACAGGACAGCTACTGACGTATGCCTCTATGTCCTTCTTCAGTGAGGGCCACCAAAACTGTCGTTTAACTAAGTGTAATATCTTTACAAACCCAAAATGTCGAGCAGCTTTTGTATCGTGGGCTTGTTGTAACACTTCTCCCCTCAGGCTGGAGGGGATGTACAACTTAGCATCCATCCATGTGAGACCATCATGAACAGTACACTCCTTTGAGTGGGATATGAACCAGTCATCAGTTTTTAGTGCTTCTTTTAACTGCTCGCTTAAATCAGTAGATAGTTTCAGGTCCCCCTTCCCCTGGACTCTGGTGACTATGGGAGCAGACAACTGCTTAGAGGGAATAACTGGCAGATTACTTCCGGCCATGTGCTATTATATTGGGGCAATTTCGAGAGAGCATCTGCCGTATAATTCTTCCCCCCAGGAAGGTAGCGCAAAGAGAAATTAAACCGATTAAAGTGTTGTGTCCAATGGACTTGTTTGGGCAACAACTTCCGGGGTGTTTTTAGGGCCTCTTAGATTCTTATGGCCTGTCCACACCTCAAAAGGGTGTTTTGCCCCTTCGAGGAAATGCCTCCAAGTTAATAGGGCCCATCAGACAGCAAAAGTTTCCTTCTCCCAGATTGCCCATCTCCTTTCAGTTTCAGTTAATTTACAGGAGGTGTAGGCGCAGAGTTGTAAAGTTCCAGCAGCATTGGCTTGAAGTAACACTGGCCCCACAGCCACATCACTGGTGTCGGCATGGACTACGAAAGGGCCTCCATGTCGGGATGCTTAAGGACAGGGTTGACTGCAAACAATCATTTCAATTTCTCAAAAGATGCCTGGCACTCCATGGTCCACTCGATGGGGCGGCTAGGCTTTGGCTTAGCCTCTCCCTTTGTTTTTAGGAGATTGGTAATGGGTAATACAATTTTTGCAAATGAGGGAATGAATTGCCGATAAAAGTTGGCAAAGCATAAGAAGCTTTGCAGTTGCTTGCAGGTGCATGGAGGCGCCCATTCCAAGACTGCCCGGACTTTCTCTGGATCCATTTCAATACCCTCATGCGATATGCAGTAACCCAGATAGTCAATCTTACTCTGGTGAAACTCCCACTTTGACAATTTAGCATATAGCTCAGCAGCCCTGAGTTTTTTCAGGACTGAGCGCACTATTTTTACATATTCTTCCATGGTCTCAGTGTAAATAAGAGTGTCACCTAGGTAGACCAGGACCCTCTTGTAAAGATGTTCATGTAGCACCTCATTAATCAATTGCATGAATACCACCGGTGCCCCCGTAACCCGAACGGAAGCACCCTAAACTGGAAACAACCCAAAGGGCAATTGAAGGCAGTTTTCCATTCGTCCCTTTCCTTAATTCAAACTCTGTAGTAAACCTCTCTCAAGTCCAGCTTAGTGAAAATCTTCCCCTTTGCCAGATGAGATAACATGTCCTTCATAAGGGGAAGTGGGTAAACATTTTCTACACAAATGGTGTTAAGGTTTTTGTAGTCGACACACAGGCAAAGAGAGCCATCCTTTTTCTCCTGGAACAGCACCGGGGCGGCCACTCATGGCCTAGCTGGTTGGATGAAGCCCCGTTTCAGGTTTTTATCAATAAAGTTTCGCAATTCCTCCAGCTCACAAGGGGTTATGGAGTAGATCTTTGGTTTAGGGAATTTCATCCCTGGGAGAATTTCTATTCTGTAGTCCATGGGCCAATGGGGTGGAAGCACTATCTGATGCTCTCTCACTGAATGCCTCCCTGAGGTCCCAATATTCCTGAGGAATTTTCTCCTCCCCAGCAATGCATTCACTCACTGCTGCTGCCAGCTCCTTTGCGGCTTTGGCCATGCAGAAGGGTTTCCCCGCTTTCTTCCCCTGTGAGGTGGAACGAATGCTCCAATTCACATGAGGGTTCCATTTCCAGAGCCAGGGTAGTCCGAGCAAGACTTTCCATTCCGGGGGCTACAATAAAATTCAAAGTCTCTCCATCCACATCTCAACCAGCTCGGTCACAAAATGGGCTGGGCCCCTCACCCAGCTACTGACCCATCCAACTGGAAAAATGCTATGGGCACTTTCATTGTCCTCAGTCTCAGTCCCATTTTTTCCACCACCTCTGGGCTAATTACATACCTAGTACACCCAGAGTCCAAAAGAGCTAGCATCTTCCCCTGGGCGCAGGATGATGGCACCCTTAACTCCACCGGGATGGTCATAGGGCCCATGTGCTGATTTACCAGGGGGTCATCATCGGTGTCAGTTTCGCTGTCCCCTGGGCTGGCCAGAGCTCCCAACTCCTCCAGGCCTGGAGGAGCGAACTCAACGACTTCCACACCTTTCAGGGCTGTTTTGTGATTCTTTGCTGGCTGCTTCTCAGCTCTCTTTTCTCCAGCTGAGGTCAGCTTGGAGCCAGGTTTGGAGAAACAATCAGCAGCTTGGTGCCCCTCCTTTCCACATCTGAAGCATGCAGTGGACCTGGGCTTGGAAGCTGCTTTGGCAGCTCTAAGGGTCTCTTTCAGGGCAGAGGGGGAAGGCTTGTTCCAGCTGCACACACACACCCGTATCTATCTCTGGCCTGGTCAATTTCCACATCAGCCGCCAACACATACCAGCACTGCAGGTCTCAGGGGGCCCCTCAGGAACAACAGCCTTGGTAGATGTCCTCATTGAGGCCATCCTTGTAGCATTACATCAGGGCCTCTGCGGACCACCCTCACATGTGGACAACCAGCTCGCGAAATTCCTGGGTGTATTCAGCCACTGATCTCTTCCCCTGGGTTACGGTTTTCGTTCTTTTTTTTTATTTTAAAAAACAAACTTTATTGAATTTTAAAATATTAACAAGAAAAAAAAAAGAGAAAATATACAGATTTTCTCACTCATAAAATTTACATTTTCCATCCACAGTTACACTAATATACTAAATGCATGTGATTATATAAACACATATATACAAATATACAAACAGTGACTTATTTACCTATTCTATCTATCAGACGGTGCTTTTTTTTTATTACTTGCATTTCCCCTAATTTTTATCTTTACCCTTTTTTCCTTTGATTTATCCACTTATACCATCTATTCCATACTATAAAATATTTTGAGTCTTCCTTGTCTTTTAATTCAAGAGTTAATTTATCCATTTCTGCACGTGTAAATTTTTTGAATTACTTCCTGATCTGTTGGCATACGATCTGTTTTCCACAGTTGTGCTATAGCCAGTCGGGCCGCCGTAATTATGTGTAGTGTCAAATATTTTATGTCTTTTCTAATATTCCTTTTTATCATGCCTAATAGGAAAACTTCAGGTTCTAATTCAATTTGTTGATCTATTATTTCTACTATCCATGTTTTTATTTTTTTCCAATATTTCTTTATTTCTGGGCAAAGCCACCAAACATGGAAAAAAGTACCCTGAGCTTTTTTACATTTCAACACACAGGATTTACATTCGGGTACATTTTCGCTAGTCTCGAGGGAGCTAGATACCACCTATACCACATCTTATAATGGTTCTCCTTGTATGCTGTGATTTTATCATACTATAATTATTTTCCCATGCCCTCTCCCAATCTTCTAACTGTATATTATGCCCGATGTTCTTTGCCCAAGCTATCATCTGTCCTTTTACCAGTTCTTCTGCCAAGTCAAATTCTAATAAGTATTTGTAAGTTTTGGAAACTAGTTTTCCTTCTTTGGATTCTAATAATTTATCTAATCTGTTTGGTTTTGGATCTATTCCTCCCTTTTCCTGATCTTTTCTGTATCTTATTTTTATTTGTGAATAGAGCCACCAGTCTATTAATATTCCTTGTTCATTGAGTTCTTCCCTTGTTTTCAAAACTCCTTGTGGATCTAACATTTCTCTGTATCTTAACAATTTTTGTTTTACTAATAAATTGGGATGGGTTATTGCTTCTATCGTTAATAACCAGCCGGTAACTTTCATATAATGTTTGCTTTTTATCTCTTGCCATATGTCAATTAATGATTTCCTAATAATATGGTTATTAAAATGCTTAAATATTTTATTTCTAGGACTCCATAAAAAGGCATGCCATCCCTTCATTAAGTCGTGGCCTTCTAAATTTAATAATCTTTGATTTTCCAGGGTTACCCATTCTTTAATCCATGTTAAGATTGAGGCTTTATAATATTTTTCTCATGCCGGGAGTCCAAATCCGCCTCTAGTTTTATCATCTTGTCGTATACTTAATGTTTATCCCTAAGTATTTCACTTTTTTAACTATCTGCAATCCTGAATCTTTTGCTAACTTCTCTACCTGTTTTGTTATTATATTTTTTGTTATCATTTTAGTCTTCTCCTTGTTAATTTTTAGACCGGCTACCTTTCCATGGCTCAGGACCAGGGTACTTACGAGACCGCCTCCTGCCACCAGTAGCCTCTCACCGACCAGTTCGCTCCCATAGAGAGGGGCTCCTCGGGGTGCCGTCAGCCAAACAATGTCGACTGGCGGCCCCCAGGAGGAGAGCCTTCTCTATGGGGGCACCTGCCATCTGGAACGAGCTCCCCCCGGAGATACGGAGGATCCAAGACCTACGCATCTTCCGCCGCGCCCTAAAAACGTTTTTATTCCAACAGGCTGGTCTGGCCTAACTCTCCCTTTTAAATTGGCCTTTAAATTGGCTTTAAATTGGGTTTTAAATCTCTTTTAGTTAAATTGGATGTTTTAATCTTTGAACCTAATCCTAAATTATTTAATAGTTTTTAATAGTTTTTAACTTTTGTATGTCTTTGTATTTATTTATGGCTGTTCACCGCCCTGAGTCCCTCGGGAGTAGGGCGGTATACAAATATGAAAAATAAAATAAATAAAAATAAATAATAAATCTGCAATCTACACAGTCACACGTAGACGTTTCTTACTTTGCCAAACAACCTCTTTCTTTCCGTTGGGGCAGCTAAAAACGGGTAGGTGTAGTGTCCAATTCCTTTCTCAGTCCAGCTATTTAAACCATCCTCTCTCCATGTTCTATTTTCTCATTTATTAGCGTTCACTTCTTTTAATTTTCACGTCTGGTTGAAGTTCGCCCTCTTCCTTTTAACTCTCCTCGTTGTTTGCCGCCCGTTTGAATTTCTGAGTTTTCTCCTGCCCGCTGCCCCTCCGAAAATCAGCTTCTCCTCTTCAGGTTCCCGCAAGATGAAAGTATTTAAAGTTTTCTCAGTTCACTCACACTGCCAGTCTTTGCACCGTACACACTATTTTGCTTCCCGTTGGTATCTCTCGGGGTGTTGAGCCTCTATGTCAACCACACCGGCCAGCTTCTTCCAAGTTCGGAATGAGGGTCCTTCCTGGTGTGACAGGAGATCGCACCTCTCCTGGCCTCCTCCGAAGATTCCCCTCCTTACTGCCAGTCCCTCCAGGACCGATCTTCGCCCGAAAGGGCTCCAAAACTTAGAAATTCAGCACTGGGAACAGAGTGCTTCTTTTCCCGTGCCGCCACGACCCTACGTCACCGCCAGAAGTCCTGGGTTAGGGTTTTCATCAGGGATGAAATCTAAACATTTTCCCTACTGGTTCTATGGGTGTGGATTAATTGGTGGGCATGGCTTGGTGGTCAAGTGGCCAAGTGGGCGTGGCCAATAATAAATAATAAAAATAATAAACAAAGTACACAAAACAAAAAGAGGTACCAAAAACCAACTTTCATACTTTACACACACACAACACAACACAACTGACTTACAACACAACACAACTGACTCACACAATGTAAAAGCAACTGCACTTGACCCAAAATGGTCCCTGCAACAAGCAGGAACCTCATAGAGGCACAAAAAGCTCAAAAACCTACTTTCACACTTTACACACACATAACACAACACAACTGACTCACACACAATATAAAAGCAGATGCATTTGCCCAAAATGACCTCTGCAACAAGCAGGAACTTCACACAGCCACAAAAAACTCAAAAACCAACTTTCACACTTTTTCCACAGAAAATGCCACATACAGCTTTATGAGATTTTGTGTGTTTGTTTAGTTAGAGTGAAACACTACAGAAACACAACAAATCTCAGAAAGCTGCACAAATATCTTATTTTATTCTTTTATTTATATTTTTAGATAAAAGCAGCTAAATTTAAAATTTCCTTAACTATAAATTGCTATGTCTAAAAAAAAAAAAATAAAACTCCTAAAAATACCCCAATTAACTATTTTTTTAAAGCTCCCCCTCCCCCAAAAAAACCAATTACTTACCCAATTGAAGGCACAAGGCAGGCAGATTCAGTTGCTCACCGATGAGATTGATTGCAGAGATTGCAGCAGGCATAGCAAGGCCGGAAAAGGGAGTGAGCCGGAAAAAAAGCGGCAAGTGGCCAAGCGGGCAAGTGGGTGACTTGAGCCGATCTGGTCCAAACCGGGAGCATTTCACCCCTGGTTTTCATCCTGGTTCTAGCCTTTCATTCAGTCAGGAGGTCATCAAAATGCACTCGGAGAGTTGTCATAAACAAGTCATAATCCCCCACCAGTGGGGAATCTTCATTATGAAGGGCCATCATCCACTCAGCTTCGGTCCTCTCCAGGTCATGGTGACACATCACACCTTTGCCACCTCTGAGGCAAAATCCTCCTAGTACTCCTGCATATGATTCCAGACTTGGGCTAGGAAGAATCCCAAAGCCTTGGGATCTCCTCCATATTTTACTCCTAGCTGAGGAACCTGTTCTGTCCCCGTCTCACACACGCACACCAGCAGTCGACCAAGAGTTAAATAAACTAGCAGACAAGAATTTCCTTTGATAACAGAATTGGCAGCAACCCAGTGGCTGCTTACCAACAGTTTTTTACTTACAAAGGAGGTTTATCTCCTCCGACCGAAAACATCAAAGTCCACAAAAGCCAAAGAATAGTCAAGTCCAGTCCAAAAAATCACTCCAAGCAGAGTATATAACAAAGTTCCAGAAATGCAGAATGACTTGCTAGCTTTCAGTTTTGTCTGTCACAAAGCCTGAATGGCCACCACACCCCCTTTTATCCTCTGTGGGGTGTGGTCCAGTGATTCAGCTTAATCTCTGGCACGCCTCCTTTTCTGCTGTGCGCGCTTGTCTTTCCGACACTGTCAGGGATCCAGCCAAGACTTATCTCCATCGCTGTCTAACTGCGGCTGCTCGGAAGTGCCTGGATCCTGGTCTATCTCTTCTCCTTCGGAAGACACCTGAGGCATTGCCAGAGAGGAGGGTCCTGGAGAGGGAGGCCTTGCCAACTCCTCTCCTTCACTTTTGGAGTCTTCTCCCTCCGATAAGACGGGCTCGGGGGTCGGAGTCACAACAGAACCTTTGGAATTCAGTGCTTCCGGGTGATTACCCCTCCCCCCCCCCGGCCTGGGCTGCAGCCACCGCTTGAATGCTGGCAGCCTGCGCTGGCTCTGACCGAGCTCTTCTCATCTGGGTTTTCAGGGGCTCCAGCTCCTCCCCCTGGTTGCTCAGCTTCCTCCCATGCAGGTAAGGTATACCTTTCATGTGCTCTCTGACTTTCAAGAGCTTCTTTCAAGAGATGCTGGGGTTGGGTCAACAGGAGGTCTTCTTTGTCAGCTTCCTCCCAGGAAGCCTCTCCATGCCGGCATCTGGCAGCTGTCACCCTGGGGGGATTTCCTCCGGAGCCTCCATCCTCCCTACGCTCAGCGACCATTTGGCTCTGACCAGCTTTTCTTCAATCTGCAGTTCAGACATCCACTCCAAGTCTTCCCAGCCATGGCGGTACTGAGGTGGGGGAGATTCAACCCAGCAGCTCCCATGTCCTCCTGGTCACTGTCTTGGTTAGACATTCTTTGCTCATCGCCCATGGTAGAGTTTTCTCTGGGATGGCTGATAAAGCAGATCTTGCTTAATGTCAGGTGTGCCTCCGTTCAAAATTTAAGAAAGAAAACCCCCCAACTCCATGTTTGTAGAGAATAGGCATTGGTCTTACCTTGAAGGCCAAATTTCTTGATAGTTGTGTCATCGTCCAGATGTGGGCTGCTTCAGTCGGATCTGTTGCTGGCTGAGCCATAGTTTTTTTGACCACGCCCCTTGCTCCTCCCTTTGGGGCCCAGTTTGGCGAAGAAGGCCACAGGAACAAGCTCCAACAGGAACCATCATCCTCAGAAATAGAAACTGGTCCAACAGGACAACTAGAAATAAACTCCTTTAACATTAACAAAAAACAAACTGTACAGGCCCTGAGACAGAGGGAGGGGCTGGACGATGACACAACTATCAAGAAATTTGGCCTTCAAGGTAAGACCAATGCCTAATTTCCTTGATCCAGTTGTGTCATCGTCCAGATGTGGGACATACCAAAGTTTTGGCAGTCCTAAGGGCGGGATGACAAAGGGCCTGAGGAGACCCCTGACCGGTGCACCTGTTGCAAAACCCTCCTGCCAAATGTCGCTTCCGCAGAAGCAAAGACATATAACTTGTAATGTCTAATAAATGGCGAGGGGGTGGACCAGGTGGCCGCCCTGCAGATCTCCTCAAGGGAAGCCTGAGTTGCCCAGGCCGCCGATGTAGCCGCACTCCGGGTGGAGTGAGCAGTAATTTGACTGGGAATAGGAACCGCCTGGGCTTGATATGCCGAGGCAATACATGCTCTGATCCAGCGACCAACTGTTGCAGATGAAGCTTTATTCCCTAAGGAACTTGGCAAGAAAGAGACAAACAAGGCCTCGGATTTTCTGAAAGGGGCAGTTCGTGTAATGTATATTTTCAGAGCCCTCCGCACATCTAAGGTGTGCCACCTCCGTTCCAAGTTATGGGAAGGTCTAGGACAAAAATTGGGAAGAATAATGTCCTGAGTCCTATGAAATAGTGAATTAACTTTAGGAATAAAGGAGGGGTCCAGTCGTAAGACGACGGTGTCGGGTCTGAATATGCATAGATCTTCCCTAACAGAGAGGGCTGCCAGCTCTGAGATACGGCGAGCCGAAGTTATGGCCACTAAGAAAGCTACCTTAAGGGTAAGGAAACGAAGATGGACCGTGCGGAGGGGCTCAAAGGGAGATGCAGTCAAGGCGTCAAGGACTCTGGGTAAGTCCCAAGTGGGATACCTATGAATCGAGGAAGGCCGTAAGAGCCTGACACCTCTCAGAAATTTTCTAATAACGGGGTGGTGAGTGACCGGCTGTTCAGAGGGCTTGGATAGGGCCGTAGACAGTGCCGCCACATGTCTTCTAAGGGTGCTGTGGGCCAGACCGCGGTCCAAGCCATCCTGCAGGAATTCTAGGATCTGAGGAGGGGAGGCTAGCAGAGGATTGATCTGGTGGGACCTACACCATCGTACAAAAGCTACCCAGGTGATATTGTAAATCCTAACCGTGGACCTGCATCTACAAGCCTGTACAGTAGGAATCACCCTATCTGAATACATGTCCTGCTTTAGGAGGGCCCTTTCAAGTGCCAAGCAGTCAGTTGGAGCCACTGAGGCTCCGGATGGGTCAGGACTCCCTGCCTCAGGACGATCTGGTCCGATGGAATCCTCCAATGGTGTGATATGGAGAGATTGACCAGATCCGCAAACCACGGGCGCCGTGGCCAGTGCGGAACTATCAGGATTATTTCCGCCCTGTCGGCGACCACCTTCTGGAGCAGAGCTGGGATCAGAGGCAGAGGTGGGAAGGCATAGTGAAGACCGGGAGGCCATGTGAGGCGGAGAGCATTGATCCCTTCCGCTCCCGGAGTCAGGAACCTTGAAAAGAAGCGAGGAAGTTGAGTGTTCAGATTCGTTGCGAAGAGGTCTATGCGTGGAAACCCGAACCTGTTGCATATCGCTTGGAAAATGTCCGGATGGAGCTGCCACTCGGCATTGTCTATCTGAGTTCTGCTGAGGAAATCTGCTTGGATGTTTTCTGTCCTCGCTATGTGATCTGCTCGGATGGAGAGGAGATGTTGCTCGGCCCACTTGCCTAGACGAAAGGCTTCCTCCATGAGACGTCTCGATCGAGTCCCCCCTTGACGATTGACATGTGCTTTTGCAACTACGTTGTCTGTCAGCACCAGAACGTGATGGTTTTGAACAAGCTGTTGAAACTGTATGAGAGCTAGGCGGATGGCCTTCAGTTCTAGCCAATTTATGGGGTTGGACAGGTCTGATGGAGACCAACGACCTTGAGCCACATGCGATTCGAGATGTGCCCCCCAGCCATGAAGACTGGCATCCGTCGTGAGGGTGATCCTGTTTTGGTCCATGAAAAGACATCCCCCGTCTAGAGAAGGCGATGTCCACCAGTGTAGTGATCGCCTGACTGATAGTGGGACTCTGACAATGGCCATGGTGTGAGCTTGTTGCTTTTGTTGGAAAGGCAGTAGAAACCACTGCAGGTGTCGGGCGTGAAGGCGTGCCCAGGGGACGATCTGAATGCAAGAGATCATTTTGCCTAGAAGTTTTGACAAGGTGGCCAATGGAACAGAAGGGTTTTTGTGAATGTGAGCTATCATGTCTTTGATGTCGGCTCGGCGTTCCAAGGACAGGTAGACTGCGCCTTGATGTGTATCTATGATGGCCCCGAGGTGGACGAGTCTGTGGGTTGGTACTAAGTGGCTCTTCTTGTAGTTGACTAGGAACCCGTGTTCGGTCAAGGTTTGAATTGTGATGTGTAGATCGTGTAAGGCTTGGTCGTGAGATGGAGCTAGAATCAAAATATCGTCCAGGTAAGCCTGGAGTCTTACCGGTTGTTGCCTCAGGTGAGCTGCTACTACTGCCAGTTCCTTTGTGAAGACCCTTGGTGCGGACGCCAGGCCGAAGGGAAGGGCCCGGTACTGTAGATGTTTTCCTGCGTAGCTGAAGCGGAGATATTGCCGATGCCTTGGAAGTATTGGGATGTGAAGGTAGGCCTCTGTGAGATCTATGGAAACTAGAAAGTCGTTGGGACGAATCCCCTGAAGAATAGAGGTTAGTGAACACATTTTGAATCTGCGATACACTATGTAAGAATTGAGAGATTTTAAATCCAGTATTGCCCTCCACCCCCCCGACCATTTTGGAACCACAAACAGGATAGAATAAAATCCCTGTTTCCATTCGCTTTGAAGGACCTCCTCTATGGTGCGAATATGCAGATGTTGAACCGCTTGGTCCATCAGGAGGCGTCTGGACTCGCTGCTGTAAGGTGGGCATTGAATGAAATGTGTCGGAGGTGTGGATAGAAATTCCATGGGGAGGCCAAATGTTACTATGGATAGGACCCAGAGGTCTGGGGTAGAGGCTTTCCACCTGTCTGCGAAGAGAGCCAGGCGGCCTCCAGTGGGAGGGTTTGGTGATGAATTACTTACGGCTGCAGGACTGGCGGTAGCCGGAGCCACGAAAGGGCCGCTTGGACTGTGTGAATTGTCTGCCCCTATCCCGAAAGGACTGACGGTCCGAAGACCGGCTTGATCCCTGAGGGAAGCCCTGTTGGGAGGTGTTTCCATGGTAATAGGGACGAAAGGATGCCCTCTTGTAATAAGGATAAGATCGTCTGTCAACACGTGTAGATGTTGAAGGAAGAACCTTACGCTTGTCCCGTGTTTCAATGAGGAGGGGCTCAAGTGACTCACCAAATAATTTCGCTGCAGAATATGGAGCTGCAGCCAAACGCCATTTGGCCCGAAGATCTGCTGGCCACTGACGGAGCCAGATCATCCTGCAGGCTGATACAGTAGAGGCTAGGGCCCTAGAGGCGAATTTAACCGAATTTAGAGTGGCATCTGCTGAGAATTGAGTAGCAGCTATGATTTTATTAATATCCTGATGGAGGCGAACCTCACTAGGGGGCACTCTTGCTTGCAATTGCTGAAGCCAAAGGATGGTTGATCGGTTGAAAAAGGAGGCTGAGGCAGCCGATTGAATTGCCCATGCAGCAGCCTGGTGGTTCTTCTTGCACAGGAAGTCTAATTTTTTATCCTCTGGTCGTAGACCCTCGGAAGTATCCCCTGTCACATAGGAGGAGGGAGACGAAAGAGCTGCTACAGGACTGTCCACAGGGGGGACTTGCAACAGTTGAGCAAATTTGGGTGCAACCGTATAATACTTCCTACCTGAAGCAAGGGCAGAGGCCAAGGTTGCAGGGCTAGACCATTGTTTCTTAACCACGTCTGTAAATAATTGAGGGATTGGAACAAAGGATTGTTCAGGAGTAGGTTCAGCAAAAAGTCCCTTTTTATGACCCTGGCTATCTTCTTGCAATTCTTTAATGTAATCATCATTGTCTAGAGCTGCAGTAATGCGTGCCTTATGTAACAGAGACTTAAATTTGTGTGGAGGAAATAACCCTGTAAAGGCAGGTTGATCTTGAATTACGCCCTCATCATCTGATAAATCAGAATGGTGATCCATCTCCAAAGCAAAGGATTCACTAGCCCTTGAAGCAGTAGGGGAAGAGAGCCAGTAAGACTAACTGCAGGAGATACTCTAGCATGAGTGGAATGCTCAGAAATTATTGATCCAGAATGATGTCTTTTATAGGCATCCTCCACTCGAGAAGCAATGGCCCTTTCAATTAAAACTTTTAAGTTTTCTGGCAGATTTTTAAAAGGGTCCTCTGGAATCTGATCTTGCAAGGGAAACTCCCTTGCAGCCTGAGCTGGTGTCACATTTCTGCTAGGAGCAGGAGAAGCCGGGGAAATTATTTGACTTGCAAATGGATTTTGCAGAGTGCTCTGTTCTTCTTGAATAAGAACCCCTCCCTCACCTTCTGAAGACCAAGCTTGGTGAACTTCAACAACAGGACGGGGGGGAGTAGCGGGGGGAGGAGAGGTTTCCTTACTGGGAACAATAGCTTTTGAAATTTGCTTCTCTAAAGCCTTATGCCTCCTTTGCAAGTCTTTTTTCCTCTGATTTAGAAGAGTGCTTGCGCTTGCAATCTGCTTTTTTCCCCTGAGGCATGGTATTTCCCTCCCCATGGGAAGAACACTCTGCCATTGCAATAGTATACTCACTGCGACCAAGATGTCGACTGTAAAGATTTAGTTTCACTTTCGCCACGTGGTAAGGTAAACAAAAGCAGAGGATCTGGCGTTAGCTCACTGGCTGCCAAGTAACACGTGAGCAGAAGAAACTTGCTCTAGAGGTGACTGTCCAGGAAACCTAGAAACAGCCCCTATAAAGCGCCTTTACAGCCACAAAAAAACCCAGGCTGTAATATTGCCACGTGGAGAGTGTAAGGAAACCTTACAGCTCTCCTGTATAAACTCCATTGGTGATATAGGAGGATCACTGGCTAAAAAAGGGTTAAAAAGCCTCCTATTGACTCGTTGGTGGCAAAGCGGCAATTATCACCTTTCCAAAGTGCCGCGGCGCTTCAAAGGACCGCCCTACAGCTGTTCTGCTGTCCCAGGAGCTGAGGGCGGGGGTGGCGGCCTATTTTAGCGATTCTGGGGTTTGTCCCAGAATATCACTACAAACAGTGGTGGTACAATGGTTTAAGCCCCCTGCGGTGTTGTTGGTGGTATAGATTTTAAAAAAAACCACCAAAGGGAAGAAAAAATTTTTTTGAAAAAGACGCGCGAAGAGGCTTCCAAAATGGCCGCCGCCTGGAGCTATTGAAGAGCCTGATAGAACAGGCTGCTCCAATAAGAGGTATACCAGTAGGCTATTATATGCAAAATAAAACTAAAAATATTTCTTAACTAGCCTAGTAGACCGGAACCTCTGAAAATTACAAGAAAAAATTAAATAGGAAAATAAATGAAAGAAATAAGAAAATAAAAGGTCAAAAAAACTTACAATTTAAATGCAATCGAACAGACCTGGGCTGAGAACCAGATCTGTAGGAGGTGTTACTCACAGGCCGATTGAGCCTAAACTGGGCCCCAAAGGGAGGAGCAAGGGGCGTGGTCAAAAAAACTATGGCTCAGCCAGCAACAGATCCGACTGAAACAGCCCACATCTGGACGATGACACAACTGGATCAAGGAAATAGGTACTTTTACTGAGTATGAACTGATAGCAATGAAAGAAAAGCAAGATCTGAGGTTAAAGGCACAAAAATTACATATTGAAAGTATTCCCAAATCCCTCCCCCCAAGGAGCCTGGCTGAATGTCCAATCACCAGCCCCCCATGGTGTCATGTGAGGTGCATCTTCAGATGGTCCCATCCATCTGGTATGCCAGAACAATTGACTTTGACTGGCTATCAACAAGTCCATTCAGCTGCGCAGAAGACGATGATAACATTCCTCCCTTTCCAGTCACATCACGAGACACCTCCACCAGCTCTCTTCCCCACTCATATAACTATACCTTCTCCCCACCCCCATTACTATGGAAGCCGATAGCAAGCAAGCAACATATAGGCTGACAGGCTCCTTAGTTTTGCTTTCCAGACTTTAAAAGGTGCCACGGTGTGTAGTGTTCTCATCTAATCCCCAAAGAGTCCATTATTATTTGTAATACCCTTCCAGTGAAATGGGTTCCTCTATCACCATCAAATGCTTCCACAGTATCATACCCATCAATTCCAAGGTTAGCATAGGATTTCAAATATGTTTCTACCAATGTTTTAATTCCCCAATAACTCCCCTCATATATGTATGTATGTACGTATATGTGTGTGTGCATACACACACACGTTTCCCCGAAAATAAGTCATGTCTCAAAAATAAAATAAAATAAAATAAAATATAAAATAAAATAAAATAAAATAACAAAAAAAACCCTACAACCTTAATACACCAATGCCTCCACAGACAATGGCTGGCAAACATTCCACTGCCAAGCCCCACCTAAAAAAAGGGGACTGCTATCAATGAGTCTTATGACTCCTGCACGTGCTTTGTCTGTGATGAAGCATTTGAGGAGGATGAGAGTATTATGAAGTGCTACCTATGTGACTCATACGCCCCCTACATGTGTTTGGGGTTAACCAAAGATGTAGCCAGTTTCTTTAATCAACATTACTAAAAACCTCCCAGTTTGCATTTCCACTATTCTGCCCATCCTGCAAGCCCAGGCTTGACAAATTTGTTGTTTTGCTTGAATGGGTGGACACTTTGGAAGCACATCTATCATGTTTCCCTGAAAATATGTCATGTCCTGAAAATAAGGCCAAGCCTGATTTTTGGGGTGGGCGTAAATATATGACCTCACCCAAAAATAAGCCCTAGTGAAGGGGTGGGCATGGCCAGACAGGAGGCAGCCCTTCCCTTCCCCAGTCAGCCAATGGCAGCTGGGTCTCTTAATCGCAACCCGCGGATCAGCTGAGCTGATCGGGAGCTGCCTCTCTGTTCTATCTCTCCCCAGTGTTCTTGGCGCTCGCCTGCCCTCCCGCCTCCCATCCATCCATCCATTCCCCTTGCCTGCAAACTCTCACCCCACTCACAAGAGAGTAGCCGCCTGGCACTTCTTGCCATGTAATACCCATCCAGTGGACAACCCCCCCCCCAGCCGGGCAGAGCGCCACTCACAGACCAAGTTGAGGCTGGTTGAGCCAGTGGCCTGTTGCTGAACCTTCCAGGAGCTGGGGCAGAGAGTCTTCTGGCAGTGGCTACTCTAGGAGTGTGCTTCCCGCTTATGGTTCCAGCTCCATGTGGGGCTGCAGCTCCCTTTGCCCTTTGCCCCCTCTCTGCCCTGGCTGCCAGAAGACACGGCAGCAGGCGGCTGGCCCAACCGGCCTCTTCTCCGCTTCCAGTGGCTTCCAGCAGCTTCCAGCTGGGATTTATGTCTTGCGGCCTGCCCCACCCATCCCCTGCCCCACCTGGCACTCCCAAATAGCATCCCAGCATGAGACGCTCATTTTACTGGAGACTGACAGCTCTGTTGCGTCTCTCGGCCGATCTGTGCAGGGAAACACCTTGCACGGTAAAGAAAAACTTCTCATGAGTTTGAGTTAATTGCTCGCAACTTGTGAGAAGTTTTTCTTTACTGTGTGAGGGGTTTCCCTGCACAGACCAGCCTGCCCCGCCCCATCCTGCCCCATCTGCCACCCCTAAATTGCACCCCACCACGAGATGCATGTCTTATTGGAGATTTGCAGCTCCATCGCATTCCTTGCCATTGTCTCCAGGGAAACATAAAAAAAATCTTCTCATGAGTTCAAGAAGTTTGACTGAACATGTGAGAAGGGTTTTTTTACAAGGTGCTTCCCTGGATACAATGGCGAGGAACACGACAGAGCTGGAAAGGTAAAATGTGCATCTCACTTCTCGCCTGCCCCATCTGCCACCTTCCAGAAATGCCAGAAATGAGTTTTTGTGAGACTCATCGCACCGCCAGCACAGCCTTATGGAGCAGGACTCTGCAAGCCTTGTTGTGCCATTACATGCATGAACGGCAGCACTGCTGCGAGGTTCAACATACCAGTACAGCCATGAACTGCAGGACGCCAGCTGTGCCAGTATGATGAAGCTCGTAGTGGTGTTGCAGGTCGTGCGTGCAATGGCACAACAAGGTTTGCAGAGTCCTGCTCCACAAGGCGGCAGTGGGACCCGCCAGGGCAGCACCGGCCAGCCACTCGGCCAATGCATAGAACAGGGAGGGGAGGCGACGGGGCAACAGGACATCCAGTCCCACGCTCGCCTCTCCTGCACACCCAAAATAATGAGATCCCCTGATAATAAGGCCTCACCCTTATTTTGGGGGTCTAAAGAAAATAAGACCCTGTCTTATTTTTGGGCAAACACGGTAACATCTCTTAAAGAAAAGGTCAAAATGCAGAAAAGTGAAGCACCAGTATCCCGGAATCACGACACAGCTCAACAACCCAAACTGCAGGAAATCACTAATCCTGCTAGTAACATCTCCATCCTTGTCAAAGACACGACTGAACGTGAACAGAAGCGTCCCAATGCTATCTTATTTGGATTGGATGACTCCAACGATTCCAACAACATCACAAAGGTTTGCAACATCATCAACAACTTCCAGGCATCAACCATCACTCCTGATGAAATAATTGATGTTTCCTGCAACAGCCCTGAGCTCAAGAACAGTGACAGCTCAGGACTTCCGGTTTGGCGTCGCGGTGAGACAGTCGGGGAATTAGCGGGCTCTGACGAGCCCCGCAAAAACCTGGGCTGACGAACCGCTGCCGATGGGTCTTCGGACCAGAACCATCCTGCAGGGACGGGGAAGAAAGAGAGGCACCTCGGATGACCAAGAGGAACAGGCAAGTTGCTTGAAGGTCAGAG